>NC_063335.1:49465126-49567891 GCF_021869965.1 Rhincodon typus
TCAGCCTCTCTGCTCCTATGATGCTGCTTGGCCCGCTGTGTTCATCCAGCCCTGCACCTTGTTGTCTCGGATTCTCCAGCATCTGCAGTTCCTACTATCTCTGATTCAGTGTAGGAAGGAGACCACTTTGCTAACGTAAGTACCACCATTTCTCTCAGCTATCTCACACATACTCAATCTCTGCTATAATACCCACCTTCCACCAAGGCTTTGTCATTCTCATTATTTCCTACAATATCTTTCCCACTCACTGCCACCCATCCCAACCCCTGACACCACTAAACCCTGCATACCATCTGAGCTACCTATGCAATCACTTGGGATACCTCCCCACCTGCACTAATAGTAATAACTATACCACCCACTTTCACCTCCCATAGCACCTGCTTCCTCTCTCATTTCAGGAGCAAAACAGCCTGCAATTGTGCAGAAAGAGTCAAGACAGGTGGGGGACTGCCTTACATTCAGCTCCTCACCCCTTATGAGAAGAAGACCCTTACTCTGACTGCCCCAAACAGACCCTCGACTGGTATCAGAGGCTGTCCTCTACTTTCTGTGCCGCAGTCATCTGAGCAAAGGCTATCCCTATTGACATGACTGAGGTCTGCAAATGATTATGGCAGCACGGTGGCTCAGTGGTTAGCACTGCTGCCTCACAGCACCAGGGACCCATGTTCCATTCCATCCTTGGGTGACTGTCTGTCTGGAGTTTCATTCCAGTCTCATTCTCATTCCAGTCCACAGTGTCTTTTTTTAAATCAACACTAAATAAAAAGACAAGGCCCTTACAACTGTGAGCCTTTAAAGTGCAGCCGAGGGAACAGCTAAAAGACAAGGCAAGGCATGCAGTTGGCTGCTGAGTGAGTGAGCCTTAAGACAGTGAGCGAGCAACCCTGAGATGCCGCCTGGTCCAGTCTGTGAACTGTCCCGGTGCGCAGTGCCCTTGCAGCAGCTGGTACATGTCCGATGTCAATGTCCATGGCCATGGGATACATGCAGCCACTGCCTATGGACAGCATCCTTAAATATTGGTGCTTATGCCCTATAAGGAGGTGTGGAGGAGCAAGCAGCAAGTTAGAGTCTTTAATGTCAGGAATTCTCGGTGTCTATTTTCGACCCAGTAGTGATAGAATGGGAGAATGCAAATTAATAAAGAAAGATTATGAAACAATGAGAACAATAAATCCCATTAATAATCCTTGTGCTGCTCACTAGCAAGAACCCCATCTTGATGTTTGGAACTCTGCTGGAAAATGCATCGAGAAAGGCCTTGCTCCACTTCTCACCCGATTCACTGAAATTTCACCACGTGACTTAGGACCTTACAACATTCCATTTATCATGATTGTTGAAGAGGATACTAAACACTGAGCTGTATGACTCATTAAGGGACTGTAATCTCTTCTAGCTCCAGTGTAGGGCAGTTTGGGTACCTGCAAAGCAATGTTCATGTGGTCATTCAACACATTGCATTGGGAAGTGGGGTAGATCTATAACCCTCAGGAAGCCGTGTGCTCTCACCCATTTCTCCCTGGTAAGAGAACAGGAATAGTTAACCTCACTGAATAAAGACCCTCAGTCCTTTACACAATACCAGATGACAAACTGCAAGGCATCATAAATATCTCCAGTTCCAGCCTGGAATGAGAGATGGCATAAGGGTTACATGGGGTCACCTTCACAGTCACCGACTCTGTGCAGTACACAGCCTGCTTGGAGTTTTCTCTATGGCTGTAGTAGGTAGCAGATATCAGAGGGGGCATCCTTTTTAAAAGTGCTGACATTGCACACTTTGTCCATCCGCTCTCTTGCTCTGCAGGTCACACTATATTTGAAAGGGAATACCCTTTCGTGCAAACATTGCTGGAAGACACTGATATTAGTAGAAAGCATGAAGTCAGGAAAAGATCCTTCAGCACATTAACCATACCAATCCCTATCTATCTTTGAAACCTTAAACAATGACGGAAAACAAAAACAACTATCACCACTACCAGAAGTTTGGTATTTGTCTACCACCCTTATCATAATAAAATGTTCGAAGCATTTCCCAGGAGCATTACCATGCAAAATTCAACACCGAACCTTCAGACATTCAAAACATATAATCAAAGCAATAGCCACAATAAATCTACCAGCAACTGTGGAAGTATTGGAAAAGTTGCAGAGGAGATTTACCAGGATGTTGCCTGGAATGGAGGGAAGGTCTTACGAGGAAAGGTTGAGAGAGCTAGGCCTTTTCTCTTTAGAACGACGAAGGATGAGAGGTGACTTGATAGAGGTGTACAAAATGATCAGAGGTATAGATAGTGTAGACAGCCAGAGACATTTTCCTAGGGTGGAGGTAGCTATTACGAAGGGGCATAGTTTTAAAGTGGGTGGAGGTAGATATAGGGGAGACGTCAGAGGTAGGTTCTTTACTCAGAGAGTGGTCAGGGCGTGGAATGCATTGCCAGAGCGGGTAGTGGAGTTGGCCTCATTAGGGGCATTTAAGTGGCTATTAGATAGGCATATGGATGACAGTATAAAGTAGGGGTGGAGGTTAGATAGACCTTAGGATTAGGGTAAAAGTTCAGCACAACATTGTGGGCCGAAGGGCCTGTACTGTGCTGTACTGTTCTATGTTCTATGTTCAATGTTAACTAACCTGTAAGTAATTGATAATCCCTTTAAATGGCACTGATGGGGTTCTTTCTTACTGCTGAATATATATTCAACTATGCGAGATTAAGAAAGGGTGTTAGCCGGAACACTGAGATCCAAAAAAGCACCACTGGTTTAAAATCGGCTTTGCACATTGATTAAATTCATAGTCAACCTGCTCTGCCCTGCTGCCAAAGGCTGTTCATTACACCGGTGAATGTCTTCACCAATATGGTGCAAAATTCATTCATGTTACACAGAGCTCTGTGCCAATGCACAGTGGCAGCAATGTGTACCACAATCAAGACGCACTCTGATACCATATAAAGATTCCCTCAACAGGAACTTCAAACGTGATGTAGAATTTCAGATTCATTGACCATTTAAAATATATTCTGCCTTTCTATTTTCCAGTCCAAAATAAATAATTTCACATTTTGCCCCAATGTACTCAAACTGTTCTGTTATGTTCTTGTTCAATCATCCAATCTATAGGGTCCCACCAGCAGCAAAGAATTTTTTACTTCCACGCTATCAACTTTCAAAATTCAGAAAATCTCACTTAAATAACAGCATACTCTTCCAGTTTACAGTATTCCAAGCCTGTTTGTTTGAAGAACTGAATGACATTTTTCTGCTCCTTTTTCTTATGTTTTTGCACTATCTTTGCTCAATCTAAATCTTGGAGCTTTATTACTATACTAGTAAAGCTTTGATCATCACTTGTGAAGGTGTAAATATAATGCTAGTCATGACATGCTTTCATTAAAATACTTGTGAAACTTGTCAGAGCAAGTTGCCATAGTTTTTTTTAACAAGCCTGCCAGTTGCAATGTACCATGTATGCAGTCTACCATGAAATTGATGTATGATAAAGTATCATAACTAAAGACGAACAGCTATGCAACAGATTTAACAGAAAAAAAAATCACAAGATGTTTCACAGTGACCTTAAGTTAAAATAACAAGATGCTGAGCCATAGAATGAAAGGTATGAAGAATCTACCAGAGACATGGGTCAAAAGCATGGGTGTTAAGAAAGGTCTAAAAGAACAAACAGGAAGTGGAGCAATGGGCAGGTTTCAGATGGAAATTCTATGACAATGTTATTAAGTAGCTGAAAACAGCACAATAGTAGAATGGGAAGGGAGCAAGGTTGCAAAGACCTGGAAAAATTGAAAATTAAAGGGGTAAAATCTTGTAGAATTGAAGTAGACATAGGCAAATGATAGGATCCAAACACAAAAATAAAAATGTAAAATTTGAGGCAGTAAAGAAAGGGAATCAGAGTGGTTCAGTGAAGAAATGAGTGATAGGTGAGCAGGATAGAATAGGACATGGACAAAAGAGGTTTGGATGAACCTGGAGTGCTTGGAGAACATTGGCCTGGAGATGATGAATGCAAACACAAGTATTTCACTGAGAGATGGACTGAGGCATGGACAGCAATAATTGGTTTCATGCAAATGGAGGTGGGTAATAGAGAACAATATTCATCCTTTGACTAATTAAATTGTCATGGCCCACTTGAGTAAGTGCACTGATTCTCAAGACCCATTGTTTTCAGGATGACTGTAAATGGTAATGATTTAATCAAAGTACCCAGAATGCCAGATTTACCTATCCGATGGAATCAGGTTAGCAGAAGACCCTGACCAGATCCCTGTATCTAACAAGAACTAATATTTTTAACAAATAAGTAAATTCTAGCCACAGTCAAACCAAACTTTGAACCATCAATTTATAACTAGCTATGAAGGATCACACTATGAGCTAAAACTCTAACTGTTCCCCAACCCCCACCCACCTACACACACATACACACACAGACAAATACAAACTGTGGATCTACATATTTATTGTTCAGTTCCACAGTCACTGGTTAGAGACAATAGCATATATCAAATGATGGGAGAGAATAACTAACTAACTCAAGCCAACAGTCACATTGCTGCAAAGAGTTTCTGGTTCTTACAATCTGAAGGCCTTCTGCCCCTGGGATTGCTCATACACACCAACTGTACAATTGCCCATGAACCAATCAGAGAGCTGTTGTCAGGGTGATGACCTCTGGCATCCGCAACTGGTCATATTCTTACAAACCAATCAGCAATCTGTTCCCAGTCGAATTTTCAGACTTGGTACACACACCTAGCTCCTAGGCCATCTTATCTCTCCTTCCCCATTGTTTACAAAGCAATACCATTTACAACTCACAATGAGTTCCAATAACTTGTTTTCTTTTAATGCTGTAATTTCTTCTTCAGTCCTTGGTTTTCAAAAAAAGCATTGTTTTCCAATTTCAGTCAACAATTAAAAATAAAGAAAAATTTAAAAATGCAATCTTTAATAGTAAAATTCGATGATCTGTTCATTTATCTCAGTGCTACTTGAGGTACACTGAATATGCAGATTTCTCTGCAAAAATACAACTATATTGGCTGCCAATTTCTTTGTGATATCCTGGGGTCATGGAAATTACTATATTAATACTAGTTCTTGATCTTTCCTTCTTGATATTAAATTTTCAGCAATTCATCAAAAACTACATCAGGTGTCACATCTAGGGTTAGGCTAGCAGAAGAAATTTAAGAAGCCAATACTGTTTGATCTGCTACACTTGCTAAAAATGCAATCCCCTCAAAGTTGAATGAGCAAACAGCATCAATTCATTGCTGCCCAAAAGGCAGAAAAGACTCAGAGCAGAGATTACTAGTGGTGGTTAATAAATGGGACAAAAGTACCACAGATGATTTGGTGATGGGGAAAAAGAAAGTTGTGTGTGACAGCTCTTCTGCAAATAAAGATAAAAACACAAAAGGAAGAAAAGACAAAAATAAAATGCACACACACATACACACATGCACAAACATGAGAGAAGGCCAAGTGTTTGCTTGGAAAACAGGAGATAATTAAATGGCTGGAGCGATAGTAACAATATGAAAAAGCAATTAAAGACATTGATGGGGCACAGAGAACAGAAAAAACCTGGCAAAGTAAGCTCCAGCAGCCCTGATGCCTGAGAGAAGAAAGAAACAGGTTGATGAAATGTGAAACAAAACCAAAAGAACTGCAGATGCTGTAAATCAGGAACAAAAACAAAAGTTGCTGGAAAAGCTCAGCAGGTCTGGCAACATCTGTGAAGGAAAAATCAGAGTTAACGTTTCAGGTCCGGGGACCCTTCCTCAGAACTGATGGTGGCTGGGAAAATATCGGTATATGTGCAGAAAATAGGGAGGGGGATAGGGATAGGGAGTAAACAATAGGATAGAGCCTGAAGAGAGGAGAGCAGTTGGATAGACAAAGGAGGTGCTAATGATCAGGCTGGGAGGGTGAATAGCTGTTAATGGGGACTGTTAGTGACTAACAATAGGTGGTGTGTAATGGTAGGCTATGTGATAACAAGGCCTGGTGTGTGCGGTAGGGGGTTTAGAACATGGGAGAGTTTAGGCCCTAAAATTATTGAAGTCAATATTGAGTCAGGAGGGCTGCAGGCTCCCCAAGCGGAAAATGAGATGTTGTTCTTCCAGGTTGCATTGAGCTTCACTGGAACACTGCAACAAGCCAGAGACAGAGATGTTGGCCAGAGAGCAGGGTGGTGTGTTTAAGTGGCAGGCAACAGGTAGATCAGTTTCTTTTTTGCGAGAAGAAGATAGATGTTCTGCGAAGAGGCCACCCAGCCTACGCTTTGTTTCCCCAATATAGAGGAGATCACATTGTGAGCAGCGAATGCAGTAGACTAGATTCTGGGAAGTGCAGGTGAAACGTTGCTTCACCTGTAAGGTATGTTTGGACCCTTGGATAGTGGGAAGGGAGGAGGTAAATGGGCAGGTCCTGTATCTTTGACAGTCACAGGGGAAGGTGCCATGGGGCTGTGAAGGGAAATTGGGAGTGAAGGAAGTGTGGACCAGGGTGTCCTGAAGGGAACAGTCCCTGTGGAAGGCGGACAAGGGAGCAGAAGGGAATATGTGTCTGATGGTGGCATCTCGCTGGAGGTGGCAGAAATGGCATCTGATGATCTTCCGGATGTGGATGTTGGTGGGATGGTAGGTAAGGACAAGGGGAACCCTATCGCTATTGCAGGAGGGAAGAGAAGGGGTAAGGGCGGAAGTGTGGGAGATGGGTTGGACCTGGTTGAAGGCCCTGTTGACAACAGTCCTGGGAAATCCTCAGTTGAGGAAGAAGGTGGACATTTCAGATGCTCCCTTGTCAAAGTTGGCCTCATCTGAACATATGCGATGGAGACGGAGGAACTGAGAGAATAGGATGGAGTCTTTACAGGAAGCAGGGTGTGAGGATGTGTAGTCCAGGTAGCTGTGGGAGTCAGTTGGTTTATAGTGGATATTAGTGGCCAGTCTATCCCCAGAAATAGAAACAGAAATGTCGAGGAAGGGAAGGTAGGAGTCAGAGATAGACCAGGTGAAAGTGAGGGCAGGGTGGAAATTGGAAGCGAAATTGATTAACTTTTCCAATTCTGGATGAGAGAGGGAAGCAGCACCGATGATATCAACAATACGTCAGAGAAAGAGTTGTGAGGGGGCCAGAATAGGACTGGAACAAGGAATGTTCCACATACCCCACGAAGAGACAGGTATAACTGGTGCCCATGTGGGTAACCATGGCCACCCCCTGACCTGAAGAAAATGAGATGGGTTGAAAGAGAAGTTGTTGAGGGTGAGGACAAGTTCGGCCAAGTGGAGGGGAGTGGTGGTGGGTGGGGACAGTTCAGGTCTTTGTTCCAGGAAGAAGTGGAGAGCCCTAAAAAGGCTGCAGGCCACCTACCATTGGATACAGGATTGCTGTGTCACTGGGCTAGTAACCCAGAGGCCCAGGCTAAACTGCTGGGGATGTGGGTTCAAATCTGTGGGCAGTGTGTCAGTTGCATCAGGATCAATTTGGGATGGCTCCCTCTCAGATATCAACTCTTTGAAAGCAATTCGAGCAAGGAAGAAGAACATAACTGGACAAATCAAACAACCAGCAGCCTGCAACAGTTGTATAGGACCAGAACAAGTTCACTGAATCAATATGAAAGCCCTTTAAGGACCACTGTAAAGGCAGCATCATTACTAGGAACACATACCTGGAGCAACCATAAGAACTGATGTGTTTCCAGGAGGGTTCCTTAAACAAGAATTGGAAGAATTTTATCACCAATTCTAGGTAGTTGGGTAGGAATGGCTGAATGTGATCTGACCCGGTCTCACTGCTCTATTGATCACCAGGTTTTGACTATAGCTGGATTGATTGATTTTAAAACCACTCCATATATTTAGGTATCACAAGATTATTTTCGTGATGATACCCTTCAATGTTACTAATGTCCCAAATGACTGTGTAAGATCTGTGTAGGCCTCTTAGATTTGTACCAGTTTTGACCAGGGAAGGTTCAAGTGTTTTTCTGTGTCTTATGATATCAAGACTTTAGTTATTAAATTTGCAATGTAGAACAAACCTTTCAAATCTGGATATGATGCCACCTCCTACATTGGCCTATCTTGTCTTCTATTCAGCTGGGAACTTGATAAAAGTGAAAAGCTGAAGATCAGATATGATGATGAAGATCCTTTGCTGCCTATACAGAAGTTGAAACCATTCAGCATGTTTGTAACCAAGGGCTGTTTAACCACATCTGCCTCCGATCACTCCACTCTTCAGTATTTACGTAGCAAGCCAAGTCAATTCAGCCTCCAAAGGTGGAACTGAAAATTGGTGATGTGTGCCTAGATTTTGCACTTGTCCTGATGTATCATTCATCCTGATTTATCATTCATTGTGCTTTCAGTTCCCTTTAGAACAGAGTCATAGAGTTTTACAGCACAGATAAAGGACCTTAGGCCAATCGTGTCTGTGCAGAAGTACTGCCACTTATGATAATTACAAAGTTAAAGTAATGCCCAGCCCAGTAGAGGGGATCTGGAACATGTGGGAACAGAGCCAGCAGTCTCTGTAGTCAATCAGATTGAAGAATTCTTCAGCACCCATGTGGTAAGCACCTCAGTGTTAAGCCTATGAAGATGTGTTCCAATTGTGAGTCTCTTGGTGAGGTAACAGTGTAGTTAAGCTTCTGGAGGAGCAGGGCAACTCAGGCAGTTGATTACTGCATTTTCTGCACATGTATGGATGTTGCTGAGAAAAGAAGGGTCTAGGCCCGAAACATCAGCTTTCCTGCTCCTCTGATGCCACTTGGCCTGCTGTGTTCATCCAGCTTTACACCTTGTTATCTATGGATGTTGCTGTTTACTTTTTCATAACAGGCTACCTTGTCATCTTTCTTATTGCAAAAGCCTGACCCGTCTAAATGATGCTGAGGGAAAAAACTTTGTGTAAACGTTCCTGCTGTCTGCTGGGAGTGGGATGACCAGCAGTAACATGAGCTCAGTTTTATCTTCACTCATCAATAGCAATACCTGCAAATGTCTAAGTGCAAGATTAATCATCATTTCAAACGCAGAGCTGCTCCTAAGGCTTAAACAAGAGCGGTCTGGTCTTGGCGGCTCACCTGAATTTCTCCAGTTGCGATCAGGCTTAATAATTCTGGGCATGAAGGTGGTAACCATGATCGTAAATGTCACTTTGTGCACCATTTACCAATGACTATGGGTGTCAGTTGTGCTCTCCTTCATGTGCAACATTTCTATTCTACAAGATGCATATAAGTTAACCTGAAAATTTGTCAAATTGTAGCATTACCCCATCTCTCCTGTGGCAAAAATTAAATTGCTGTGGTTGTAATGGATCTGTGGCACCAATTTAGGTTTTACTTCATAGCCGGGAAGTTGAAGGTATTTGTTCAGATTGAATAAACAATATAGAAATAGGCCACTTGGTCCAAGCAGTCAATGCCAGCCCCTGTGAGCCTCCCTGCAACCCCTGCCTCTCCACCCCATCCTTCCTTCTTTAGCAATCAGCGGAACACTCCAGTTCATTCTTCCTCATTTATACGCCTAGCTTCCCTCTAAATGCATCTCAACATTTTATTTCATGTACTTCCCTCTCATAGTGAGTTCCACATTCTCAGCACTTGGTGGTGAAAGAACTTTCATTTGGAACTTCCTATTTGATTTCTTTCTGTCCATCTTACAATAATGGCCTCTAGTTTTGCTGTTTGCTCTTCATGACAATGTTCATAAAGACCTCCAGAGTGCCACCCTTGGCCCTCTCTTTTCAAGAGAAAAGAGCATCAGATTGCTCAGTTCTTCCTTCTCTCAGTCCTAAATCATAACAATGACTACACTTCAAAAGGACTTCATTGGTTATAAAGCACTTTGGGACATCTAGTGGTCATGAAAAGTGTTTTATAAGTGCAGTCTGTTCTGACAGATTGACCAGTGAACCTACCGAGTTACCTGCCTATCAACTGACCACCCTACCTTGCTGCCTTTCAATCTACCTTTCAACCGGGGCCAAAATCATTACATTTCTTGAGGACGCTTCTTGAGAATTTCTTGTGTGCTACTTTTTGACTGTTAAGGGCTCATTTTGGGCTTTCAGACGTTCTTTCTCACTCTCACTACCTAATTTATCAGATCACACAGTTACATTGGGCTGAAGTAAATGGCTCTTTTTTCAGTAGGTGTCAGTTTCATTGAGTTTCATGGGAGGTTTCTCTCTGCAAGGCCCAGTGAGACTTCTCACTGCAACTCACCAAACTCACCTCATTAACTATCTGCCCCCATCGGCTTGATGCTCCCTCTTATCTGATACCAGCCGCATTCTACCACTTGCCATGCCAGGAACAAGCTGCCAGTGCTTGGTACCCTGGAATGGATGGCCATCCCTGGTTCCAGCACCAGTTTTAACAGAACATTGTATAGCTGGATAACGACCATTAGTCTATAGCTGCCCAACCTTATTCCTGAAATTCACTCTGAACGTGGCAGACAAGAGAAAGTTGGCATCCTGCTTTGCAATCAGGGATGTGGAGGTCCTGGTGGATGGGATGTTGCAGAAGCAGGATGTTGTCTTCTCCCAGGACCATCAGAGAAGGCCACAACTCCAGACCATGCCAGTTTGATCCAAGGCTATCACCCAGATCAGTGCAGTTTCAGCGGTCTGGAGGAATGCACAGAAATGTAGGAAGAAGGACAATGACCTTCTGCACTCCACAAACCACTGTCTTCACAGAATTGTTACAGCACAGAAGGAGGCCATTCAGCTCATTGTTCCTGTACCAGCTCTGCAAACGAGCATCATCACCTGATGCCGTTCTCCTGCTTTATCACTTACCCTTGCATACTACTTCTCCTCAGTGAAAGATACCAGATTCACAGTATTGCTGTAGATTTGTATTTGGCATTGAATAATCATCCAACATCCTCTTGAATGCCTCAGTTGAATCTTTCTCCATCACGCTTCCAGGCAGTGCATTTCAGACCCTAACTACTCACTTAGCGAAAAGGTTATTTTCCTCACATCACCTTTACTTCTTTTGTGTATCACTTTAAGTCTATTCCCTCTCATTCTTGCTTCTTTTATGAGTGGGAAAGTTTCTCTCTATCTACTCTGCCCAGTCTACCCATGAGTTTGGAAACCTCTATCAAATATCCTCTCAGCCTTCTGCTCTGCAAACAGAATAGTCCCAATTTCTTCAATCTATCCCCATCCCTGAAATTTCTCATTCCTGGAACCATTGCTGTAACCAGCTTCTCTCCAATATCTCACACTCACACTTTCTCTGTTACTGCACCCACCTCCAACCAAGGCTCATGCTCTGCCATTCTCATTATTGCTTGCAACATCTTCTCTTACTCACTGTCACCCCAGACTAAGCCCTGACATCATTAACCCTGCATGCCCTCTGCACCGACTACCCACTTGCTTGGGAAACATTTCCATTTGCCATCTACAGAAACAGTTGTACCACCCACTATGGTTTCCCATAATATCTGCCTCTCTCTCATTCCAGGAGGAAAACAGCCTACAATAAGTGTCAGGATATGTGGTGGGGGCATTTGCCTGACATTCAGCTCCTCACCTCATGAGATAATCCTGACTCTGATAGCCCTGAGTGACCAACTGACCACGTCTAAGCACATGGTCTGGTATTGGAGGCTGTCTTTGACTTGCTGTGCTGGGACTTTCTGACCAAAGGCCATCTCACTTGACTTGCT
Organism: Rhincodon typus; assembly: GCF_021869965.1. NCBI lineage: Eukaryota > Metazoa > Chordata > Chondrichthyes > Orectolobiformes > Rhincodontidae > Rhincodon > Rhincodon typus. The sequence continues at coordinate 49,476,883 of NC_063335.1, forward strand.
GGAGGGCTGTTGTCAAAATGACAAGCTTCCAGGCTTTGTGTCGATGCCAAATACTAAACTACAGCAATACTGTGAATCCAGTATCTTTCACTGAAGAGACAAAGTACAAACAGGCAAGGCGGGGCAGGGCTGATGTGAGAATCTAGCTGGGATTGAAGCAAGTATGTACTAGGAAAACAAGGGAAGACCTTGGAGATGCAGCCTGGGCCAGTCCATCAACTGGGTGTATGTCCCTGAGCGCACAGTGTCCATGCCATTGCTGCATTGAAGTGGTGACGTGCAGTGGTGACCAACATGGGGTTTCCTCACAGCCAGCAGTAAGCTAATGTAACAAGGTATTCACTCTGACTTCTACGTGGAGAATTCTTAGTGCCTAGTTTGCTTGTAGTACATCGTAAGATAGAGAGCTGTGCATTAATGCTGTCTAGTGAGAAACTAGCTGTGATTCTGGAATTTAGTTAAAAGGTACACCAGATTGTTCCTAATGATGATAGGCCTTGTCGGACTTGTTGAATGATTCTCCCACATTTCTTGCCATAACCCACATCATTCAGCTCCCTATAAGATTCCAGCCAACATATCAATACTTTGTGTACTTATATTGACATATGGGACATTTGGACATACACAGAAGCAAAATTAAAAGAATCTTCAATATTCTCGGTACTTATCAAACTTCCATTGAACATAAATTCATAAACTTTAAGCAAAACATTAATTTTATAGACACCACATACTCAAATTGACATCAGACAACAGACATTGGAGAGCAACAGAAGCATTTTTTTCAGAAGCAAACTTGAGCGATGCTCAGCCTGTGATTGGAGAGGCAACTCCTCACTATCTCTTAATGTCTACTTATGGGGGAAAGTTTTCTTTGGTCCCCACTTCATTGATATTTCCCTGGCATTTGGGCAATTTGGGGGTGAATTTGCTTGCATTTTGGGTTGTGCTCCCAACCTATTGATCTGTTGACTGACTGATCCTAGTCCACCTATTGACCTATCCCCTTACCAGTCTTCATGCGTAATGGCCTGCTACCTATCTACCCATCTACCATTCTACTGTCCGATCTAACTGGCTGACTAGTCATCAACCCATTCTACCAACTTACCTAACTACTTACTGAGCTATCAATGTACTTACTAAAGCAGCCACTTACTGACTTAACTACCTACTTTGCTGACTATTTCATGTTTTTCACATGATTGAGAGCTAAGCATATTACATTATTAGATCTTTAGATAAGACAGGAAAATTAAAGAAAGGGTAGCTGTATTGAGTAAAGATAGTATTGCAACATTATTGACAGAGGGTATAGAAATGGAGAAACAATCACCTTTTGGTTGTTGTTGTATTCAGTACTATCCTTTTCAGTCCCTTTTTTTGAACAGCATCAGACTTGGCTTGGCACTTGTCAGAAAGCCATGTGTTCAAATCCTAAAACAAAGACTTGTTTTGCCTTGTTGGGTTACTACACTGAACATCAAACCCCACTATTCCTAGAGTCATCGCAAAAGTTAAAAATTTCAAAAGTACTCAAAATTCTCCAGTTTATCTGTCTTTTCAACCCAGCTGATAGAAAGCATGAGTCAGATCTCTGTATCGGACAAGACTTGCTATTTATTATAAATAAAAAGATTCTAACTATAAAAAAAATTATGTGTGTTTGACATGTTACAATCCACTTATAAAGCCCTTACCCTATACACATATGTACAGATAGATACAAAAAAAAAACATGGGTGTTATGGAATGAGGGAAAGACTGGAAAGGCAGTTCAATGGTCCCTGTCCACAGGGTTTTCTGAGTTGATTCTTTAGTTGATCAGGATGTTGTTTTCTTGATGTTTGTTCTCCAGGTACCGTCACTTGTTTGCAGGAGGTACAAGGTGACTGACTCACACTTACAAAGGTTGCTGGCTTATTAATTAAAAGTCCCAGCTTGCAGCTACTAATGAAGAGGAATAAACTGGCTACCTTTAGGCTTGAGTTGCTTTTTACTGCAGAGCCAAAATACAGTTCATTCCTGTCCAATGGTCCAATAACTTTTGCCGAAACATTTATACCTCAAGCTATTCAGATACCTGGAAGCTTATTACATAGCTGCTGGCAGGCAGGAGGCCTTTGTCATCGATAACTGGTCGCTAATCCACAGACCAATCAGCTATTTGTTGCTGGCCAAATCTGAATTTGCACAAAGCCCCCTGGCTCCAGTTTGTCCGCAACTAAAAATTCCTCAAATGATTGTACAAACTGCTGTGTAAAAGTCACTTAAAGTGAGTGACAGGCTATTTGTTTTTAACAGAAATACTAATCCTTCAACAATCTTTGGCTTTTAAACCAACTATTTTTCCATTTCAGCCCACAATTAATAACAAATATAAAATAATATGGTCTTTACAGCATGGTCCACATGCACTGCTGAAATTTAATGCATACCAAGAGAATGTTGCATTTTCAGAACTGCTGACTTTCAGACCAAATGTCAATTCAAGGTTCTGTTGAACCTCTCAAGTAAATTTATAAGACCCCATGGAATGATTTGAAGAACAGGGAAATTCACCTCTGTCCAAGCTAACAATTTGTCTCCTGAGTAATATCACCAAAACTGATAACGTAGTCATATATCTTATTGTTGTTAAATGAAATCTTTCTGTGCACAAAGTGTCTTTACAATAATGACTACTCTTCAATAGCACTTTATGAAGCACTTTGAGACTTCTTGCAAATATGAAGCATGCTTTCTGTCTACTGTTTAATTGCTGCTACCTGCCTGGGGAATTTCATTTGTGAAATGAACAGAGGAATAGTAAAACAAGGATATAAATTACTGAGACAATTTCATGATTAGATTTTTAATTTGTGGCTCCTGTTTTTGTAGTAAGAGTCTTCAAATTACCCCTAAGCAAAATATTGCGTCTAAAAAGTACAGCAACATCAAAAACCCTCTCTGCCAGTCAAGCAAAATTTTGGAGCAACAGGACAATTCCCAAATCCTTGACATATGCTTTGATTGTGTCATAGGGCTTAAACTGATCATGGGAAACGTAAGTTTATTAATGAATGAGTTCATATTTAGATAGTTAAGTATGAATCATACAGAACTGACTATGCAAGAACAAAACCAGTTTGACAGAAGTTAAGTGAAACTCTTTTTCAATGACTGCTGAGTCTTTATCAACTCATACTTATCCAATCAGGGACTGATGTTTTATGTGCTTCTTTAATCTTTTCCTACTTTGAGAATAATGGAACATACTCACTTTCTGAAGCTATGTTTAGAAACTACACAAGAGACACATTAATATGATAGATTGGTTCCATGATTTCTGTTTGGATGGGGAGATGAAGAGAAGGCTGAACAATAGAGGATGCAATTTGGATCAAGTGTCCACCATTTAGGTGAAAAAAGAGACAAAGATGCCTATAATGGTGCTTTGCCTGAATGCCTGAAATTGCGAGCAATGGATAATCATTTCAGCAAAAGTGCTTTTTTAGTATTAATGGGTGAGGTCTACCCTCCAGGGATCAAGGAAAACTTCAGAGTGATTGGGCAATAGTGGAAATTTAATACACATGCAATAAAAACAATACATACTATGAATAAACAACACACGCCTTACCCTCCAGGTGCCATGCCAAGGAAGCCACACAGAGAGCAGGGAGCACCCTAAATGACATCAACATTGATAGCAATTAGCAATGTGCATGCCTTTTACAGAAAACATCCAACGAATGACTATTACCATTTGTCTAGCACGAAGAGGTTGTTTTATGAGGAAAGGTTGAGTAGTTTGGATTATTTCTCATTAGAATTTAGATAAATGGCAAGTGATCATATTGAAACATGTAAGGTCTTGATGGCGCTTGGCAGGGTGGATGTCTCCTCGTTTATATGCAGGGGAATCTGGAATTGCTTAAAAACATGGAATCATCCATTTTAAGACAGAGAGGAGGATGAATTTCTTCTCTGACCGAGTCACCAGTGTTTGGAATTCTCTTCCCCAGAGAGTACTGGACTCTGGGTCATTGGATATATTCAAGGTAGGCTTAGATAGATGTTAGATCATAAGATATAGGAACAGAATAAGGCCATTTGGCTCACTGAGTCTGCTCGCTTTTTGATCGTGGCTGATATGTTTCTCAACTCCATCCTCCTGCCTTCTCCCTGTAACCGTGATCCTCTTACTAATCAAAAGCCTATCCATCTCTGTCTTAAAAGCACTCAATGACTTGGCTCACTGTGGCAATGGGTTCCACAGATTAACTGGCCTCTGGTTGATTGAAAAGGAAGTCAAAGGAGACCAGACAAAACAATGGGGTTAAGACCATCGGCTGATCAGTCATGATCTTACTGAATGGTGGGGCAGGCTCGTTGGTGGTTACAAAGGGGAGGAGTCAGACTCACAGCTGCCTGGCAGTCATTGAACAGTTAACAGTACAGAGGTGGAATTTCTGTTCCCTAAAGGGCAGGAGTCTCATCCCCAAAAGAGGATGAGAGGCCAGCAGCTCTCAATATATTTGTTCCAGCAGGAGGGTAACCACTGCCAACAATGCACGTGGACGATGAGGAGGCAAACTGAGATGGATCAGTATTTCACAAGCGTTAGTGGCTGGTGAGGGCATTAAGGGCCAGGCTTTGCGAAGCTATGGAGGATGGGCAACCTAAGCCAGGTGTTAACAGCTTTAAACAGGGGCCCTCTAATGGAGGGGGGACCAGTTAAGAAGCGACACTCCCCATGCACCAGCAGGGCATGTGGATAGACCAAACAGGATGTCCTGTCTCGCAACTAATTAAATAGTAGCTGTGCTGGAATGTAGGAGGAGGAAGGAGGAAGGAAGGAATTATTTAAGTGGAGAGGGACACCACAGAATGCCACAATACAGAAGGATATGGATGTCCTCATGAATGAACCACAAAAATTCAGCATGCAACACAGAAAGTAATTATGAAGGGAAATGGAACGTTGACCTTTATTGCAAGGAAAATTTAACATAGAAGTATGGAAGCCATACTAGAGTTCCAGGTACTGTTTTCAACTCCTTAATTAAGGAGCGGCTTACCTGCACTGGAACTAGTTTAGAGATTTAATGGGCTGATCCCTACTGTGAAAGGTCTTATGAGGAAAAGTTGAGCAGGTTGAGTCTATGCTCTTTGGCATTTAGAAGAATGAGAAGTGATCTAATAGAAGCATAGAGGTGAGTATGCTGGCCACTACCAAGGAAAAGGTGCTAGAAAAATTGAAAGGCCTGAAGGCGGATAAATCATCTGGACCAGTTGGACTAGACCCCAGAATTCTGAAGGAAATAGCTGAAGAGATAGTGGAGGCATCAGTGATCTTTCAGGAATCACTGGTGTCAGGAAGGATCCCAGAGGACTGGAAAATTTAATGTAACCCTGTTTAAGAAGGCAGTAAGGCAAAAGAGGGGTAATTACAGGCCAATTAGCCTGACCTCAGTCATTGGCAGGATTTTACAATCCATTGTGAAGGATAAGATTTCTGAATACTTGGAAGTACATGGTAAAATAGGGCAAAGTCAGCATGGTTTCATCAAGGGGTGTTCATGCCTGACAAATCTGTCAGCATTCTTTGAGGAGATAATGAGCAGATTAAACAAAGGAGAGCCAATGGATTTTATCTACTTGGACTTGCAGAAAGCCTTTGACAAGGTGCCACATAGCAGGCTGCTGAGTAAAATAAGGGCCCATGGTGTTAGAAGCAAGTGCTAGCATGGAGAGAAGATTGGCTGTCTAGTAGTTCCCCAATTTCTCCTTACAACCTCTCTTACACAAAGGTACAACATTAGCCAGCCTCCAGCCATGAGGCACTTCACTTGTAGTTAAACATGATGCAAATGTTTCTGCAAGGGGTCTTTCAATTTCCTTCCTTACTTCCTACAACATTCTGGGATACATTAGATCAGGTCCCGGAGATTTATCCACCTTTATTTTCTCTAAGACCTCCCAACCTTCCTCTTCTGTAATGTGAACTGGTTTTAAAACACCAAAATTTATTTTTCTGCATTCTCTAGACTCTGTTTCTTTCTCCACAGTAAAAACTGGTGTGAAATATTCATTTAGTATCTCTCCCATCTCCTGGGGTTCAACACAAAGATGACCTCCTTGACTTTTAAGAGGCCCTACCTTGTCTCTACTTACCATCTTGCTCTTACTGTATTTGGATGTCTCTTTGGATGATTCTTAATCTTAACTGCCAATGTTATCTCATATCCCCTCTTTGCCTTCCTGGTTTCTTTCTTAAGATTGCCCCCACACTCTTTATATTGATTAAGAGATTCAGTTGAACCAAGTTGTCTACATCTAAAATAAGATTCCCTTTTATACTTGACTAGAACCTCAGTATCTTTATTCATCCATTGTTCCTTAATGTTACCAGCCTTATCCTTCACTTAAACAAGAACATGCCTCTGAACTCTTGTCATCACACTCTTGAAAGTCTCCCATTTGTCAGACATCCTTTTACCTGCGAACTGTCTACTCCAGTCAATTTTTGAAAGTTCTTGTCTCATACCATTAAAATTTGCCTTACTCCAGTTAAAAGCTTTAACTTTTATGGGAGGTTTATCCTTTTCCATAACCATTTTGAAACTCATAGAATTATGATTGCTAGACCCAGAGTGCTCCCCCACTTTTACTTCAGTCACCTGCCCTGTCTTATTGCCCAAAAGATTTGCTCCTTCTCTAATAGAATCATCCACATATTGATTAAGAAAATTTTCTTGAACGCATTTGACGAATTCTTCACCGTCCAAACCTTAAACACTATGATAGCCCCAGTCAATGTTTGGAAAATTAAAATCCCCCAATATTACAACATTATTATGCTTACATATACCTGAGATCTCCCTGCATCTTTATTTCTCAATTTCCCTATTACTACTGGGGGACTATCCCATCAAAGTGATCTTTCCTTTCTTATTTCTAATTTCTATGCATATATTTTCACTGAACGATTTTTCAGAAATATCTTCTCTAGTTACAGCAGTAATGTATTCCTTAATCAAAAATGTCACCCTCTCTTCTTTCCTATCCTTCCTATAGCATCTAAAACCAGGAACATTGAGCTGCCAGAGACAACAAGGTGCAGGGCTGGATGAACACAGCAGGCCAAGCAGCATCATAGGAGCAGAGAGGCTGACGTTTCAGGCCTAGACCCTTCATCAGAAAAGGGGGAGGGGAAGGGGGTTCCGAAATAAATAGGGAGAGAGTGGGAGGCGGATAGAAGAGGGATAGAGGAGAGGATAGATGGAGAGGAAACAAACAGGTCGAAGAGGCGGGGATGGAGCCAGTAAAGGTGAGTGTAGGTAGGGAGTTAGGAAGGGGATAGGTCAGTCCAGGGAGGATGGACAGGTCAAGGGGGCGGGATGAGGTTGGTCGGTAGGAGATGGAGGTGCGGCTTGAGGTGGGAGGAGGGGATAGGTGGGAGGAAGAACAGGTTAGGGAGCCAGGGACGAGCTGGACTGGTTTTGGGATGCGGTAGCGGGAGGAGAGATTTTGAAACTTGTGAAATTCACATTGATACCATTGGGCTGCAGGGTTCCCAAGCGGAATATGAGTTGCTGTTCCTGCAACCTTCGGGTGGCATCGTTGTGGCACTGCAGGAGGCCCAGGATGGACATGTCGTCTGAAGAATGGGAGGGGGAGTTGAAATGGTTTGCGACTGGGAGGTGCAGTTGTTTATTGCGAACCGAGCGTAGGTGTTCTGCAAAGCGGTCCCCGAGCCTCCGCTTGGTTTCCCCGATGTAGAGGAAGCCACACCGGGTACAGCGGATGCAGTATACCACATTGGCAGATGTGCAGGTGAACATCTGCTTGATGTGGAAAGTCTTCTTGGGGCCTGGGATGGGGGTGAGGGAGGAGGTATGGGGGCAGGCGTAGCACTTCCTGCGGTTGCAGGGAAAAGTGCCGGGTGTGGTGGAGCTGGAGGGGATTGTGGAGCAGACAAGGGAGTCACGGAGAGAGTTGTCCCTCCAGAAAGCAGATAAGGGTGGGGAGGGAAAGATGCCTTTGGTGGTGGGGTCGGATTGCAGATGGCGGAAGTGTCGGAGGATGATGCGTTGGATCCGGAGGTTGGTGGGGTGGTACGTGAGGACGAGGGGTATTCTTTTTTGGTTCTTATTGCGTGGACGGGGTGTGAGGGATGAGGTGCGGGAGATGTGGGAGACACGGTTGAGGGCGTTCTCAACCACCAAGGAGGGGAAGTTACAGTCCTTGAAAAATGAGGACAACTGAGATGTACGGGAGTGGAATGCCTCATCCTGGGAGCAGATGCGGCGGAGGCGAAGGAATTGGGAATAGGGGATAGCATTTTTGCGGGAAGGTGGGTGGGAGAAGGAGTATTCTAGGTAGCTGTGGGAGTCGGTGGGCTTGAAATGAATATCGGTTTCTAGGTGGTTGCCCGATATGGAGACAGAGAGGTCCAGGAAGGGGAGAGAGGTGTTAGAGATGGTCCAGGTAAACTTAAGGTTGGGGTGGAAGGTGTTAGTGAAGTAGATGAACTGTTCGAGCTCCTCGTGGGAGCACGAGGCGGCGCCGATACAGTCATCAATGTAACGGAGGAAGAGGTGGGGTTTAGGGCCGGTGTAGGTGCGGAAGAGGGATTGTTCCACGTAACCTACAAAGAGGCAGGCGTAGCTTGGGCCCATGCGGGTACCCATGGCTACCCCCTTTGTCTGTAGGAAGTGGGAGGAATTGAAAGAGAAGTTGTTGAGTGTGAGGACGAGTTCGGCTAAGCGGATGAGGGTATCCGCTCCACACTCCCCTCCAGCTCCACCACACCCGGCACTTTTCCCTGCAACCGCAGGAAGTGCTACACCTGCCCCCATACCTCCTCCCTCACCCCCATCGCAGGCCTCAAGAAGACTTTCCACATCAAGCAGATGTTCACCTGCACATCTGCCAATGTGGTATACTGCATCCACTGTACCTGGTGTGGCTTCCTCTACATCGGGGAAACTAAGCGGAGGCTCGGGGACCGCTTTGCAGAACACCTATGCTCGGTTCGCAATAAACAACTGCACCTCCCAGTCGCGAACCATTTCAACTCCCCCTCCCATTCCTCAGACGACATGTCCATCCTGGGCCTCCTGCAGTGCCACAACGATGCCACCCGAAGGTTGCAGGAACAGCAACTCATATTCCGCTTGGGAACCCTGCAGCCCAATGGTATCAATGTGGATTTCACAAGTTTCAAAATCTCCCCTCCCCCTACCGCATCCCAAAACCAGTCCAGCTCGTCCCTGGCTCCCTAACCTGTTCTTCCTCCCACCTATCCCCTCCTCCCACCTCAAGCCGCACCTCCATCTCCTACCGACCAACCTCATCCCGCCCCCTTGACCTGTCCATCCTCCCTGGACTGACCTATCCCCTTCCTAACTCCCTACCTACACTCACCTTTACTGGCTCCATCCCCGCCTCTTCGACCTGTCTGTTTCCTCTCCACCTATCCTCTCCTCTGTCCCTCTTCTATCCGCCTCCCACTCTCTCCCTATTTATTTCGGAACCCCCTTCCCCTCCCCCTTTTCTGATGAAGGGTCCAGGCCCGAAACGTCAGCCTCTCTGCTCCTCTGATGCTGCTTGGCCTGCTGTGTTCATCCAGCCCTGCACCTTGTTGTCTCAGATTCTCCAGCATCTGCAGTTCCTACTATCTCACATTGAGCTGCCAGTCTTGTCCATCTCTCAGCCACGTTTCCATAATAGCTATGGCATCCCAATCCCATGTTCTTAAACATGCCCTGAGTTCATCAGCCTTACCTTTAATAATTTGGCATTGAAATAAAAGTAATTTAGTTCTTCAGAGTTACTACCTACTCTGACTCTCTCTTGTCTTTCTTTTCTAATTGACATGCTCTCTTCACATTTGGAACCTTCCCCATCATTCCTTCCATTTACCTGCTACTTAGAATTCCTCCACTGCTCCCTCTATCAGTACAAAGTCTCCCTTAATGGAACAAGCAAATATCCCTGCTAAGATATTAGTCCCTTCCCAGTTCGGGTTAGACCCATCCTTTTTGAACAGGTCCTTTGTATCCCAAAAGGTATTCCAATTGTCCAAAAATATGAATCCCTGAACAATACACCAGGTCTTCAGCCATTGATTTATCTTCTTTATCCTTTTGCTTGATTTGATTTGATTTGATTTGTTGTCACATTTACCTAAGTACAGTGAATAGCTTTGTTTGCGAGCAGTACAGGCCGATCATACTAACCATAGACATACAGATCATAGGGTGAAAAAAAGCATGGACAGAGTGAGGCATACAGGTTACTCCGCACAGGACGTGCACCAGGCAAGAACAACATTAACAAGATCAGCATTAATTGAAGTTAGAGAGTCCATTCATCAGCCAAATAACGGCTGGGAAGAAGCTGTTCTGAACCTGCTGGTGCATGTGTTCAATCTTCTGCATCTTCTGCCTGACGGAAGAGGTTGTATGAGAGCATTGCCAGGGTGCAATGGGTCTTTGATGATGTTTGCAGCCTTTGCATGGCAATGGGCCATGTAAATGGAGTCCATGGATGGAAGGTTGGCTTCCATGATGGTCTGGGCTGTGCACACAACTTTCTGTAGTTTCTTATGGTCCTGGGCACAGCAGTTGCCGTACCAGGCCATTACGCACCTGGACAGTATGCTTTCTATGGTATATCTGTAAAAGTTAGTGAGGGTCCTTACGGATATGCCAAATTTCCTGAGCTGCCTGAGGAAATAGAGGCCTTCTTGACCATCGCTTCTACGTGGGAAGTCCAGGACAGTTGGTTATCATCACTGCTCGGAAATTGATGTTGAGCTTGGCCTTAAGAGTAAACCAGAAATTACTGCTTTTAAGGTTCTATTTTTTAATTTTCTACTTAACCTCTTAAATTCACCCTGTACTACTTTAATCTTTTCTCTAAAAATGTCATTCCTACCAATGTGTACAATAATTTCTGGCTTCTCAATCTCACCTTTAACAGTAAGCTTGAAACATTTAGAGATGTCCTTAATCCTAGCACCAGGAAAGCAACAAACCATCCTAAGTTTACGCTCATTGCCACAGAACCTCCTGTCTATGTCCCTGACAGGAGAGTCCCCTATAATAATAATTCTATTAAATCTTGTCAAACGCTGCTTAACATAAGAATCATTCCTAATGTCGAATAACTGACTGGCCCTTCCATTTTTCTCAGACAGTCTATCCCCTTCAACTGTTCCAAAATCTGAATATCTATTTGACAGAGGAATAGCCGCTGGAGACTTTTGGACTACCTTCTCACCATCCCCAATAGTCACCCATCAATCTGACTGATTCTGCGGTGTAATAACTTTTCTAAATCTACTAGCCATCTCATTCTGTTCCTGAGATATACCCTTATTTACATTCGGCCTTAAAAATGCCTTATATATAACATTAACTACCTTTCATTACATACAGAAAGTAATGTTAAAATGAAAAAAATTAAAATATATATATATCAAATGTTTAAAAATTAATAAAATCAACCGCTTGGCTGATTAATTGAATAATAAAAGACTCCTCTTCAATAAATTCCTTGAAGAAAAAAAAATTTTCTGCAAAGTCAAACAGATGTAGGACTGCCCAAAATGAAACACAACTACTTATTTTTAAAAAATGATTGGTTTTTCAAAAAAAAAGTTTTGCAATGTTAAAAAAAACTTTAAAACATATATAGTCTTTTTAAGCTTCTGAATTTAGAAGATAAAATCCTCAGCTGTTCACAATAGACCCTGAAAAGCTTGTTTAAAGAAAAAGTCCGTTTGAAAAATCTTGCAGTTTTTTTTGTTTGGTTTCTTTTGGTTTTATTTAAATGTTAATGAAACAAAATGAATAAAACTCTTAGATTTGTGAAATGTAATAACAATACTAACTGTAAAAAAAAATATAATAAGTCTTTAGGCCTAAAATCCCAGGAGCAGCTGCAAGATCCACGCTGCCTCCAGGAATCTCAAACTAGAGGGCACAGTTTCAAAATAAAGGGTTTCCCCCATTTTAGATGGCAGTGAGAACTATAGACCAGTGAGTCTGACATCAGTGGTGGGCAAGTTGTTGGAAGGAATCCAGACGGACAGGGTTTACATGTATTTGGAAAGGCAAGGACTGATTAGGGATAGTCAACATGGCTTTGTATGTGGGGAAACTGTGTCTCACTTACTTGAATGAGTTTTTTAAAAAAGTGGCGAAGAGGATTGATGAAGGCAGAGCGGTGGACGTTGTCTACATGGACTTCATTAAGGTGTTCGATAAGATTCTGCATGGTAGGCTGGTTAACAAGGTTGGATCACATGGAATACAGGGAGAACTAACAATTTGGATACAGAACTGGCTTGAAGGTGGGAGACAGAGGGTGGTGGTAGAGGGTTGCTTTTCAGACTGAGGCCTGTGGTGTGACGCAGGGATTGGTGCTGGGTCCACTACTTTTTGTCATTTATATAAATGATTTGAATGTTAACATAAGAGGTATGGTTAGTAAGTTTGCAGATGACAGCAAAATTGGTGGTGTAGTTGATAGTGAAGAAGGTTACCTCAGAGTACAATGCGACCTTGATCAGATGGGCCAACGGGCCAAGGAGTGGCAGATGGAGTTTAATTTAGATAAATGTGAGGTGCTACATTTTGTTAGGAAAAATCAGGTCAGGACTTATACACATAATGGTAAGGTCCTGAAGAGTGTTCCCAAACAAATTCATAGTTCATCGAAAGTGGAGTCGCAGATAGACAGGATAGTGAAGAAGGCATTTGGCATACTTGGCCTTTATTGGTCAGTGCATTGAGTGTAGGAGGTGAGAGATCATGTTGTGTCTGTACAGGACATTGTTAGGCTGCTTTTGGAATACTGTGTTCATTCTGGTCTCCATGCTATTGGAAAGATGTTGTTAAACTTGAAAGGGTTCAGAAAAGATTTACAAGGATGTCACCAGGGTTGGAGGGTTTGAACTATAGGAGAGGTTGAGTAGGCTGGGGCTATTTTCTCTGGAGCATCAGAGGCTGAGGGATGACCTTATAGAAGTTTACTAAATCATGAGGGGCATTGATAGGGTGAATAGTCAAGGTCTTTTCCCCAGGGTAGGTGAGTCCAAAACTAGAGTACATAGGTTTAAGGTGAGAGGGGTAGGATTTAAAAGGGTCCTAAGGAGCAACTTTTTCACACAGGAGTTGTGGGTGTATGGAATGAACTGCCAGAGGAAGTAGTGGAGGCTGGTACAATTACAACATTTAAAAGGCATGTGGATGGGTATATGAATAGGAAGGATTTAGAGGGATACGGGCCAAATGTTGGCAAATAGGACTAGATTAATTTAGAATATCTGATTGGCATGGATGAGTTGAACCATAGGGTCTGTTTCCATGCTGTACATCTCTATGACTCTATGAGAATGAATTTCTTCCCTCAGATGGTCATTAGTGTTTGGAACTCTCATTCTGAGAGATTAGTGAAGCTAGGGTCATGAGATAAATTCAAGGCTGAGTTAGACAGATTTTGATGGACAAGGGAGTGAACAGTTACAGTGGACAGACAGGAAAGTGGAGTAAAGTCACATGAGAACAACCATGACCATATTGACCTTATGACCTCACATTCTTAAGGCTCAAAATTCATGAGTATTTACATTCCACCCAATTCAGATTTCAAAGTCAAAAACTAAATTCAATTTGCAGTACATTTTAACTTGCACTATGTTAAAATAATAGCCCCTTATCAGCAAGACGATGCAACTCCTTAGCTTTCTCTTGATTTCTCTAGTCCTTCTTTGTAACTCTGTCACTGCTGTTTGATGAGTTCTCCTCTTTGCATCTCTAGTGATGTTATTTTTCCAAGCATTGAGAGCTTTCCTCTTCTTGTCGATGAGGTCTTGGACATTATTTTTCTCGTTTAACCAGCTTTGGTATTTTCTGGTCTTATAGCTGATGGTTTCTTCATTTCATGAGATGATGGCTATCTTCAGCACTTTCCAGATTTTCTCTAATCCATTAAAATGAACTCTTTGGAGATTTTGATTAAGATTTTTGTCTGTGTCTACAGTAGACTAAATTGAAAGAAGTACAATTACAGTGATGAGCGAGGAGGTGAAAGGCAAGTGTTACACCTTCAGCAATTGTGTTGGAACGTGCCACGAGGTCGGTGGGGGAGGAACTGTTAAGAGTGATGGAAGAGTTGACCAGGCCATCATGGAGGGAATAGCCCTTGAGGAATGCTGATAGTAGAGGGGAGGGGAAGGTATGCTTGGTGGTGGTATCTTGCTGGAGATAGGGGAAATAGCGGAGGATGACCTTTGAATGTGGAGATTAGTGGGGTTGAAAAGGAGAACAAGGAGAACCCAATTATTGTTCTGGGAAGGAGAGGAAGGTTGAGGGGAGATATGTGGGAAATGGATTGGACAAAGCTGAGGGGCCTGTCAACCATGGTTGTGGAAGTCCTCAGTTGAAGAAAAAGGAATACCCCTGGTGAAAGGTGGCATCATCGGAACTGATGCAATAGAGTTGGTGAAATTGGGAGAATGGAATGGAGTCCTTACAGGAGTGGGATGTGAGGTGGTGTAGTTGATTGGTGATTTTATATTCGATATCAGTGGACATATTTGAAGACGTTTATAGATAACTTGGTTCTTTTCATCTCACTTTTTCTTTTCTATGTTAAATGTTTGCTTTATTGTTAAAACCAAATCTCCCAGTTGAAGTCCTTATGTTTTAGTGAAAGATACCATGTTGAATTAAAAATGGCAAAATATAATCTATTAGTCCAGATTTCATTCTGAGAACTGACTTGTCCAGTCATTACTCATTGTAGGGATTCAATGATTTCATGATTCTATGAACATCAGCAATAGTTCTCAGTCTGAAAAATCCTATGATGAATCCTTTTCTCTGCATCTGCTTACTAAGTGGTTTGTGGATTCTGTAGTTCTCTGTATAAATGATATGAATATGGAAGCTTAATTTGATTCTGAATGCATTTTCTAATATGGTCCACATCTTTTGGGGATCTTTTAGCTCTTTGGCTATTAATCCTGATAAATTAAATCTATGTAAATCTCCATTCCCAAATGTTAAGCAAATCTTTATCTTGTTTATCTGCATCAGGTATGCCAGAATGTAGAAGCCATAGGTCTGAGCATTGTTGAAACATTTTAAATTGTGTTAATTTAACAGAAGTTCTGCTGTGTTCCAATTTAAAGTAGGGATTTTGAGAACATTGTGACAAGATGCCTTTGGCTATTGCTTGCTTGCTATCCATTCAGCACACAGTCTGGTCATTTGCTCTTCTCAAATCAGTTAAACTTGCCCCTCAATAGGGATTTGGCTGCTCACCATCAAGCTGTGTTTACAACACTTTCTGGTGCTGTAGCAAACAAAGACAGAAGGTTGTCTCTCACATGTTAGCATTACTTCAGATTGTCGATCATGTAGGTGAACTTGCTTGCTGACTGTTCAAAAAAGATAGGATTCATCAGCCCAATTTTTCTCATAACTGTTCATTATATTATGTTCATGATAGTTATCTAATAATCAATTGCTCATCATGGATTGTTTAACATCGTTGGTTAGTTTATTGAAAACAACTTGTAAGTTATGAAGCAGACTTTACATTTCTGTATGTGCAGCTTGCAAACACAAAATAGACCAACTGCTAGACAGAGGCAATGTGTACAGACGGCTCATTACATACTTAAGGGTGAAATCTCTTAAAGGCAAGGTATACATACAACATGTTTAAACTCAGCATCACTAATTATTCCTGTTGAACAGATGTAATGTTCCCTGTAATTTGGAAATGATCTTTGTTGGCCAAAACTAGTTAAACAGCATGACTTGTCTCCCAATAAAGAACCCTTGTTACGTATATGGCTACATTAGTCTTACCAGTGCCTGCATACATGTTTGTCATTACAAAAGATGGACTGAAAAACACTCGAGTAAAATGACACACAATTGTAGTAGAATATACTACTTCACATGAAATGCATAAAGGTACAGCATACCGTTATCCAGTAAGATTTTCTCATAACAAAAAATCTATCCTGCCTCCATTCTAGGCAAAAATCAATTTTCAGGCTGTTTGTCTGTAAGATGTCACTAGTTATACCTTCCTCTCCCTATGGTCCTCTGAGACTATGACTTTACCTTCCTCTGGACAAGACTTTGATCCATTGAGTTATCAGTCAGTTACCATCTTGAAAAAAATATCATCTCCTTGATGTGAGACCTGTGTAGTTAGTTATTTGGCTAAGACACTTCCGTTGTGTACTAAATGAAAACTGCCTAGCATAATGGCAGTAAATGCCTAGAGTCAAGCTGAACAAATCCCATCATCTCAAAGCTAAAGAGATCCGTGAAAGTGATCAAGTTTCACACTCTCAGAAGTAGTGAGAAGGAAGTGCATTTCTGAGTAGAAGAACATTGAAGAACAAAATCATCGTCAGCAGCAGAAATCACTCAAGACCTTTTACACACTGCATGCTCATAAATCCCTAGCAACAACATTCACAGCTGATTCTGGTAACAGTTGTGACTTATTATTGTAAAGTTAAGTTATCCCAACTGTTTTGCGAGTGTAAAGGTAGGAGCTTAGAACTGAGACACCATAGGCTATTGTTCTCATGTATTTAAAGAATGTGGAGGGTATATTTCAGAAAAGGTATAAACTTCAAGGAAATTGAGAAGTCAAATTTTGGAGCAAAAATCCGGCAGAAATCACTTTCTCTTCTGAAAAAATTACTCATCCTGATTCATCATGGAAGTGATACTAAAAAATACATTGACATGATCCCTATTTTTTTAAATTTATCAATTCCTTACATGGCATTACATCACCAATTTGCATTTATATATTAATATCAGCATTGAATGTACCCATGACTGGGTTAGAGGGATGTTTGTTTGACAAGGAAGTCATAGTAAAGAATGAATAGAGCAATGAATTGAGGCCACAGTCCCAAGAAACATGATCCTATTGAATGGTCGAGCAGGCTCAAGGTATTGAATGGTCTATTCCTGCTCCTAATCCTTGCGTTTTTGTACAGCACTTTGAGTGTATAAAGGCATTGCAATGTCTGACAAACTGTGCAGCATGATGCTTGGCAGTCATATTATAGCTTTGTTGTTTGCCAACAAACAGCATTTATTATAAAATTCAAATGAATGCTAAGCTGTGCATAAAGATCACAATTTTGTTATATCGTATGTGAATGAGATGTAAATCAGACTTTCCTGTAACACTGGGAACTGCTGAACACAGATCCCTAATTCCAAATTCCCATCCATTTTCATCTCTGTCATGATTTTTCATTGTAACTAACACTACATTTTGGATGTGTCCAGTTAACTGAGCAACCTCCAGAATATTTGAATAAAGTAATAGTGGCAGAATGATGTTACAGGTCACTTTTTAAATTATTAATGCTGTACGCAGCTGCTTTGCATATCTGTCATGCCAGCTTTCAACAGGCATTCTGGATAATACAAAATCCAAAAGGATAGTGAAATATTTAAATGAAGAAACAGACACAGACATTTTACATCTCATTCAAAAACTGATAGCATCTTTTCTAATCTTCACTGCTGAATCATTAAGACATGAGCAAATCATTGAAATTTCCATATCATTACTCTTGAAAATACCCAGTTTACTAATCTAGAGCCCCTTTGCTTGAAATACACATGTTCAATTTAACAAGAAGATCTTTTTAAATGTATTGGTCATGTGTAGTGCCAAAAATATCATGACCTAGGTGCCATTACTCTGAAGCCATCCAAGATACTTTTTATCTTAGCTATCAGGAACCTTGTGGACCATTTAATATTTGCACCCTGAATGAAGTAGGTGCAAGGTGAGGAACCTGGCTATCTACTTGTAAGTTTGTTCCATGATTTCTATGCAAGGTAACAAAGGCTGTGGTTAGAAGATATGGTTCATAATTTTCCTGTTAAAACTCCATTTCAGCCCAAGCAGCATTAATGCAACTCACAAGAATAAGTAAGCAGTGCATGTTTTTCATTATGAACATCGAAGATTAATTACTAGATTTGTTATTTAGATGACAAAATGGTCCCATAAAGGAGCCACAAATATGCATGTTGCTAATAAGTCCTGCATAATGTAGCAATATTTTGTATTATTGCTGTGCAACAGTCAAAGATTAAGAAAGGTGGATGGATTATGCAGGTGGCTTGTCCAACAAGAGTGCTGCAGAGGAGCATTCAACTGCAAGGATACAGATATTCTTCTACACTTTAGTAGCTAAAACTGCAATCTTGTGGAGGACTAAGTTATACACACAATGCCTTCCAAAAGCCTGTCAGTCATCAATGTAAAAGTTTACACATGGTCATCCACATGAGTCATTAGATGCTTGTTAGCACAAATGAAACCATGCCCCCATTAAGAACCATTTCCCTCAATATAGCATGGGAGAATAGGCCAGAACATTTGACATAAACAATACCCTGTGCATAAAGGTGTTTGGCTTCCATTATTACTTGGTCAAAAGTGATGACATTCCCCCTAAATTAGTTTGTTCTTCAATAAAGCCATGATACCTTTCCTTTTAACACTTATCAAAGTGGACTTTTTCGTGTCTGAGCCTAGATAGTGAATATTGATCAATTGTGGACGCATGTGAAATTTCAACTGAGATGGTCCAGACCAGTACAGGATCAGTTTTGGCACAAGAAAATAAAGAATGGTTGATCTGGCAATGGATTGGCAAATGTGTTGTGTGCCAAGCTCACTGAAATCTTTATTCCTTAAGATTGAAGAAGAGTAAATCAAGGTAAACCACTGTAATGGGAAATAGTGAAAGTTTTACGTAGCCAATAAAAATTGAGCAAATTAATAGCTGCAGAGAAAGCCTGGCTAATGGTGGGTGCAAGGTTCAATAATTGGGACTTAAGAGTGTTATCAACTGAGGTGGCTGAAAGAAAAGTGGTTTGAGAGAGTAAGGTTTTAGAGGTACTAACAAGTATAAAGAAATGGTCAAAGGTTACATCAAGTGGTAGAGATAAAATAGACAGCCTCAGGGAAATGGCAAGGTGAAAGATTCAGTAGTGCATAGGAGTAGAAGAACTCAAATGAAGGATGAAGTTTAGGGAAGACAGCAAGATTTTGGATTTGGAGGAGAATGAAAAGGCTGTTGAGTTAGAGATTGAATTGATAAGGAAGAGAGATAGCTTGAGGAATTGAGGAGGGAAAGACAGCTCAGGGTGGGGCTTTAGATAATGAGATTTTGAAAGAGAGGCTAAAAGACAAAGTGCTTAAAAGAAGGCATCAGGTGAGTAAGGACTGTTTGAAGCAAGAAGATTAATGAATACGTTCCTCCGTTTGTTCACAGGTACAAAGCAAATGTAACCAGAAAAGACTTTACAATATGTTCTTTCTGTGGACTT
Source organism: Rhincodon typus (assembly GCF_021869965.1). Classification (NCBI taxonomy): domain Eukaryota; kingdom Metazoa; phylum Chordata; class Chondrichthyes; order Orectolobiformes; family Rhincodontidae; genus Rhincodon; species Rhincodon typus. The sequence goes on from NC_063335.1 coordinate 49,496,286, forward strand.
TATTCACTCAGCTGTTGAAATACAATCTGTACTGCCTCTGCTTTTTCTGACATTGGGAATCCTATACCCTCAGCTTCATGTGTTGTTGAGTCTACGGTTAGAAATGGTTTGCAGTCTTTACTGCTAAGTATTTTCTGGTGTTTGGAATGCCATCCAAGTTAGAATTATTTGGACAGCTCCATAAAATCCTGTGTAGTTTCCTTTCGAGTCCATAAGTCAGGACATTGATTCTCTGAATCAGTGTATCATCTGACCATAATGAATTATTAATTGTAACAGTTAGATAAATATTCCACCAAAAAATAAAACGATTTACATTCATTTCCGGCTTTTCACAACCACCTGATATCTCTTTATAGCCAGCAAAATGTTATTTCAAGCATAAATGCTGTTGCAATATAGAAAACACAGCAGCCAATCGGCACAGGGCAAGCCCCTACAAACAGCCTTGTGGTAATGACCAGAGAATCTGGTTTCTTTTATGATGCTGATTGAGGGAGAAATATTGACCAGGATATTGGGGAGAATGCTGCTCCTTCTCCTCACAGTAAAGCCACAGGGCCTTTTATATTCAGCAGAGCAAGCGCATGGGGTCTCAGCTTAAACTATCATCTGAAAAAAAACATCACCTCCCTCAGTATTGCATTGAACCAGCAGCCTTGATTTTTGTGTTCAAATCCTGGACTGCGACTTTAAACTCGAATCCTGTGCCTCAAAAGTAAGAGACCTGCGAACTGAATGGCAGCTGACGAATACTGAAACATAAACCTTTATCTTTAATTGAATTCTCTTGCCGGAGTAAGATATGACAGGTACTGATATTCCAACTCCAACCTCATTCAGACAGTCATAAAGCTTCAGTATGCAGATAATACTGTGTGTGCACTGACAGAGAGCTCCAGCTCATCCCAAACTCTTCCTCTGAAGCCTATAAGAAGATGGGGCTTTAACCAAACACTCAGGAAAGAGAGGTCCTGTTCCATCCTGCTCCTACAGCAAAACACCTATTCCCACTGATTGAGATCAAAGGCGAGATGTTGAAAAATGTGGAGCATTTTCTGTATCTTGATTTGATTTGATTTGATCTATTGTAGTCAGTGTACCTAAGTACAGTGAAAAGCTTTGTTTGTGAGCAGTACAGGCAGAACATAGTAAGCAACGACACGCAGATCATAGGATGCTTAGACAGAGTGAGGCATACAGGTTACACTGCACAGGAAATGTGTGAAGAAGGCTCAACATTACTTGAAGTTAGAAAGTCCATTCATCAGTCATATAATGGCAGGGAAGAAGCTGTTCTTGAACCTGTTGGTGCATGTGTTCAAGCTTCTATATCTTCTTCCTGACGGGAAAAGTTGCACAAGAGCATTACTGGGATGGGGGTCTCTGATGATGTTGGCAGCCTTTCCATGGCAGCAAGAAGTGTAAATGGATGCCAGAGTTGGAAGGTTGGCTTCTGTGATGGGAACTTCTTCTTAAAGAAGATAGAAATGGATGACAAAATTCATAATTGTCTTCAGCCAAGTGAGGTAAAGGACATCCAAGGAGCAGGTTCACAAACCTGGTCAAGGTTTGCCAGACAGCAATGATCCCCAGTGGGGCCAGATTTTAAGGTATGCCCAATATTTTATCAGGTCTCAACTGGCTCACAATTGAGCAGGCCTCCCAACTCCTCCCCTACTGTTGGCAAAACTTACAGTGAGGCAGGGGCAGGTAGGCACCATGAATGGCGCACCTGGCATAGCACACAATTTTGTAGCTCTCCTCAACGTCTTCCCCTCAACCTCATAGGCTTATAAAATATAGCCCTTATCTTTAACCTCCACCAATCCCACAAGCTGCTTCACCATTGATGGCTGTGCTTTTATCTGCACAGACCTAAAGTCCTGCAATTCCTCCCTCAAACTTTTGCCTGTCTACCTTGCTGTTCTTCTTCAAGACTCTCCTTTGAGTATCTACCTGTTCCAATAAGTCTTTGGTCATTTGTCCCGATATCACTATATGTGACTTTGTGTCAAACATTGCTTGATAATGCTCCTGCGAAGTGCCCTACATTACAATAAAGATGCTATATAAATGAATGTACTTTTATGTAACAACCTTTCTTAAAATCTAGTCTGAGAGCTTTTTAGCCATGTTTTGACACCATAATCAAAGCTTGGGAGTTCTAAATCCCCTGGAATATTTGATCACCACAAGTGGAGAGTTGCCGAAAGGAGAATTTGAAATCTACACCACTGTCTCCTATAAAGTGATATCAGCCAGCCATAACTGATCCAGGAATATGCCTAATGCCAACATACGGATAATATGTTATTTTTCCTGAACTTAACTGTTACTTGGCCAAAGTATCTTTGAAATAATACTCTGTGAAACTATATTTTCCCAGCCTTGAATGTTGTGCGTCAGTTAATTTTCAAGAAAGGTAGTTACATATATTTTAATAGTTTAAACCTCTTGTTAATAATATTTACATCTTTGATTGCATAAACTTTTTTGCAGTGAAGTAGTTCATTACTTGCTAAAAAAAACCTAGCTGATTTGTTTCTGATATCGAGCCACATGCAATTTGTTGTACGTTTATATATAAAAATTGACATTATCACCTCATTTTTAAATTGAAACTTTTTGGGCGCAGTGTAGAATGGGACACAGAAGGGAATCAATTCCACACTCCTAATTTGGTCATAACAGTATGAATATCGTTAACAGCTTTTCGGAGCTTGGAACAAATAAAGACTGAACACAATGCAAATGCAAACCATTAACATTTATTAGCTTTTAAACTATATACATAAATCATGGTGGAACAAGTTGTCATTAATACCTTATTCCATCAGGTTCCTTGTAAACTGACATCACCATGTTGTAGTCCCTTATGTATACATTCAGTAACTACAATTAAAGCATTGGTACTGTTAAACCTTTACTCAACAATGTACACTGTTTATTCCCCAAGCCATTTCTTATTTTAAGCAACAACATAATTTCCTATTAAATAATGTATGGATTCACAGACTGTGGCAAAGAATGTTATTCTAAATAACTTCTGGGTAGAAATTTATCTTTTGAACCTTCTCTCAAGAGAATTCTGAAGAATATTTCATTATATTTATAATTACCTAAAGTTTGCCCTTCCTTGTTACAACTAGTCCCATCAGTGAAAAGTGCCTAACATTGTTTACCTTAATACAATTCTGAAAAATCATGAAGTCCTCTATCTGCTCAGTTTTAAATTTCTCAACTCTAGTTAAAAAAATTCCCTTCATAGTGGTAAACTTGGTAACATCAAAATGAATCCTCACTGCATTTTCTCCATTGCTTTTATATCATTCTTAAAATAGGGTGCCAAAATCGCAACTACAGTCAAACAAGAATTACCACACTTCAGTGCATCCTCTACTACAGTCACTTATCTGATGCCATCACAACTTTTCAATGTAAATGGCTGGCAGTACAGAGTTAAATATCTTTGTAAATAGGCAATGTTAGTTTAACTCTGGCCAGAGTTTTGCTTAGGGAATTTCCCTCAATTCCTAATGTTGTTGTGCCATCTACTGGCAGTACTGATGAGACAGTCACCCTCACAAAACAGCAAGTCAATAACCACTTGAAGGTGGAAAATGCCATTTAAGAATAGATTGATGGATGTAACATGAAGCATGCTAAAAATAAAGCTGGAAGAGAAGATGATACATAAATGTTTATTTTTAAAGATTGAGAGTATAAATATGCTAAACAAAATAAGTTAACAGGGGCGGTGACTGAGTGTAAGAACCAGTAAGCATCTCATAAAAAGTGGAAGAAATTGAAACAAAGCACAGTGAGAGTTTTGAAAGCACCAGGCCCATATATTGGGTGAAAAACAGGCACGCAAGCATCAAATATGACAGGAAGCTTACCTTATTACTAACATTAGCTCCTGCCACTTTACTGAAACAAGAAATCTGTGCTGTTGACATCTTTGATGTGCGTCTCGAATGGGAAGTCAGTGCCCACTCTGCTCATAGATGAATGCATGGTTCTACTGATGATAATATCCTCAAGTAATGCTGGCACCACACTTGTATTCAGTGCTCTTATAGCTTGGCTCACCACCCCTTCAATACTCCAGTCATCGCTCCACTTACCTCAGGAAGCAGAGCAGGGCAGTGAGCAGGAGGGATTGGGAATGTCTGAATACCTTATTCCAAGCTTTAAATTGAATTGAAAAGAATTTCAATAGTCACAGGATCACAGAAGCGTTACAGAGCAGAGGAAGGCTATTTGACTCATCATGCCTGCACCAGCTCATTAAATGAGCTTGTTTAATTATTGGTCCTATTTCTGAAGAATAGTTAATTATATTTACAGTTTTCTGTGCAATGTTGCTGGAGGTGCCATCACATGCATTGAGACTGCATGGGCATTGGATGCATTGCCTACAATTGTAGTATCAGCAAATACATCCTGTTGATTATTGCAGAAAGATAAGCAGCCAGGGCTGTATATCTTAGACTCATGTTAAATTCCTTGTACATGAAAAGCAGTGTCTGATGATGGTTGAGGCTTCCTTTGCATAAACCAGCATGCTTTGAATGCATGCAGCTTTTTTCATGAGTTTCAGAGTGATCTACCAGCCATCTTTAAAGGAATCATTAGGAGCACACAAGGAAATAGAGAAGTATTTTATTAATAATTATTATCTATTGTCCACCTGCTTTTGGAATGTTGCCTTTGCAAGGCAGGTCTGGAAAGAGTTAGCGGTATATGTTGAGGTTCATTGTGAGCAGCTGTGTAATACAGGGCACTGTGTTACACAGCGATTCCCAAGGATTCCCACCAAGATAAACATCACTTGGTGGAAGACACTCTTTGGTCTGCTCAAAATTTGCTGGTCTTCCAAAGAAATTGTATATGACTGACTGTTTAAGAGGGAAATTCATGGAATGTGGTAATGTTATTTGACTAGTAATACAGAGGTTCAGGCAAATGGTCAGGAAATACAGGTTAAAATCCTATCACAGAAACTGTAGAATTTAAAATTCCAGTAATAACTCTGGGATTAAAAGCTAGACTGAGTAATGGTAACCATGAAAGTATTGCCAATCATGTAAAACCCCTTCTTGTTCATTAATGGCTTTAAGGGAAAAAAATCTGCCTTCTCTACCTGGTCTGGTTTACACATGATTCCAGATTCACAGCAATGTGATTGACTGTTAACTGTTCTCTGAAAGGCCTAGCAAGCCAACTGTATCAAGTCACCATGGAGTCTAGAATAAAGGGATGAAATCTGACACACTGCTTGGAAACAACACAGTGTACGAGCCTATTGACCTGTCAACATTCTCCTTGGTAACATTTATGGCTTATGCCAAAATTCCAAGAACTGTCTTGTAGACTAGTCAAGCTGATTTGGTCATACACACAGAATCATATTTTACAGACAGTATTCAAGACAACACCATCACCATCCCTGGCTTTGTCCTGTCCCATCAGCAGACCAGCTAGAAATGGCAGAGGCATATTGATATACAGTCGAGAGGGAGGTACCCCTGGAGGTCCTCAACCTTGAAGTCTCATGGAAACAAGTAAACTATGGGTAAGGAAATTTCCTGCAACTATCAACTCTCCCCACACCCCCAGCTGATGAATGAGTGCTCCTCAATGTTGAACACCATTTGGAAGAAGCACTGAGGGTAACAAGGGCACAAAATGTATTCTGGGTGGGGACTTCAATATCTGCCACCAAAAGTGGTTTGGCAGCACCACTACAAGTCCTAAATGACATAGCTGACATACTGGGTTTACAGCAGACACGTGAGGGAACTAACAAGAGGGAAATATGTACTTGGCCTCATTCTTACCAATCTACTTGTCTTAGATGTGTTTGGCAGGAATGATCACTGCACAGTCCTTGTGAAAATCATGTCAAGTCTACATATTGAGGTTACAGTCCGTGATGTTGTGAGACACTGCCGTACTACATGATACAGATTTCAAACTGATCTAGTAACTCAAGATGGAGCATTCACATGAGCAGCAGCAACAGTAGAATTGTGTCCATTATGTAAAGCCAGGAAAAAAGAAGAGCTGACTTACAATGTAACCCTAATGGAATGAATACTTGCAGCAAAGTTAAGTATTATGGACCAGATCAAACTCACTTCAAATATATCAAGGAGATAGCCTAGACCCTAACTTTTATCTCATTTAAAGATAAATGTAAGGTGCTGTGTTCCAGCTGTAACTCGATTGGTTACACTACTCGGCTCTAAGCCAAACACACCTTATTCTTACACCCAGTTAAAATACAAACTAAAGAAAGAAGAATTGGTATGACTTTAACTCTATTGGAAAACTTGACAGAATAATAGATTATTTAATCACTAAACAGTAACTGTTTCAATATAGTAACATCCCATAAACACACCCTTAACAAAGGCAAATTCAGTAAAATGGATTGTCTCACATGTGATGTTTCTCCAGTCCAGGAGAAAAGAACACTGAGAGAAAATTCTGGCAGAGAGCCAGAGAGAACTCCAGCTTTTTGCTGTGGCAAAGAGAGATGAATAACAGCTTCCACAGCCAACTTCAAGACCCCAACAGCTACTGAAAGCTAAACTAAAATCCTGGTTCTGTGGGAATCTGACTCCACCCATTCATGCTGCATCTATTGTTCTAACTTAAAAAATACCCAAAGCCTCACATGCTTTATTTTGTTGGCTTGGAAGAGACAATTCATCACCTCTCACTCAAAACCAGTCTTCAAAAAAAAGGTTAAGATACACCACTCAAAGCCATAATATCGTCACAGAAGGCAACAGAATCAAATAGGAAGTTCAGAGTCAAACTGTTTCAGAATGGACAATAGATCTCCCACTACACTGTGCTAAGAAGAGAGTTTGATAAACCTGGGTCTGTATTCTCCAGAGACTTTCAAAGAATGAGAGGTGATTTCAGTGAACCTTATTAAATACTGTAAAGGGATAGACACCATCCTGGTTATAGAATTCCTACAGGGTGGAAACAGGCCATTTGGCCCAACAACTCCACAATGACTCTCTTAAGAGTATCCCACTTATACTCACCCCACCCCCCCCAATCCCTGCACCCTTGCATTTCCTATAACTAATCCGCACAGCCCTGGAAACTATGGCAATTTAGCATGACCAATTTTCCTAACCTGCATATCTTTGGACTGTGGGAGGAAACTAGAGCACCCAGAGGAAACCCACATAGGGAGAACATACAAACTCCACACAGACAGACCTGAGGCTGGAATTGAACTCAAGTCCGTGGCACTGTGAGGCAGCACTGCTAACCACTGAGCCACTGTGCCGCCAAATGAAGATAAGCAATCAGGGATTGTCCAGGATAAGAGTCTAGAATGAAGGGATACAATTTCAAATTAAATGGGAACTCACTTAGCACCGAGGTGAGGGTCAATATTTTTTATTCAGTAGGTTGTGGATGTTTGGAACACTCAACCTCAGGGTATTGTGGAAGTTGAATCAATTGCTATGTTTAAAGTAGAGATTTCTAAAGACCAATGATGTAAAAGGGTATGATAATGTGGTATAAAGGCACTGAAGTCAGCATCAGCCATGATCATATTAAATGGAGGAGCAGGATCAAAGGTCAGAATGGCTTACTGTTCCTGACTATGTGGACATTCATTCCCACATGTCTCAACAACTTAGACAAATGCCAACAAGAGGATTTGGTGGTGGAAATTCACCCAAGACATCCCAGATGGTATCCAACCCTCTGGTCTAGAGAATAGAGTGATTTATTAGAATCACTAATGAACATCTCTGAGCAAACACCCTTAGAAATAGCATTAGCTTTATTCTCACATTAACTCACTGAGTACAGTGAATAGTTTACAGGTTATTACTTATGGTGCCATCTTAGGTACAAAGGTACCTAGGTGCAGCTTCTTGAGTACAAATTCTTAGGAATAAATTAGAAAAGTACAAAATCATAGGAACAAAATAGAAAAACAAAGGAATAAAAAGTTCAGTTATTGACTCGCTTTGTGTCTTTCTAGCAAACATTTCCACTAAAGTGGATCAGTCTCTTGAAGTTGGCAAACTGCTTTCCCGACGCTAGTTATGCTTTCTTTTATTTTCTGTGATGTTCTTATATTATTTATATTCTGGATCTTTCTGCTGACTACTCTGTAAGTTACCTTTCCTTTTTTTCATTGACAAATGCCTGGAATGCTTGGGCTGCCTCTTAACAAAGTACAAGTTTTCATTAAATATACTTTAGCTGATGATTAGTTATCTCAGAATTCTTGCAATTCAGTGGTTTTCTTGGGAATAAGTTTATCTTCTCTCAGCAGACATACTCTCACAGAAGAATCTCTTGTTCCTAAGACAATCCTATCTCTGATGAAATCATCCTTCAGTTTCCCAAACTTTCAAGGTTCAGCTAGATACCTCAGTCCAACGTAATGATCTCTCATGTTATGCTCATAGCATTATAGATGACATTTGTACAGGGCAGGTGTATTTATTTGTCTTAGGGCTTTTCTTCTTACTTTCACAAAGGCTAATTTTTGGTTTTCATTGTCATAGTTATCATGGCTATTTTTTCATTCTCAGTAAATCATTTATTAGGTAATGCACTCAAGTAGTAAAAATTATTTCAATAAGTTGAGTATTTGAATTGACAAAAGTAGAATTTGAAGAATTCATCATTATCCTCAATAACTATCAACTAACTACAACTGACACAAAAACAGAAGTTGCTGTGAAAGCTCAGCAGATCTGGTAGCATCTGTGAAGGAAAAAACAGAGTTAATATTTTGGGTCCGGTGACCTTTCATCAGAACCAGATCCGAAACATTAACTCTGATTTTTCTTCACAGATGTTGCCAGGCCTGCTGAGCTTTTCCAGCAACTTTGTTTTTGTTCCTGATTTACAGCATCCACAGTTTTTTCGATTTTTAACTACAACTGACATTAGGTTCCTAGATTACACAGTATTTAAGTTGGTACAAAACAACAGGTATGTTAACAACAAAAGTTGTTCAAAACAACTAATATAGCTTCCACATATTTTCACACAAAACATACCTTACACAATCTGGAGGGTCATAGCACATGAAGCTGCCAATTTGCTAAAGAGCAAAATTTATTATGCATAAAAGGAAAAAAATCTATTTTACACTATAACAGAGTTTTTAATAATGATCTCTGTACAAATATCAGCAATAAAGATTAATCCTGTTTGTCCCCCAACAACAACCTTACAGATATTCAAGCCTCAGTGTTAGGTCATCCTGTTTTTGTATTAAAGTTCCTTGTTAAGTTGACATGGCTGTACTTGGTTTCTTCCTTTCAAATATCTGCATTCACTCAATGATAGTTTCTTCAGTTAATGTGTCTTTTCAGGATGGTTAAACTGTTAACACGACTCACTGACTTCTTAACTGGAGATTTTTAAAAGTCCTCTTCAACAGCTTTCTCTTTCTGAAGCTTCTCAAGCCTTCTTTCTCCTGTCCCAGCTGTACTGGAAACTGAAAAACTGTATTTCTATTGGTACAGGTCTTTTTGCACAGAAATAAACCTGCACACACACTGTCTGAAAGAAACCTCCACATTCTGAATAGTTCTCTCTTTAAAGGAAAACTGTTTCTGCTGTCTCCGTCTGCCTGTGTTACAGGGCATTTTGTTGCTTGATGTCGCCATGTCCCTTGTAGCCTCTTTTCGGCCACCACACTCTGAGCAGCATACCCTCATCCTGAACCCAGAAGAAATAACTCCCAGCTTCTGCAAACAGTAGCCCCAGCCCATCCTTGGCAAAAGATGGCAAACACCTAGTTTCCTGTCCTGACTCTTGGCAAACGTCTCTCCTGGCAACTCTTTCACTGCCAGTTCTTACTTACCCAAACGGTAGTTCCTGCTCCAATGTTTACTATTTCTCTTCAACGTTTACACAGGAGATGGATCCTAGGATTGGAGGAGCAGTTCCTCACTAATTCTACTTATAAGGGCAACTTATTGCCTTTAAATCAGGAGGAATTGCCAGTTCACTCTCCAACCTTTGTCATGACCATAGGAGCAAGTGGAGAAAAATTCAAAGCCATAATGATTCATCCAGCTATTTATATCCCATACAAATTTTCAGTCTTAAGCTTTAATTATTCTCTGCTCTTTTTTTAAACAACTTTTGCTGCTGCTCTTATTTACATCAGAGGTCACATGAGTATTATAATCCACAGTGTACAAAGGTACTTATCCAAATAAACAGGAACAAAAACAGAAGTTGCCGGAAAAGCTCAGCAAGTCTGGCAGCATCTGTAATGAAAAAATCAGAGTTAATGTTTTGGGTCCGGTGAACCTTCCTCAGTTCTCATTTTTCTTCACAGATGCTGCCAAACCTGCTGGGCTCCTCCAGCAACTTCTGTTTTTGTTCCTGATTTTCAGCAACCGCAGTTCTTTCGGTTTTTATCCAAATGAAGTTGAAGAATAGAGGGCCAATTCCTCTCCACCCTCAAATTTGATTTTTAATCTCAGCTTTTTACTTATGGAGGGCCTTTATGGTGAACAGACTCTCCCAGCAGCAAATGGCCAATGTGCAGATTGTTACTGCCCCAGTGTGATATTGTTCATAGCACCTCTGTGGATAAATTTTTAATTTGCTTGATGACCCACTGGATAGACATTGGCTAATGCAGTAAATAAATATCCCAGCCAATATCTATCCCTTAACTAACATCCCCAAAACATCACCTATTGAATATAGATGATCAGGACATTAGTGCTATGCTTTCTATGACACTTCTTTGTGAGAAATTCACTTTTCTTTCCTCCCTATGCCACAATAGTGACTACATTTTAAAAGGACTTCATTGTTTGCCCAGCACTCTGAGACATCCTAAGGACATGAAAGGTGTATATAAATGCAGGTTAATTCTCCTTTCTATATACAGAGCTGAGTGTAGAGTTGCCAATCGTCCTGCACAGTTGAAGAGCCTTCCTGAAAAGATGACTGGTCTCTCAGGAGCAAGCTGTTGACAAGCTGGGAGAGCAGTACTTTGATGTTCCAGTTTGTATCTTATGATTCCAATGAGCTGATCAGCCCATTCCTGCTCTGTATCATTCTAGCTGGCTCCATTGGGCTGTCAGCTAAAAGTGCAGCCAGGAATGACTCAATCTCTTGTAGCTGACCACTATTTCCATTCCTTTCTCTTGTTCTTTCATCAGATGTGGGCACTAACAATTTGATGCCCATCCCTATTGTCTTTGTCCTGAGTGGCTCATAGGGCAGATAAGAGTTAGTCACATTTGCTGTAGGCCTGGCCAGGTAAACATTGGATTTCCTTCCCGAATCAGCGTTACTCAACTGAATGGATTTTTCTGATAATCGATTGGTTCTATGGTCACCATTACTGAGGCTAACCACTGCTCCAGATGTATGTTAGTTGAAGTTAAATCCCACTAACTGCTGTAGTGAGATTTGAAGCCATGTCTCCTTTGCATTAGCCTGAGCTTCTGGATTACTAGTCCATGTTGTGTATGTCTCACAGACTGTATACCTTAAAGAGACATGCTTGAGATATCATCATAGCATGTGACCTGAGGGTGTAAAGGTCTCATAATTCCATCTGACCCCAAAATCATGGAGCATGGTTTGCTACTAGAAGCATATACCTCTGTTACAGTCTACTGATTTTATATTAACCCATCCATTTAGGAGTCTGGGAAATGAAATATTTTTAAATAATAGATAGCTGTAATAAAGCCTGTTGGTTTATTCAAACCACACCATCTACTTATTTTCTTTTGCTATGAGGAACAATGCAAGCATCATTGCATCAAGTAAAATGCCTTGAATAAGGCAAAATAATATGAGGTCAGCAGCTCTAATATCTCCATGGTGGGTATTTCAAAGAAGAACAAATAAACAACATAGAATTAGGGCAACAGGACAGTTTCTCACCCTTCAGTAGCATTAGTTTCTGCGAGTTCAGACAGCTACACTGAAGTGTAGGTACAGTATCAATAACCAAGAAGACAGAGTGAATTTAGTTTTAACTGGAATGTAAGTTCTTTCAAGGTATAAGAAATTTCTGAGAGTACCTTACTTAAAAAACTAAAAGAGCTGAAGTTACAACTGCAAACAAAATTAACGGCTACAGACCTGTGCTGAAGCACAGTGAGTACTTTACCGCTTCTCTCTCTTCAAACTATACAAACATGAGAGGCTACATCTGATACAATTTTAAAAAGGTCAACTGGACATGAAAGCACATCCTCCAAAGTGCTCCTAGAAGAAAGTATTGCTTGAAAACACTAAAACAAAACAGTTTTCTAACTTAAGAAGGCTTACCTGTGCCAGATATCAATTAGTTTGGCCATTTTCTTTCTCCAAATCGATGTGAAAAAAAAAGTCCACATGTTATCATCGTTCCAGTTTTTGGCACAAATGCAATCTATAGGCAGAAACCTGCTCCTACAAGACTGCAGTTCCTATGTAAGCAGTTTTAAAGGGACCACAGCCAGAGGAACAGCAGTTTTAATTCACACATGGTGGTGCAGTGCAAAGTTTTAAATGTGAAACCATAGATAAAGGAAATCACGTGATGGAGTTGGCAATATCCAGTGACACCTTTACTGAAATACAACTATTCAAACAACATGCGCTGTTCTCTTTTACAAATCAAGCGAGAGTCGATCCCAAGAAAATCCCCAAGTCCTAAAATTTTGCTTGTTATTGGAAAGAAAAAGCTTCATAACATCAACACATCTAATCTTCCATGGAAAACCAAAAATATCAATAAAAGATCTGGAAATTTTTCAAGGACCAGCTCAACATTAGAATTAATTTCAGGATTAAAAGACTCCAACTCATTCGATAGAGAAAAATCCTAAGAGCCTATTGACCAGTTCCCCAAACCATGTCTCTAGACAGCAGAGGTTCACTAATGTCCTTTAAGGAAGGAAAACTCTCATCATTACCTGGTCTGGCCTACATGGGATTCCAAACCTACAATAGTGTTAGTGACTCCTAAGTTGTTCTTGAAATGGCCAATCAAACCGTTCAGTTGTTCCACTGCTAAAACATCTCAAGGAAGGAATGAAAACCAGATGGACCACCTGGCATTGACTAAGACACCAGAAATGACAATGAGGTCCACATAGTAAGGAACCTTTAAATGACACCAGATGTCAGTGAAGTCCTACAAAGTTGACCTCATTGACATCTGGCAGCTAGCGCCAAAATTGAAAGAGCTGTCTTACCGAATTAGTTAAGCAACAGACTGACATAGTCATGAAATCATACATTACAGATAATGCCTCACACCCAGCATCACCATCCCTAGATATGTCCTGTCCCACTGGCTGGTCAGCAGAGGTGGCAGCATGGTAATATATGATTGGGTCAATGACGCCCTGGGTATCCTCAACGTTAACTCCTGACTCCATCTCCAGTCGAGGCAACGGGTCAAACAAATAAAAGGAAACCTCCTGCTGATTAGCATGTACCATCCTCTCTTGGCTGATGCATCAGTACTCTTTCATGTTGATCAACACTTGGGGGAAGCACCGAGGATGACAAAGGTGCAGAATGTATTATGGATGGGATCTTCAATGGCCATTATCAAGAGTGGAAGGAGTATGTGGAACAAAAGGGAAAGTCGGGCAAAGGTTTTCCGGTGAGCTACAAGATTAGGGATCAAAGGTGTCATAAAACAAAAAACAAGAGGAGTGATATTGGGTGTAGAGAAGAGACAAAGTATAGATCCAGGGCAGCTGTCAATATCACGCGTTAAAAGCAGAATAAAGGTCAGCTGTGGCTGAAAACAAAATCCAGAGGCAAAGATATAGGCTCTTTGCAGGGAGTCAGGGGGTTGGGGGTTGGGGGTGTTGCGCGGTGTTGGGGGGTGGTGCGTAGTAGGTGGGAGGAGGTTACTGAGCAAATATCAAAATACAGGATGGAGTTTGTTCTCTGAAGTTGCTGAACCCACTATTAAGTCCAAAAGGCAGCAGCATATTTTCTGTGTGTTTGACCCAGTTACACCTATTTGACATGCCTTAGCCATCTTTGCTTCCTCTGCTTCTCAACCAGAGGTAGTCACTGAGATAGGCTGCAGTGCCACTACCTGGAAACTGACCTTCAGATATCATCACATGCAGACACAATCTCTCCCACTGTTGCGAAGACTGACATTGAACTTTTATTGAATCTTTCAACCTACCATTGGTGACATTTTGACTTCAGTCTACTGTCACAGCAAGAAAGTCATTGAAATCTTTTCTTGTTTCTCACTTTCTCAACTGAGTAGAAGCAACACCACAAGAAGTCACAGCACTGAATGGTGGTCTTGGCATAATGCTACTGTTACTAGGCTAATAATTCAGAGACCCAGATTAATGCTCTGGGAACACAGGTACAAATCTCACCAAGACAACTGATGGAAGTTACCTTCGATCAAATAATAAGTTGAGAATTATAAGTGAGCCCCAGTTCACGTGACCATGAAAATATGAGGTTTTCCTGTTCTAAAAATTCATAGAGTTCACTAATATCCTTTAGTGAATGAAATCTGCTGTCTCATCTCGTCTGGCCTGTATTTGTCTCCAGATCTATGGCATTGTGGTTGACTCTTAAATGCCCTGAAACAAGCCACTTACTGTACCAAAATAAGACAAAGAACTGCCATTTTGGAGATCTGAAACATAAACAGAAATTGCTGGAGATACTCAGCATGTCTGGCAGCATCTGTAGAGAGAAATTAGGGTTAATGTTTTGAGTCCAGTGACCCTTCTTCTGAACTCACAGCACCAAACTGCTACAGAAAATTTAAAAATGAATAAAAATGGATGGACCACATAGCAGAATCAATTTTTCAGGTAGCCCTTCTTCAGAATTAATTGCAGTTAGGAAAGGGTTTGCATATATGCTGAAGACAGGAGGGGCAGGGGTTGGGGGTAAGGGATGGTGGGAAGGAGTAAATCATAGGTGGAGATGGAGCCCATAGAGAGAGTGTGAGAAAACAGCAGCTGGGCAGACAAAAGAATGGATAATAGTGAGCCAGGGTGATAGAAAAACTGTTAATGGATACCGTTAGTGGGTGAAAATGGTATGAAAGCAGCCAGTTGTGATGACAGGCCCTGCTGTGTGAGGGTGGACAAAGGACATAATAGAAAGTGTTCATACTCTAACATTATTTAACTCAATATTGAGTCCTGAAAGCTGCAGGGCTCCCTTGCAGAAAATGAGATGCTGTTCTTTCAGCTTGCGCTGAGCCTTGCTGGAGCACTGTAGCAGGCCTGAGACAGAAAGGTTGGCCAGGGAACACGGTGGTGTGTTGAATTGATAGGCCACTGGAAGCACGATGTCATTTTTGCAGAATGTAAGTGTTCTACAAAGTGGTTGCCAGTCCCTTTGCAAAGGGATGGGAGATGGCCCTGGCACCACCATTAAGTACAGTCAGACTCTCTGCTGCTCCTGTGTAATTGGGGTTTTAGTAGTTCTAATAATATGTAGGGCTCCACAGCGCATGTGGCCAATCTAGCCTTGGTGTCTCAGGCGTAAAGGCAAGATGCCCCATTGGAGTTTCCTAAAGATTTGCTCCCTAACAATAGATAGAGTGGTATCTATGTATACCTCCACTATAGGGAGTGGCCATTTTCCTGAGAGATTATCTTAATTGAGGTCACTTTGGCTTCAGTGATACAATTTAGCTGTATCAATTCCTCATCTTTGGGCTGATTTATTTGCAAAGGCCTGTCTTGAGGTGACTTCGCCCTTTGGCCTGGGTGTACATATTTCGACTGTTTCGGTAGCCTTGTCTGGGACAGACAATATGAGTACAAGTGCAGCATGGACACTCTTGCTTCTTACTGTACTGTGGAGAAACTTCCCATCCACTGGGCACTTGGCTGTATGGTATGGAGGTCACACAAGGTCAAGGATGGCACCATCTATGAATACTTGCAACTCCTAAGCCCTTTATTCTGCATTTCATGAGAAAGGGCCAGTTCTATGGCTTTCTTGAGGTCTGGATTTGGTTCAGTCAGTAGCTTCCTTTGGGTCACATTATCATTAATTCCACAAATTAAGCAATCCCTTAACATTTCCTGAAGTGTTGACCTGTACTCACAGTGCTCCATCAACTTACATAGTCTTATCAAGAATTCAGTAACTGGCTTCCCAGGAAGTCTATGTGCCGTGTTGAAACTGTACTACTGAAATATAACAAATGATTTGGGATCATAGTGGTCCACTACCATATCTTTCAGTTCATCAAAAGATTTTGACTCCAGGGCTGCTGGGCAGATTAAAATCTTTATGATGCTGAAAGGCAGGGCCCTAAAAGCAGTCAGGAGAATGACTTCTGTTGGTGGTCCCTTTCTATGCCTTTTGCCTGAATAAAGTATTTCACTCTTTAGGCTTACTGAGGCCAATCCTCCACAACTGCATCATTAGGTTCCAGTTTGCCAAACAGTGGCATTTTTAATATTCCCCTGTCATAGTCTTACCGTTGAAAGACAAAAATGTCTGAAACTTTTCTTAACAGTCATTGCCAATGTAATAATTCAGGAAGCCTAAGTGGAAAAGAACACCATTCAAGTTCAACACCAAACTAGAGCCACTATTCATGGCCATGTAGGCTGGTCCCAGCCTGGGACTGACAGTTCTGCAGACCCATCCCTGATCCTGCTTTATTTCGTGTTGTTGGTTGAGACAAAAAATGATCTGGAAAACTTTCCAGCAATGGTTTCAGTATCGATACCCACTCATCATGGGTTAGATATTTTCCTAATTAACTTGTCCAGAGATGTTATGATACACCACTAAAGCAGGTGGGACTTGAACCTTGGTCACCTAGCCTAGAGGCAGGGACACTAACACTGTGGCACAAGGATCCTCTGGCTCTATTTTATATTTATATCCAGAAGCGCTCTTACAAACAACTAATTTTTTTTTCCCATTACTAAATCTCTGTGACACTTTTCCCCCATCCATTAACGATCACCAGTAAAGAATCCATGTAGCCAACTGGATGCATAATATCAAAGTAAGTGAGAAGCCACCAAGGACCAAGATAAGGAGACAATGCTTTTAATCAGAGGGCTCTGAATCTTTGGAATTCTCCATCCAAGAGACCTGTGGAAGTTCAGTCTTTGAGTCTGTTCAATGTAGAGATGAATACATTTCTAACTACAAATGACATTAGGGGGTGTGGGATAGTGTGGAAAAAGGCATTGAAATGAAAGATCAGCCATGATCGTATTGTATGGCAAACAAACTTAGGAGCCTTACACTGGGCCCCTTTATCCAGGTCACCCAAAATTGTAGAGTCGAGGCCCACCACCAATCCCTGTGGCACTGCATTGTTACATTTTGCCAAATTCAAAATGATGTGTGTCTGCACACCACTTCTTGTTAGCTGACCAATCCTCTATCCATGCTAATATGTTAGCCCTACACCATGAGCTGTTATTTTGTTTGGAACCTTTGATGTTACGCCTTATCAAAAGACTCCTAGATAGAAATCGAAGCACACTAAGCTTGTTTAGGAAAGTCTCTTCTGTTATGCATGCTGAGATGGTGTCAGAATACAAGAACAAAACACGAGCTGGATACAGCAGTTATAATGCATTCATTTTGTGTGATATCTAAGGCAATACTGTAGTATTTCCAGGGACAGGCAGAAGAAATAAACAGCCATTGCCCTCCCTTCATTCTTATTGCTGCTCATCTGCTGCCCTGCATTCTGAGGAAGGGTCACCGGACCCGAAACATTAACTCTGATTTTTTCTTCACATATGCTGTCAGACCTGCTGAGCTTTTCCAGCAACTTCTGCTTTTGTTCCTGATTTACAGCATCCACAGCTCTTTCAGTTTCTGTTTCCTCATCCTCTGATTTCAATTTTTTTTTGTTATTTGACAAAGGAATGATTTTGGAGCAATTTATATTAAATTGTTACCTTCAACTAAACTAAACTCAGAGGGGGTGAAATATACAGAGCAGCAATCTGCTAGGAATATAAATTAGCTGGAAGAACCTATAGAAACACATTAACTTGAAACAATGGAAGTTCAATTAGATATTCCAGGAAATATTCACACTTGCTAATTTAAAAAGTTCCCAAGTGGTCCAAATGATGACATAGCAGCACAATATTAGTTTTTTATATTTCATCTCTTTGTTAATATTGGAATTTACTTTATAATTAAACCACAGTGAAAGAATCTGCTCAGTGCACTGATTTCCTTAGAGTGACATAGAACCCATTCCTCTGGCAGATGTTGGTCTCAGATCTCAAGTTTGATACCATCCAAATTCTGGTGAAATAATTGCTTATATAAATTAAATGCGACTTTTATTAATTTAAATGCTGGTTAAACTTGCATTTAAGCATCAACTTTGATCTAATCTGGCTTTCACTCCCTCTTTTCTGCTATTCAGAGTCTTGGGCCCCGGTGTTAACAGGGACAGGTTTTGCAAGTGGGGATGGGGGAGGGTAGGGTGGCAGGGGTGAGGTGGGGGAGGGGTTGTATTTTGGAAACCCAAAAGTCCATGGTCCACCTCTGACAGTGCAGTGGAATGTCAACCTTGATTTTTGTGCTCAAATGTCAATGGGGAAGAATGATTGACACCAAGGAGCAGGTAACCCCTTGGTAATTGGTAGGGGAGAGGTACTGAAAACATTCCTTTCTCCAACTGGCACTCAAGCAGTGCAGTACAGGCATTAACCTTTTCAGCCAAGATTTCCTTCTCTCCAGTGAGCTGCTGGGTTTCCTGCCTCATGGCTTGGAAAACTTAGTCATCCAATATTAAACCTATAAAGCACATTAAATCCAAGGTTCCCAGTTTCATTATGATAGTTAAATGGCCGTTGAGCCTCCTGGGTGTAAATTGGCTGCCACATCGTGTCCTGAGTCAGTTAAACCCAGAAATGGGCAGGTTGGAAACACATTGACCTGTGTTTGACATTTTACATACTTATGCGTCAAGGATTTTCAAGGATTAAGTTACATTCTTGAATTCTTCCTAAATTAGGCTGCTTTTCCTGACTTCTTCCCATTTTATATTTAATTTCTATAAGTTTCAACCTTCTTTGGAGGATGTTGACATTGTTCATCACAAAAACATACTGATCTAGTGAAATTAAAGGAACTTTCTCAGTGTAAAAGGGCAAAAAAAATGACAGGACATAATATTCCTTGCAATTAAATTCACAATTGCTTCAATTATTTACTTCTGCGTGATCAAATTTTTGCTATCTTCTCTCACTTGAAACCAATTTTAATGGAAATGCAGACAATTGTTGAGTAGCGAGTGAATTTAAAAATTTGATGTGAATGAAGAAATGGCCCCGGGGAGCATTTTGTTTGTTTATTTGTTTTTATTTTGGATGCCATTCTTCTACAAGGACAAGAGTTTGAGATTGAAGACCAATGTGCACTATCTCAGTAAGTATGTTAAGCCGAAATCCCTAGCCTTACTAGTGCCTTCTGCACTTCTGATAGAGGGTGAATTTTTCCCATGAATCAATGATGCTCCTGCGATGACATATATTGACTATCACGCAAATGTACCTCTTCAGGCTGCTCAATTAGTGTCTACACTTGTGACTGCAGACCTGGACTTTTTCGCCCACTCACAATGTGAACACTATATTGTAATTTTTATCTATTATAAGATCACAAGACCACAAGACATAGGGGCAGAAGTCAACTATTTAGCCCATCAAATATCCTTTGCCGTTCATTGAGTTCATGGCTGATCGAATAATCCTCAACTCAACTTTCCTGCCTTCTCCCCATAACCCATGATTCCCTTGCTGATTAAAGATCCATCTAATTCAACCTTGAATATACTTAATGTCCCAGCCTGTGGTAAAGAATTCCACAGATTGACTACCCTCAAAGAGAAAAGAAAAGCCCTCATCTGTTTTAAATGGGTGACCCTTACTCTGAGTTTATACTTTCTGGTGTGAGACTGTCCCACAAAGGGGAACCAACCTCTCAGTATCTACCATGTCAAACCCCTTCAAATCCTATAGATAAGTTGTCCATCAAGCTCTATCGATCACATTAGCTATTTCATGTCAATGTTGATTGTCGGGTACCTGAGTATGTATGAGACCTGTTCTTCAGTGCAAATTTGTCATGTATTTTCACATGCTATTTGCTTCACATGTGACAATTCATGTACAAAGCACATGGGTATCCCAAAGTCATACCACACATGACATCTGGCATAGGTTGTTCTTGGACTTTTGGATGATTCTATTTTAATGATTAGTGTGGGGGTATTGAGTGGGCAAGGGTGTTGAGGTGATAGGGATATCTGGAGATCATTACTCATCACTTCCCTGAGTGGACCCAATATCTTCCATAATAATCAAATGTGTTTTTGTCTCTAAAAATTTCACAGACTAGGATGCAAAGATCTCTGAGAGGAAACTATATATTCATCTGCACTTTTCTGAATCTCACTGGAACGTGCATTAATGCTGGATTCATATCTTTTGGAGAAATACACCCAGGAAATCTATTCCAGTTCAACTAAGCAAAATAATGACTTTGAGATAATTCCGATTCAATATTGTAAGGGTCCAGTTTCACATTTCATGGGATTGCCATTAATTACCATTTTATTTTATTCATGATCCCTGAAGGATCTTTATTGTCCAATACATCGTTAAAGACAGGAACATACTTGGTAAATAAACATGTTGTTTGTTTTTATTTTGGATGCCTTTCTTCTACAAGGACAAGAGTTTGAGAGTTAAGACCAATGTGCACTATCTCAATAAGTATGTTAAGCTGCACAAACACATGTGAAATCCCTAGCCTTAGTATTGCCTTCTGCACCTCTGATAGAGGGTGAATTTTTCCCATGAATCAATGATGTTTCTGCGATCACATATATTGACTATCACAAAAACGGTACATCTTCAGGCTGCTCAATTCGTGTCTACACTTGTGACTGCAGACCTGGATGCCTGCCGTCTAGGACCAGTGTTGTATTCAATTCATCCATTTGCAGAAAGTCATTAAAGCATTGCAACACAGAATCGAGGTCTTCTTCACAGCACATCCACTCACTTCCCCTGCCACTCCTAGTCAAGAATATTCGGTCTGGCTGGCTGGCCTTCTCCTGCTGCTTTCTGGGAATGGCATGTGGCAATGCTCTTCCTGTGCCTTGAGGGCCGTCTGAAGCGAAGCCCAACTAAAGTTTACATCAACATGCCCATTGTTCCTCTCCTTCTATCAGCTCCTGTTAAACTGGCAACCAGCAATTAGCGCTGCTGATTCCTTTTCGAAATGCACAAACTTCGCATCTGTCCCACCTAATTCCACATCTTTGCTGCCCACTCTCCACCCCTCACCCCCAAACTGAAAGCTCTTTGGCCATTAATTTCGCTAGGGTTTGTTGAAACCTTATTGGGTATTAGACAATGACACAACACAGGGTTGGAACCTGGAAATACAGCCATGCACGTGACCCCAGAATAAAACTGCTGCCCAGACATTGGACGAAAATAAATTATTAATTTGCAGTCATAGTCAGGAAACTTGTACAAATCAACACACACTTTCGGACAGTGTCACAGAATTATTACAGCACAGAAGCAGATCATTCAGCCCATCACTCAGGCCATTTCATTTAACATCATTTTACTGCCACCTCCCACTAACCTTGTGCTCTGTTCCTTTTGAACTAAATGGCTAACCCCAATTTGAATGCACCAATTGAACCTGCCTCTACCACACTCTCAGGGTGGTATGCTCCAAACCATAATCACTTGCTGCATGAAAGATGGCTTTTTCATGTTGCTATTCCTCCTTTTGACAATTACTTTACATCTGGGTCCTCTTATTCTTGATCCGTTCTGGAGTGAGAAAACGTTCCCCCTAATTACTTTGTCCAGACACTTCATAATTTTGAATACCGTTACGTGATGTCTTCTTATCAGTCTCTTCTCCAAAGAAAATAGTTCCAGCTCCTCCAATTTTTCTGCATAACTGTAGTCTCTCATTCCTGGAACTATTCTTGTTCATGTGTTCATACTGTTCTGCACCCTCTCTAATGCCTTCACATCCTTCATAAAGTGTGGCACCCAGAACAGTATGCACTACTGCAGTTAAGGCTGAAATAAAGTAAAAGTCGTCATAGTCCTTCCTTGGGCTGCTCTCTCATTAGGCAGAGACAACTGGTGGCGATTTAGCCTGAGAGTCACAATTGAGAATGAGAGTCCTGCATGTAACCTCAGCTTAATGTGGGAAATGAACCTATGCTGTTAGCATCACTCTGCTTTGTAAACCACCCATCAAGCCAACTGTGCTAGCTGAAACAGTGCCTTATATAAGTTCTACACAACCTTTTTGCTCTTGTATCTATTTAGAAAGCCTAGGATATGTTTGCTTTATTAACTGTTCCCTCACCCTGTCCTGCCATCATTAATAACTTCTGCACAGTTACAACATGTCCTTCTATATCTGCACCCCCTTCAGAGTCATACTCTTTTTTCATCTTGTCTCTCTGTGTCCTCCCCACCAAAAATAATTACCCCACCTTTATCCATATTGAACACAGACTGAAATTCCAGAATCCACCAATTTTCCCTCCACTCAATACGTTTTGCATTTCGCTCTGCTTGGCACAGAAGTTGGCAGCTTCACGTCTGGTTTCAATTTCATGCTTTTCTCCTTTAACGTTTTGAACTCTCATCTCAGCAGTATTTTAGTTCTCTGACTCCCAGTTGTTTGTCTTCATTCCATTCTATTGCTGCAGTCCCCATCTATAGTTAGGAGAGCTCAAAATATTGAATGCCATTCCTAGTTCTAGAGTCATAGAGTTATACAGCATGAAAACAGACTGTCGGTCCAACTTGTCCATACCGACCAGATATCCTAAGCAGATATCCTTATCCCTCTAAAACCTTCCTATTCATATACCCATTCAGATGACTTTTAAACGACATAACTATATCAACCTCCATCACTTCCTCTGGCAGCTTATTCCATACATGTGCCACACTTTGTGAACAAGTTGCCTCTCATCTTCCTAAATCTTTCCCCTCTAACCTTAAACCTATTCCCTCTAGTTTTGGACTCCTCTATTCTTGGAAAAAGTTCTTGGCTATTCACACTATCAATACCCCTTATGATTTTATACACTTTTATAAGGTCACTCCTCTGCTTCCGATGTTTCAGTGGAAGAAGTCCCAGTCTATTCAGTCTCTCCCTATAGCTCAAACCCTCCAATCCCAGCATAGTCTTTGTAAGTCATTTCTGAACCCTTTCAAGTTTAACAGCATCTTTTCTATAGCAGGGAGGCGTGAATTAAATACAGTATTCTAAAAGTGGCCTCACCAATATCCTGTACAGCCAACATGGCATCCTAACTCCTATACTCAATGAAGGTAAGCATGCCAAAGCCTTCTTCACCACCCTGTCTACCTGCGACTCCACTTTCAAGGAACTATGCACCTGCATCCCTAGGTCTCTTTGTTCTGCAACACTCCCTAGGGCCCCACCATTAACTGTAGAAGTTGTGCCCTGATTTGCCTTCCCCAAATGTAACACCTCACATTTATCTAAATTAAACTCCATTTACCACTCCTGTAGTTGCATGTTATTTTTATGTCGTCTCCCTAATACTGATTACTCCTAATATTGCCACATTGCTCACAAACATTTGCCTGTCATTGTCTAAGTTTGATTTTGTTCACAGTTACTTAACTCTGGATTCTGTCTGTCCTTCTTCAGTATAAGTTCCCTTCTGCTTTGTCTGAAAAAGTCAGTGGACTGAATTTTATGTTTCTTGGTGAGGTGAGGGCACTGGAATGAAAATGGAGGGATCACATCCTCCCATCCCTTTCAATCAAGCATTGAATCAGCAAATTATGTGTGGCTGGCAGGAAGGAGGCTTATTATAGGTGCTCAGGAAATTTGATTCTTAACCAAAAATGCTTTCCCTTGCTCCATTCCAATTAATTTAGCAGTTATTATCCAAGCCAGTTTCTGATGGCCACTTTTCAATGTCACATATTCTGCAGCTCTTGTGAGTTTATGTTTTATTTAATACACTCAGGGGATGTGCGCATCAGTGCTGGGCAAGCATTTATTGCTCATCCCTAGTTACACTTGAGAAAGTAGTGGTGATCTGCTTTCTTGAACCCCTGCATTCCATTTGGTGTAGGTAGACCCACAATGTTATTAAGGAGGCAGTTCCAGGATCTTGTCCTAGCAACAGTGAAGGAATGGCGCAATATTTCCAAGTCAGGATGGTGAGTGGCTTGGAGGGTGTGATGCTCCAATATATCTGCTGCTCTGGTTCTTCTAGATGGCAGTGGTCATGGCTTTGGAAGGTGCAGTCGAAGGAGACTTGGTGACTTCCTGCAGTACATCTTGTAGATAGTACACGCTGCTGCTACTGAGCATTGTTGGTGGAGGGAGTGGATGCTTGTGGATGTGGTCCCAATCAAGTTGGCTTCTTGTCTGGATGTTGTTAAGCTTCTTCAGTGTTGTAGCAGCTTCATTTATCCAGACAAATTGGGAGTATTCCATCCTGTCTTGTGCCTTGTAGATGACGGACAGACCGTAGGGAGTCAGGAGGTGAGTTACTTGCTGCAGAATTCCTAGCTCTGAACTAATATAAAAATTATTAGTGTCAAACATTTGCTGCCACGACATCCTCAGCGGAAGATGAATCACTCTTTGGTGTGATTATATAATTTGTGCGTTCAGAGCGGCATTGCAGGTTGGTATGTGTGACAGAGGGATAATGCCAAAGTCACAACGAGAAATTAAAAGACCCTCTGGTCTCAGAAACAATCTTCATCATATATTGTAGACAGAAAGAAATGGGAACAACTGAACTGTTAACAAGCTTAATAATTTGTTAATTATTTTAAAATGGCAGGCAGTTGGCGATTTTGGGGCATGCACACCTTCCATATTACTGAAGACCAGTGTGTTGCTGTTGGGTTGTTAACCCAATGTCATCGCACTGAGTTCTTTGTCAGCGTAGTGCAGTGGGGTGGTGTAAGCATACCTGGATTTGGGATTGTAAAATCAGCCCAAAAATCTGTCACAAATACTTTCTCAAACTTATCTCTGGCCCTTTAAGTATTGCTTGAGCTTGCTGACCTTGATGTGGATAGGTCATGGTGTCCCATATTCCCCAAAGGTTTTCCTTCCTTAACTGATGTGGCAGCATTATTATCATACTCAACAGAATATTTCACGTAACAAAATATTAGTTGCTGGACTAGACTCACCACTGTAAGAAAAGCATTTGTTTATTTACCATATCTATTATGGCTGTCATTGGCTCTCATATCATGAAATCTTTTGTTATTTGATCTCTCCTGTCCTTCCACCTTATCACAGATCTTCTCCTTTGCTCTTCTTACACCCTCTCCCTACAGAGCAAAGATGTTAAAGTTAGGTGGATTGGCCATGGGAGATGCAGAGTCACAGGGACAGGGTAGGGGAGTGGGTCTGGGTAGGATGCTCATGTGAACTCGATGGACCGAAAGGCTTGCTTTCACACTGTAAGGATTCCGTGATTTTATGATTCTACTCTTTTAAACGGAGGTTTAATCAAAAATGTCAAGACCCTCCCAACACCGCCCCATCTGACACTCCTGGGAGGCAGACATCAGCGGGTAAAATGCAGAGTAAAGCCCACCCTACTCTTTTGGAACACCCTCTCCCTTTCCACTGCCTTAAATGCGCTTTCTGTCTTTTTCTTCTTCAGTTCTGGTGAAAGGTCATCAATCTGAAACATTAACTCAGTTTCTCTCCACAGATGACTTGTTGAGCTATCCCCTCCAATATTTTGTTCTTATTTCAAATTTCCAACATCTGCAGGATGATGCTTTTGTGCAGAAAGAATTTGAAGCTTCTTAAGGCAGTCTGCTCAACATTCAAAGCTGATTCCACATTGGCAACAAGCTTTTTCTGTTTCCATGGTGATTACACAACCCAGCATCCTGATGACAGCGTGTTCTCAATGTAATTAGAATCTTGTGTTTAGCACATCGTTCCCAAACTGGAATTGTGAAGAAAGAACATTAACTTAAAAAAACTGGATACAAACATAAACTGGCAATCTTAATATTAAACAATGACAATAATTAAGCTTTTATTGAGATTCCTGTTGCCCATTATAATTCCTTATCAGTTCATTTTGTAATACACATGGTCCATTTCTCTTTCCTCCCCAAAAAAATGGACCTACAAAAAATTCCATTCTCTTCCACCACCCCCATTCCAATCAATCAGCAGTCTGATAACCTCTGAGATCAGCATGGAGTTGAGCGTCCATTGCAAAGTGTTTGCTGACACCAATGACACAACGATAAAAGCCGACTGGTAATGTGCACCTCCGTTTCTTTTCAGATTGCAAATGTGCGTGTAAAGCAACATGAAACTGATTTTTAACTTTTTTTCAGAAATTCTGAAACAAACTCAGAAGGCGCTTGAGAGACTCAGTAGCATTTGGCAGCATCTGCGGAGAGAGAAACAAAGTTAACGCTTCAAGTCCAATATGACTTCTTCAGAACCGAAAGGTGTCGGAAAACAGCAGAGGCAAAGGAGGGCAAGTGGAACATGTGGTGTAAAATGGGGTGTAAATTAAGGTGTGAAAGGGAGAAAATGGATCATCTCAAATTGAGATGAAAGACATTAAGAAGATGAGGCTGTTGGAGAAGGAGCAGTGTGGAGAATGTAAGAAAAACAGATGACAGATGTCATGTGATAAGACTCTGAAGAAGTTGTAGAATTTAATATCGAAACCTCAAGGCTGTAAGCTGTCTAAGCAGAAATGAGCTTTTGTTCTTTGAGCTTGCGTTGTGCTTCGTCAGAACATAGCAGCAGGCCCAGAAAAGAAATGTTCGCATGAGAACAAGGTGGTTTATTGAAATGTCAAACAACAAGGAGGTCAGGGTCATTCCTACGGACAGAGTAGAGGTGTTCTACAAAGCAGTCACCCAGTCGATGTTTGGTCGTGCCAATGGAAATGAGACCACATTGTAAGCAGCAAATAAAATTCACCATATTTCCAGAGGGCCACTGTCTCACCAGAGAGACACAACTGGTAGTGGGTTTAACCTGAGGGGTGCCACACCCCAGGGGCGGTTGAGAAGGTGGGACCTTAATTGTGACCTCAGCCAGTATGGGAAGTGAACCTGTACTACTGCCATCACTCTACATCAGAGACCAACCATCCAGCCAAAAGAGCTAATAGAATCCCTCCCGTGAGCAATAAATACAGTAGACTAGATTTAAAGATGTACAAGTAAAATACTGGTTCACCTGGAAGGTGCGTTTGGACCCTTGAACAGTGAGGAGGGAGGAGGTGAATGGGCAAGTGCTACACCTTCTGCAATTGCATGGAAGGTGCCAAAGGGGAGTGATGTTGGGAGTGATGGAGGAGTAGACCAGAATGCCATGCAGGGAAAAGTCCCTGTGGAATGTGGAGGGGGCTATGTCTTTGATGGTGACATCCTGCGTGATGTGGCAGAAATGCCGGAGGATGATTGATTGAATACGGATACTAGTCAGATGGAAAGTCAGAAGAAGGGGAATCCTATTGTTCTGGGAAGAATGCAGAGATAAGGGAGATGCATCAGACATGGCTGAAGGCCTATCAGCCACCAAGAGGGGGTATCTTCAGTTGAGGAAAAAGGAGGTCAGGTCAGAGGCAGCCCAGTAGAAGATGGCATCATCGGAACAGATGTGACAGAGTTGGAGAAACTGAGAGAATGGAACGAAGCCCTTGCAGGAAGTAGGGTGTGAGGAAGTGTAGTTGAGGCAACTCTGAAAATTGTTGAACAGTTTTCTCTCTTCCCCGATGTACATTTTCATCAGCTTATTACATTTTTAGGTGTTTGTCAGATTTTTAACACTCTTAATTTCAATTTAATTTTGAGATTTTGCGCTACTGCACATTGTCTTATGTGTCAGTGAACACAGCCTTGCACCAGCATTTTCTGTTTCCATGGTGATGATAGCAATTAGGGTTTGATGATGAGTTCTCTGTGCAGTTAGAATCTGGCTTGTATTGTGACTTCCCCCATATCTAATAGGAGAAATAAGACAAAGTTGAGAAATGCACACTAACATAATGAAAACTATAAACAAATAATATTTAATTGTGGTCTAGTAAAGCTTAATACTGAAAAATAGTACAAGGAATTTTGCTGGTTATATTTTGCTGGCTCACATAAGATTCACAGTCACACAGACATGAACCAGGTAAAGACAGAGAAAGCTCAGAATCTTCCTTGTTCTTTTCAGTAACCTATCTTAGAAAAGGAGAGGGGAATTCTACCTTACACCCGAGCACTCATGAGGCATATAGCACTTGAGTCTGAAATCTGTTACACATTTTCTTCAATTTTTTTCATGAGGTGTCGGTGTTATGCTGGCATTAGTTGCCCATCCTTAAATGCGCTTGAGAAGATAGTGCCAAGCGACCTTTTTGAAGCACTGCAGTCTGGCTGCTGAAGGTGCATCAGCTGTGCTGATAGGAGAGGCATTTCAGCCTTTTGATCCAGCAAAAGTGAAGGAACAGCAATATAGTTGAAAGTCAGGATGCTATGTTGCTTTGGGGCAATTTACAAACAATAGTGTTCCTAGCATATCCTGCCCTTGTCTTTCTGGGAGTACAGATTGCAGGTTTGGAAGATGCTGTTAAAAGGGCTTCGGTGAGCTGCTGTAATACATTTTGTAGATTGTATGCTCTGCCTCCACTGTGCATTGATGGTTGAGGGTTGTCCATCAAGCACGCTATGGGTCCTAAATGGTGTTGAGCTCTGTCTAAGCAGAAGTTCTCACCTAACCTCCTCATTTTTTTGGTACCTATGTAGACCACAACGATTGAATCCTCCCCCTCCTGCTTCAAGTCCTGTCCAGCCCTGAGAAGATATTGCAGCTTTTGGCACTGACTGGACAGCTTGGCATTCTGGATGCCTGCTCTAGGCTGCACAGAACAGTTTCCGTCCCCTTACTATCAATGTCCATTCCCTATATTTCTCTTTACTCACCCTGCTTGGAACTAAATGAAGCATGAACCAAAGTGCCCTGGTCAGTCATCTCATCCTCGCTTCAGACATTGCTTTTGAACACACAGGCAAGCACCTCAAGCTTGTTAGATCATTGCAAGGGCTGAGGCTCCTGCACTACTGTATTTTCTGACTCCCTAATCTGCCTCACTCATGGTCACATTCCCCATTTCCTTACTACAGATGGAATTAGACTGTCCTACTCTAATGGGTGTGACCACCTTTTGGACAAATTGGCCAGGTATCAGCTTTGGAAATGAGTCATATTGGGTTTGAAATGTTAAATCTGTTTCACTCCACATGCGTACTGCCATAGAGTTTTTCCCACACTGTCTGTTATTTCAGATTTCCAGCATTTACAGTATTTTGCTTTTACTCCAGTTCACTGGCTCTAAGGTGGAGTTTCTGTCATTTTCGATATTTGCTACAGATGTGTTTGGCCTGAAACACATTCAGGTCATTCAATATTCACAGCATTTTACTTCTTTGTGTGCGTGTACAGCGCAGTCCAACAAGCAGCAACGAAATGAAAATTGAAATTATCTTTATATTAGTAGTTTCAGTTGAGATTTAAATGTTGATTTAGACACGGAGAGCTTTCCTAATCTCTTATTAATTAGGTTTGACCAGCTAGAGCAGAAACAGTCTCAGTTTAACATGTCATTGAAAAGCTGACACCCTGATAGTGCAGCACTCTCTCTGCCTTGATTATATTCAAGTGTCTGCGCTAGAGGTCGAACCCAAACCTGTTTGACTCAGGTAAGAGTGCTGGCACTGAGCAATGGCTGGCACTTAATACAATACTCCCGTTCAGTTAAGTTGCATTATTGTCTATCTGAAGTAATTTACATTTATCAAGAGAAAACCTATGACATTATTTGAATTGAAAGTCATGAGAATATTCGATTTGAATGAGTTTTGATGTGACTTCTACTTTCTGCTTCACGTTCTTTGTCACTGTTGTCTCTTATTCACTTACTATAAATGGGGTCTAGATTTTCATGTGAAAATAGTTGAAAGACTTTTCATTTTCCATTTATTTTTTATAAATTGCCCAAGTAACTGAACTTCAGCAGGGAAACAGTCGCCAAAAAAACACCAAATACTGGCTCATCATTATTCCCCATCAGTTGACTCAGAGCCAGGACCCATCAGTCGATGTCCAGCTTCAGAGGAGGTGTGGGACCTACACAGGGTGACAGTCTCCAGCTCAGAGGTGACTGCAGAAGTGACCGGTGGCAGCAGAAAAGCAGCACATTGCCAGGACCCCGGGGACAATGTCAGATGGCAACGAGCTGAGGAGCAGAGAGCGTGAAGTCCACGGAGAGGAAAGGTGAACTTTTGAAGCTGTTTCAGTTTTAGTAATATCAATTTAATATTAATTTATTCAGTGTTTTACCATTTCTACAAATTATTCAGTGATTTATTCTGTAATCCAGAGCATGGTGACATTGTCCATTTTTCACTGTACCTAGGTACAAGTGACAATACTTCATATAAATAAATCTTTTGCAGCGTTAAGACAGAAGTCACAGTAGTCACGGAGAAGAAAGCCACAAGACTGTTCATGAAGAAATCGTTAAATATGCATAATACACAAGACAATTGAAGACGCAACCAGTAGTCCTGACTGGATAATAACTTCATCAGACCAGACCCAATGAATAATTTATTAGAATTGCTTTGCATTTAAAGAGAAAAGTAGATCTTAAGTGTTTGCTCACCCTCAATATACACTGTACTGAATTATTTAAAGTTTCAATAACAAAATAAAAAATTCCTATCGCGTAGATTACTGTATGTTAACAACAACTAATTCAGTGACAAGGGCCACACTTACTACTATTTTTAAAAAAGTTTAAATCCCAGTCTTGAAGTGATTAGATAGAATTCTTGTAAAGTTGTTTTCAAAATTAATCACAAGTAAAATCATCTAATTTACAAACTGAAAGATCCCTTAACAATGTTAAATTAGATCTAAAGGTTACTACTGGTAAATCCAAAAGATTTACTTTAGGTATATCGCTGACATAGGGAGCCAACAGCATTAGATCATAGCCAAACAAAAGCACAGAAGCAATTATAGTTCTAAGTTTGTATGTTGCATTCCTCTGATCTATTAGTCATATTGTTGATAGCTTCAGACGGACTGGTCATATGATCAGTGAATGATCTGTAACACACCCAAAATCCCCACCTTTCTCCATCTTTTTTAAAGCACACCTCATTGTCTTGATCAGATTTTTGCTATTTCCTGTTACAAATTATACAACCAAACAGTTAGTTACGTTCTGTTAATTGATTCGAATCTCTTTGGAATGCTTTCAATCTTGCTTTGCACATATTGCAACTCCACATAGTTCAGTGTTACTACTATATTTTGTAACATTAGAAGAAGGACCCTCCTCCATATCACTATAAATAGTCTAACAGCAGGCAACCCTGTGCAACTTCACAGGGAAATACATGTCGAGTCAACAATGTTTGTGCAGACAGCATAGCTATATTTGCCTCAGTAATAATATGATCCTGGCTCCTAGCTTGTTTAATTTTCTTTTATTTATTCATAGCCAGCATGCATTGCCCATCTCTAACTGCCCTTGAGAAGGTGGTGATGGACTGCCTCGTTTCTTGAAACATCATAATCTGTCTGGTGAAGGTGCTCCCATAAATTTACTGAAGTAGAGGGTTCCAGGACTGTAACCAGCATATAATTTCAACTCAGAATGGTGTGTGACTTAGACAGGAACTTGTAGATAGAATCATTGAACTCTACAGTGTGGAAGCAGGCCATTTGGCCCATCAAGTCCACACAGCCCTCTGAAGAGTACCCCACCCTATCCCTGTAACCCTGCATTTCCCATGGCCAATCCACCTAACCTGTACACCCCTGGACACCATGGGCAATTTAGCATGCCCAATCCACCTAATGTGCACGTCTATGGACCATGGGAGGAAACCGGAACACCCGGAGGAAACCCATGCAGAGACGGGAAGAATGTGCAAACTCCACACAGACAGTCATCCAAGGGTGGAATCAAACCCAGGACCTCAGCGCTGTGAGGCAGCAGTGCTAAGCAGCAGTGTTGACCACTAAGCCACTGTACCAGTGATGTTCCCACGTGATTGCTGCCCTTGTCCTTCTATTTGGGAAAAACTATTGCAGAAATCTTGGCGAATTGCTGATGTGGATCTTGTAGATGGCACACACTGTAGCCATGATGTACCAATGCTGGAGGTAGCGAATATTTAAAGTTAGCAACCCTGTGTCAATCAAGTAGGTGATACCCATAAGAAAAAAGACAGTAAAACTTGTGAATGACACATACTGATCCAATATGCTCTGTAAAGCTTAGAACAGTGCTCTAGTATGTTCATTTGCAAATATTACTGATTATTGTAAAAACTGTTTTGTTCCCTCTGGGTGCAGAGCCTCTTGACTGTTGGTGGAGGTGCACTCATTGAGGAAAGTGAAGAGTATTCCATCATATTCCTGTCTTGCACCTTGTAGGTGGACAGGCTTTGGGAGTGGTCAGGAGATGAGTTACTTACTTCTAACCTGATCTTTCAGCCATAGTACTTATGTTACTGATCCAGCTGAATTTCTGTGAAATGTTAACATGGTGGCATCCAGGGTTCTGATGTTGGTGGAGTTTCAGTGATATAAAATTGTTGAAAGGGAGGGAAGCTGGATTGGTTCCTTCAGTTTGGTGATGGTAATTGTCTGGCATTTGGCTGTGTGAAATTGATACTTAAAATCCCACATCTACACTTGTTCATAACAGTGGTCACTTATTGGAAACCCAGAATCTACATAAATTAAACATGAATTAACAGGAGAATTGTGGGCACTTATAAATTATCCATTAAATGGCAGATTCATCTGAGGTAATCCCATCGTTTTGGTTCACAGTCTCATGTGTAGTTTTAACTCTTGACTCTTAACTCTTAGGCCTGTTTTCTCTAGAGTTTAGAAGGCTAAGGGCTGATCTGATCAAAGTCTTCAACATATTAACAGGAAAAGGCAGGATAAAGATAATCTGTTTCCATTGGTTGGGGATTTTAGAACTTGGGGTCATTAACTGAGAATTAGGGCCAGGCCATTCAGGAGAGATGTTAGGAAGCACTTCCATGCACAAAGGGTTTAAATGTTTGGAATTTCTTTCCACAAACAGTATTGGATGCAAGATCAGTTATTAATTTTAAATCTGAAATAAATAATTTTTTGTAAAACAAAGGTATTAAGGGATATGGGCTAAAGGCAGGTATATGGAATTAGGGCCACAGATCAACCATGATCTCATTGAATAGAGGAACAGGCTCAGGGGGCTGAATGGTCTACTCCTGTTCCTATGTCCCTATGACTTGTATGATAAAATTTTCCTGATAAATCACTAAAAATTATTGTAATCAATATTCAAAACTAAACTTTCTTCTCTTGTGTGATGGAATCTATGGTTTCAAAGTTTATGTTTAATGAGACAGCTCGGATCGGAAAGGAAACTGACTCTTTTAGTTCCCGAGGAAACCAAAACTGAAACTGAGGTAACAAACTAAAACTTCTGGCGAGACTGAAACTGGTGGAAACCACATGGAAGGACACAGAGCCATCAAAGCTCAGTTGGTGATTCCTGTGGTGCACCATGAGGCAGATTGAAGAAGATGGAGGCAAGAGTCAGAAGCTGTGAATTGACAAATGCACAGTTGTTGTTGCTGTGTACTTGCAGATAACAGTGGCGGATCTGTACCATCCAGATAATCATAAGCAGAGTTAAAGTGTTTCTACAGATGTGTGCAATTTTTGGTGAAGATCACGCTCATGGAACTCAAGCTTCTTGGGGATGCTGTCAGCTGGGAATCAGGCAAAAACTTAGAAGAGAAGGAACTGAAAACTTTTGCGAGGAAGATTGGTGTTGAAGAGCTTTGCAACTAAGATTGATGACATATATGCTGAGTGAACTACTGAGCCAAAACTATCTCAGTTGTATCTGCCATTTAATGGATAATTTGAAGTTTATAACTGGTCACAATTTTCCGGTTAATTTATGTTTAACTTATGTAGATTCTGGATTTCCAGTAAATCACCATTATTATGCTCAAGTGTAGAGAGGTGAGTAAATTCCACTTTTTTTCACTCCTGTAGTTGACTATAAGAGAGGTTATAATTTTAAAAAGTGGTGTTTTTTAAATTCAATCTATACTCGGCTATGTATAAAGCTATGAAGAAACAAGCCAGCGAGTTCACATGAATTAGTAAGGAAGAACTATGTTTTATTATTTGAAGGACTCGCTCAGTTAAAAGTACACACATCATCAAAAGGTAGAATCCACCCCAAATCTAGAACAAACATATGTTAATTGTTTCCTGGTCTAGTAATGTCTAATTTTAAAGTTCTCCTCCTGTTTTTAAAATCCCTCCAGTCCTCCCTTAAATTGAATTCATCAGTATCAATACTAAACATTCTCTCAAATCTGAAACTGTCATGTAATTCATTAAGTCAATAGTGTGAATGTTGAGCATTCTCTGAACTTAGTACTGATTGGTGTGAGTGCCCCTAAGCCCTGAGTGTGACACTTGTTTGTTCTCTGAAAGCAGTAGTGTGTGTCTGCACTTAGAGTCAGCCAGACAATTATGAATCAAATTACTCAGTAAAGCCACAGACTCCCATAGCTACCTAGACTACACCTCTTCTCACCCTGTATCCTGCAAAAACACCACTCCATCTTCCCAATTCCTCCATCTCCATCGTATCTGCTCTGACGAGGAGGTGTTCCGCTCTCAAGCATCCCGGATGTCTGCCTTTTCCAAACAACGCTCTTGTCCCCTCATTGTCATCCAGACAGCCCTCCGCTGCACCTCCTCCATTCCCCACTCCACAGCTCTTAACCACTGACCCCCCAAACATAATAAGGACAATATCCCCCTTGTCCTCACTTTCCACCTCACCAGCCTCTACATCCAACGTATCACCCTCAAACACTTCCGCCAACTCGAATTAAACCCCACCACCAGGAACATCTTCTACTCTTCATTCCTGTCTGCCTTCCATAAGGACCATTCCCTTTGCAACTCCTTAATGCGTGCCACCCTCCCCACCAACCACTCCAACCCACCTGCTACCTTCCCCTGTAACCGTAAAAGATGCAACACCTGTCCACACACTACCTCCCTCCCCTCCAGCCAGGGCCCTAAACAGCCGTTCCAGGTGAGACAGATCTTCACCTGCATCTCCTCCAACCTAGTCTATTACATCCAGTGCTCCCGATGTGGCTTTCTCTACAATGGTGAGACCACACATAGACTAGGTGATCGTTTCACTGAGCATCTTCGCCTGGATCATTACGGCCACCCTAACCTCCTGGTCACCACCCATTTCAACTCCCACCCCCCAGTCCCGCTCCGACATGTCCATCTTCGACCTCCTCCAGTGTCACAGTGACTCAGAACACAAATTTGAAGAACTACACCCCATCTTCTGCCTGGGCACCCTACAGCCCGGAGAACTCAACAATGAGTTCTCCAATTTCAAATAATCTTCCCACCAAGCCCCCGGCTCCATTTCTAGCCCCTCCTCTTCCCATTCCACCTTCTGACCTTCCCTTCCAGCCAACAACTGGATTCTGCCCTCCCATTGACCAACCAGGTCACATCTACTACCAATATCCACTTATCCCCACTATTCCACTACCCCCCATTATCTGTGGCTCCCCCTACCACCCCTATCCAGTCCTGAAGAAGGGTAATACCCAAAATGTTGACTCCTCCTTTCCTCCAGATGTGCCTGACTTGCTGTGTTGTTCTAGCTTCCTGTTTGTCTACCTTGGATTCCAGCATCTGCAGTTTTTTTGTCTCTAATCTTAAATTACTTGATGGCTGTGTTTATCTCTGACTGAACACTAGGGGGAGCATTCTTGTACGTGCACACTGTCCGTTTCAGTCTCAGTGTCCAGGCCAACTACTGTATTAAAATGAACAAGTTGGCTTGACACAGACCAACAGTACTTTGCAGTCCTTAATCAATTGCATGTTTTTCTATCCACTTTATCTATTATGTATCAATACTTCCCTCTGCAAAATATATTTCTGATAATTCAATGAGTGCTAAAGAAATATGATCAAGAAATTTCGATAAATAAGTTTTTCAACTTCCAATGACCTTAGAAACATGAGGAATTGCTTTTAATATTTTTGGTACAAAAAAGATTTTGAACAAAATGCTTAAGAAATAATGTATTAGCTCATGTAGGATTTAAACAAATATACTTGGGATTAAGAGTCCAGCTATCAGCTAACTATAGCTGGGAGAGGGTTCTCTGCACAAAGCACTAACAGGCTGAATGAAAAGAATAGTATTTAAATGAGTTATCAACTAGGGAATCAAGTCTGCAGAGCAGACTGAGGACAATGACCTCTGAACATTTATGTTTACGAAATGCTGCTCACCAAATACTTGATGTCAGCAAGTAGCCAGGCAATTTAAATGTAGTGGAGGGGTCAAGAGAGGTAATGGTGAGGTCGAGTAGTATTTCATTAGCACACTAGTAGAACCTGATGTTGTGTAGGGAGAAGTTGCCAAGGAGCAGCATGTAGATAAGTAATAGGAGCTGTAAAGATAGATTCTTGGATAAAACCAGAAGTAAGTTTGTGAACTGGGAAGAGAAACTATTGTCAGTAATTCAACAGCAGCAGGCAGGTTAGGAAGGATCAAGAGGGAACATTTACCATGGTCACAGTCACATAAGATGTCAATTGTGACTTTGGTAAGAGCTTTGGTCAGTGCTAGAAAAATCACAGGAATCTGATTGGAAGGATTCAAACATGGAAACATGGGATCAGGGTTTAAGAGGTAACAAGGGCAAGAGCATTCAGGAGGAAAGAGATTGGAGATGACATGATAGTTTGCAAGGTTGGAAAGGTCAAGAGCTTTTTTTTGAGGAGAGAGTTGATGATTCTTGTGTTATGTCTAATGGTCAGTGTGTCAGTTTATTTTTAAGAGACATGCTCATGGTATCATCACTTTATAATAGCATGTGACCTAAGAATAGAAAGGGCTCAGATACCACTGTACTCAGGATCATCTAAAATGTGGCACTGTACTAGAAACAGGCCACTTTTCATAACTAAATAGCTCAATTTGAGCCCAGACACTGATGTGCCTATGAATGTAATATTTGTATCCACTAATGAACTATAATAAGCATTTGTTGGATTCTCCAAGTTTCTTGTGTTATGAATGATAACACAAGCATTTCCGTAACAGGTAAAGATTCTCTGCTGGCTGCCAAACCCACAGCAATGATTTTTTTTTCAAAAGAGCAGAGACAACCATTAACAATATCAGCTAACATGGACCAAGGAAGGGAAGTTATGTGGTCAGCACTTTATCAGGAACAGAATCGATGCAAGAGGAGGTGGATCTCATGGCCAAGATGAGCTTGGAGATTGCATGGGGAGAGATAGGAGAGAAATTGGGAAAAGGTGTGAGTTCAGGGCTAGGGCAGATGATGCTAAGACATACATATGAAAGGAATAATAGCCCTTTCAGTGACACAGTGGGTAAATGATTAGCCCAGTTTAGTACTAAAATATATAGATTACAAAGATCCCAGGGTCCATCTCTGCTTTTTGCTGAGTTAGCAGATCTCATACAGGGGACAGTTAGAGGAATTGCATTTGGCTTCAGAGCTCCTGGGCTAAGATGGAAACAAATCAATGCGATTGCACTCCTGATAATCGTCCATTGTAATGCTAAATTAAATTACACACGTTCAGATAACTGTCAGAATAACCAGAGGCAACATGAGGGAATATACTTTCGTGCATTTATTGGTTTGGATTTAGAATGCACTGCATGATAGGATGATGGAGGCAGATTCAGTAATGACCTCTGAAAGGGAATCAGATAAATACTTGAAGATATTTATTGCAGAAGTATAGAAAAAGATTTGGGGAGTGGGACTGACAGGATTGTTTTTTGAAAGAGCTAATGCAAACTCAGTGGGCTGAATAGTTTCCTGCTGTACCGTGTTATCTCACTACGCTGTACTCTAAGGCGATATGGACAATAGGAACAGCTTCAATGACGTATCTATGGACAACAGCCAGTAGGTATGAGACTGAAAACCATGGAATCCTATCCCAGCATGAACAAAGCCCTTTAAGAATAAAAAGAAAACATATGGAAGATATATTTTGATTCCAGCAGGAAATTAAACTGGTGTTATTAAATCATTATCTGTTACTGACTGTGTTCAACTTTCCCTTCTGGTAGACCGGACGTCAGAGTAGTGTCAAACAAATACTGCCAAAACATAGATTCTCCCATGACTTGAGAACCAACATAAAGTGTGTTTAATTGACTGGCCCATTTATTACTGGTGAAACCTGGTGGTTGAATTACGTGAAAAGCTTGGTTGTGATAGAGATATGCTGCAAGTAAGTTTCCTCACTCTTAATTAACAGCTGTGACATATTAAACCTTGCCATCCTAAACTTTTGTATTGAAATTACTTTAATTCATCCCTGCTACAGGTTTGTTATTTACAGTCTGGGAGGTTGTTCTGAGTCTGTGTGGAGTGGGTGATAGTTGGTTGGCAGTCCTTTTACATCTCTCCTAAGTTATCTGCTTGGAGAGTGGGCAGAACAGGTTTATGACTGGATTGCAGTGGAAGATGCTGTCAGCTATACACAACCAGATCTTGGAACAATCAATAATGATGCAGGAGGAAAATGAAGAAAAGTGTTCCATTCCCAATTACAACATCCTTTAACAGGTAAATTTCACACCTTCCCTAATTCGTTATTGCACCAAGAGGGAAATTAGAACAACTGCCCTGCAAGATCCCATCTTTTTCACAATTCTCTGTTGTATTTCCGAAGTATTGGGACACATATACAACACACTCACACATTCAAGCTTCACCCTCCATGATATGTTGTCCTATCTCCCAGACTGGCTGCAACTCATTTGCACCTATCAGATGGCCATGTGTTTGAAACATATAAGATTCTAAGGGGACTTGACTAAGTGGATAACAAAAGAACATTTCCCCTTGTGGGAGAATCTAGAACATTGTTTAAAAATAATTTAAGACAAAAATGAGAAAAAGATTTTCTGTGAAAATAGAGATAATTTCTTAATGGCAATATATTTTGTGTATCAGTAAATCAATGATTTCCTTTTTGGGGGGCAGTGAAAACAAATTGGCTACTATGGAGAAGTGCCGAAAGCCGAGCTGTATAATTGGACATTAAACCAGATGTGTCTTAAATGAAACATAGGATTTCAGGAAGAAATCAATGACTGAATTTGTGCTACCAAGTTTAAAACTGTACAAATGCAAGTAGATTTTCACCAGACAAAAACAGATGTCTTCCAAAAAAACAAGCATGGCCCAAAGCAGAACCACCATTCAAACATTCTGAACAGCAAGGGACACAATAACACTTTGCAGTTTTCTCAGTGCTGTGTGCAGTTTTAAAATAAACTGTAGGACAAATTTAATTTGTTCTGTAACATATTTGCCAAAATTTAGTAAATGTTTCCAAACCTTATTGTCTTCCATCCCTGCTGTGTCATAAGTAGCTTTATGATTGGCTTGCTAACTTCTGGAAAAAATCTAATTCTACAAAGATCTGCAATTCAAAAATCATCCAAAATCAGTGAAAGATGATCATTAATATCTGCGCATCCATTTCACTCAGAGGCTATAACATTCCTGTGAAAAGAAAGAATGAAATAACTTGCATTCTATAGCACCTACACAACCTCAGGCTGTCTCAAAGCACTTGAGGGCCATTGAAGTACTATTGAAGTACAGTCATTGTTGTATGGTGGAATGGAAGAAGAGGTAAAGACATCTGCTGTGACAGTTTTTGTTCTAGAAGTTATCTGCTTGGAGAGTGCGGAGTGCAGTTTATGATTTGATTGCAGTGGAAGGTATACGCAACCAGATCTTGGATTAATTAATAATGATGCATGAGGAAAATTGAGAAAATTTACAACATCCCAATTACAACATCCTTTATCAGGTAAGGACTAAACTCCAGTGAGGCATTTTACTCTGACACCATCCCTAGTTCAATGTTGCAACAAGAGGGAAATTAGAACAACTGCACTGCAAAATCCCATATTTTCCATAACTTACTGTTGTATTTCTGAAGCATTTGTGAACATATACAGCACACTCACACAGTCAAGCCTCACTTTCCACGGCACGATGATCAATGGTTAGAACTCACAGCACCAGGGACCCAGGTTTCATTCCATCCTCGGGAAACTGTCTGTGTGGAGTTTGCACATTCTCACTGTGTCTGCATGGGTTTCCTCCGGGTGCTCCGGTTTCCTCCCACACTCCAAAAATGTGCAGGTCAGGTGGTATGGCCAAGCTAAATTGCCCATAGTGTCCAAGGATGTGCAGGCTCGGTGGATTAACCATGGGAAATGCAAAGTTACAGGAATAGGGTAGGTGGGTTGGTCTGGGTAGGATGCTATTTGGAGGGGCGGTGTGGATTCGATGAGACAAATGGTCTGCTTCCACTCTGTAGGAATTCCATGGTTCTATGTTATACAGGAATGTAGAGTTGATGCAAAATCGGATCAGCCATGATGTATTGAATGGCAAAGCAGGCTCAAAGGGCTGAATGGCCTCCTCTTGTTCCTTGTTGATACTGACCTGACTCTACAGTAGCCCATAAAGTTTGTGTAGGGTCAGTACCAGAGTTGGTGGTTGCCAGGGATGTTGAAGATGGTGCCTCCTCTTCACAGTTATGTGGTTGTTCTTCCTCATGTCTCTGAGGAGTCCAACCAGGTATCATCCCCTAACTAGCTGAGTGCACTAAAGCACGCAGGGAGGTTTGGTGGGAGGGAAGTAGGGGCAGGGTTGTGGAGGTACTGGGGAGAAATGCAGGAGTTCCACAGTCACATTATGTGCAGCTTCCATTCCCTGGAACCTTTCAGGGTGAGGTTGAAGAGTGAGTGGAGAAGGTGCAAAAGGCAGTCAACTTACTATCATCCTTTTAGCCAGATGCTCACTGGCTCTGTGGTATCTGTCCCGGTGACTTGTTGCAGCATCTCCATAAGGACATTGTGAGGATGGTCTTCTGTTAGTCTTCTGGCTTAGCCTTCTGTTGTGAGCCACCTGATCCAGCAAGAGAAATGGCAGAACATCCCTGTCTACGTTACTGTCTTTGGGTGATATGCCTACCTTAGAGGAGTCACTGTCAATTTATGGAGGAATGGCAGTCAAGTAGCTTGAATAGTTGGATACATGTGTATGGGTGAAGTGCAATATAAGGATGTTGGATGTGGCTCCTGAGTGCCAGGGTTGCTGCTGGATGAGTGATGAGGGCAATGTAACAACTGACTGGGTCTGAGATATGACTGACATTCAGCTGCATACACTCACCTCACCTTGACACTGAGTCAAATTATTAATCTTTGTTCTGCACTGCTGCAATGTCCTCCAAATGATATTCTCGGTGTTAATTGTCCTTGCCACCTACTCCTATTCCCTTCTGAGAGCCTGCTTCAAAGGTTTACTGCAGAGACATGTCGCTAAATCGTATGAATTTTTTTAGCCAAGTGTCAGTTTTGTTGAGGTGCATGGACGGTTTCTTGCTCTGAGTTTAGCAAGCTTTCTCATTGCATCTTACCACCCCAGTCTCATCAACTCCCTACACCTTCTGTGGTGCCCCTCTCACCCAGTTATGGCCCATTGTACCACCCACTGTTCCCAAAACAACTTGCCACTGATTGGATATCCCTGGCGCCTGTGCCATATTTAAAAGGCCACTATGTTCCCATAGTGCACTGGCATTCCGATGAGAATTGGAATCACAAGCGCACTGGCATTCTGACGCTGTCCAGTTCAGTGATGGACAGTCATTCCAAAGATGTTGGAGAAGGGAAAAATTGTGCTATGATTCTCCGATGGCGACCTGGAGGTCCTGTTGGAGGATGTGGTGCAGAGGTGGACTGCCCTCTTCCTAGAAGAGAGGTAGAGGAGTGTACACTACCAGACTCTGGCAGTCTGGTCTGAGATGCAGAGGAATGGCCAGTAATGCAGAAAGAAGGCAATACTTCTGTTCCAAAAGGGAAAGTGCCATGCTTTTCTCTCTGCTCACACACTCTCTGATACCTTACCCACCTTCCACCAAGGCTTAGGCTCTACCAGTCTCACTATTGCCTGCAACATATTCCCTCACTCACTCATTCCTGTTTCTGCCCCTATCACTAACTCTACATGACTTCTGCACTGCGTACTCCCTCATGTCGGTCACCTGACTACTTTTTGCCCACCTGCATCAGAACTAAAGTTGTGCCAGCAACTCTCGTGTCACTCAATCCCTCTCCACCCCCTCCCCATACCCCCCTCCCCACAAAAACAAGAGAAAATAGCCTGTAAAAGGACAGAAAGTGCCAGGATAGGTGGAGGAACGTTTAACATCAGACTCCTCACTGCCAACAAAGAGAGAATCCTGCCCACTGCAGAAGAAGACTGGCACTGCTCCCACTTGAATGCCAAAACTATCAATCTTCGTTCCATTGCAACACTCACATTAACCCCACTGTCAGTTTCATTTATTGCACTCCACTTCTAACCATTGGCTGCAACACCTTCTCCCTCATGTTCGGAGGCACTCAACCAAAAGAGGAACTACACATAGGTCCATCAGATCTCCACTCAGCATACTTCAAAAAGAGGCCAGCTCTCCACTCAACCATCCCTGCCACCCTCTGATGTTTGGAAGTTCAATCCAAGAAGGGTCCACTTACCTCTAACAAGGAGACCCTCAGCATAGTAGGATCATCCAGACATAAACACCCCTAAGGTCACCTGACCAAACCCCCAGGGCCAAAAGTTTCCACTGCCAAATAGGGTCCCTCCACCACAGCAGTGGGACCCCAAGACTACACTGAAGGAATAAAGATAACCTTTTGATGGCTCATTGACAGCATGGGTGATATTATGTTGTATATAATACTCATATTGCAATAAATATCAATAGGTTTGCAATAAATCTGCTTATTTGAGTCTCTGTCTAGCTACAAATACCAGGATGACACACAACTACATGTCTATGCAGGATATACCATAGATCGAAATCTGTGTTGAAAATCTACTGCA
This sequence comes from Rhincodon typus, assembly GCF_021869965.1. Lineage (NCBI taxonomy): Eukaryota > Metazoa > Chordata > Chondrichthyes > Orectolobiformes > Rhincodontidae > Rhincodon > Rhincodon typus. The sequence continues at coordinate 49,539,452 of NC_063335.1, forward strand.
GCATCTGGAAGCAAGAGGAATTCGGCATATACAGAGCACTGATTTGTGCTGACACCATTGCCTTTATTCTTATTCTTATCCTTATTCTTTCCCTGGATTCTATGGGGGTGTGAATGAGATGATCAGTGCTGCCTAAGACAGGGAGGTGTGTGGCACAGAGGGAACCAATGCATTAAGTTTGTTAAGGATTAGTGACCCTGTAGGTCTAGTTCTGTAAACTGTATGGCTCGGTGTGTCACACTCTTACCTTCTAAAGGGCCTCACTTCAGTGGGTCTTGTAGTCCCTCCCTCACAAGTTGAGAGACTTATCCTGCCCACTCTGGGTGTGGTGATGGCTAGTTTCTTTCCCTTTGTGTAGCTTTCATTTTCAACATGGTAGAAGGGGACAGTAAGCACTCCTGGGGCAATGGCTTCCACCCTTGGGCTCGTGTGCTGTTGAGGCCTCAGACAACCAGATTCCCTTCCTGATAGCCCTTCCCATGACGCCTATAGACTTCAAATCTCCCCAGGTCTCCACTAAGACCATCCACATGAGTCTGCCCCTGGCACATGAGGTGACATGTCAGAGGTGGTCATAATCTATCCCCCTCCCACTGAAACCAGCATGCTCCTGACCATGGTCAAACAACATTATTCTCCCAAAACGTTACCCCTTTATGCTCTATGCTTTACTGTAGCACGCCCTTACAAATACAGTTGCACCCTTCGTATTTGTTATCTTCTCTTCCAGACAGGCTGCAGAGACATGTCTGCCTGCTTGCTGCCCATGCAGTATGTTTACTGCAGAAGCTGCTGTCAGACAATCCAGTACCACACTGCCAGACAACAAGATGTAACCTCCCTTGACTCAGTACTTCTGACCAGCAAGACACACTGCCTAGCTGTTTGTCTGTGCTGTTTCAGACATGGGCTGAGAATGTTTTCTTGCCTTTATCAATACAGTGGGTGGGTCATTTTCGGTGGTTTAAGTATCCATTTAACACCATTGGGCACGGTACCATCAAAAACCTGCATCATGAAGCTTATCTATGTGTAAAAATGGGGCACACAATAATAAGTGATAATGTGTATGGGGGCATGATTTGAAATCTTCTGCTCAGACAGATGGATGATTGAAATGACCAGGATTAGTTACCTTTCAGAAAGCCCCTCACATCCCCTGATTTCTCATTTATTAACAGATGTTTCTGGACTGGTGGCCAAGCCACCCAATAAAAGTTGGTGGCATCCTTATTCACAAAAGTTAATTATGACCCAATGACATCTTTGGGCTCTGACAGTGACATTAACACTGTCCTGTGTGAGGATACTGCTGTGGCCTTTCTATGGCACACCATGTGTACAGTTTTGGAATGGTAACAAGACCTACAAAGAAACCTTTTTACTTCCTTTCACAGGATCAGGAGACCTTCAAACCTGACAACTAGAGTTTAGGCCTTTGGTGCCCATTTTCCTATTGTGAGATTCCCCAAACAGCCTATTGCATTCCCCGCTACCCTACCCCAGCCCTCACAGCACTTGTTCTGGATTGCTTTCCCAAAGTTACAGACGACAATTACTATCTGTATTTGTGGAACAATTTTAATATAATAAAATGTCCAAGGCACTTCACAGAGCATTATAAAACAAAATATGGCACTGTTTCACAAAAGGTGATATTAGGTCAGGTGACCAAAAGCTTAGTCAAAGAGTTTTAAGGACTGCCTTAAAGGAGTAAAATGATATGGGATGTGGAAAAATTGAGGAAGGCAATTGCAAAGCTTTGAGCCTAGGCAACTGAAGACTCAGCCAACAACAGTGTAGCAAGTAAAATCAGGGACGTTAAAGATGCTGGCATTGGAGGATCATCAATATCTTGAAGATTTGTAGAGCTGCAGGAGAAAGCACACATAAGGAAGGGCAGGCCGCAGAGGCATTTGAGAAAAAGAATAAGAATTTTAAAATCAACATGTTGCTTACTCAGAAATCAGTATAGTTCAGTGAAGATATGAATGATAGCACAACAGGATTATTAGAACATAAATAGCAAATGTTTAGGTGACCTCAAATTTACAGAGTGTAGAAAGTGGGAAGCATCAGGAAGACAAGCCATTGATGGCAATCTCTGGCTAAAATTAAATAGGTAAGAATGGAAACTGGTGAGTGCATTCCCATCTAGCTGGTGACAATGAAGAGTTGATGGTGGAGAATGGTGTGACCAACTATGTCAAAGGCTGCTGACAGGTTGAGAAGGATAAGAAAGACTAGTATGTCTTTCTCCCAGTCACATAAGAAGTCACTTGTGACTTTGTTAAGTTTCGTTTCAGTACTGCAGTAGGGGCAGGAATTGATTGGAGGGATTTGAATTGGGGTTCCAAGAAAGAACACAAGAACATAAGAACTGGGAGCAGGAGTAGGCCATCTAGCCCCTCGACCCTGCCCTGCCATTTAATAAGATCATGGCTGATCTTCGAGACACAGCTCCACTTACCCGCCCACTCACCATAACTCTTAATTCCTTTACTATTCAAAGATAAAATTTTGCAGGAAAAAAATGCCCAAAACCATCCCTTAGTATACATAACTCAGAGACTCCATCCTTTAATAGGGCTACGCACTAATTATGTACCTCTGACCTGCTATATTCTGCAAGTCAACTTGCTTTCAAAATGTTAAGTTTGAATATATATATATAATCTTAATTTATTTATATCCAAACTGTGAAAAAGTGTGAGAAATGTACAGAGAATAAAGTCCACACATTTAATCAAAAGCTATTAATTTACACTTTTCATAGAATTAGGCTAAACATCAGATACTATATTCCAGGTTTAATCAAGGCATTGACACACTCTCCATTGAGAAACTGACTTCAAAATAATCAGGATAAAATTAAAATGAATGGGATACAGTTATTGAATTAGGATAATTAAGGACTAGGGAGAAATAATACTTAATAAGAATGACCTACAAGGTAGATGGAATAAAAGGAGAGCTGGAAAATCTTTTATGTTAATGATTTATTGATTATATGGTAAACGTGTACAATGTAATTGAGTTTATTTCTCTGTGTCATCATCTGTTTTTGGGTTGTACATACTTAAATATATTAATGGTTTAGGATTGGGAGCACTCCTGCAAGAAATAAAGTATATAATTGAGTCAGGTGACCTAAAGGGGGAAATGTCAATCAATACATCTGTTAAATGTAATTGGTTAGATAAGAGACTAACAAAAATATTTCAGTCTCAAGTACATTCCATTAATTGTCCATTAGGATAACTACTTAATTAGGAAAAATGTCTGTTAGAATACTGCTAAGGAATTAAAAGAACAATTACTCCAGTACGTGACTCAGTTGGGCAACAATTAATTGTAGACACAATAATTCGTAGCAGAATAGCAGTAGAGGGCTCTTGTAATGCAGTGCTGACCCTGCCTCTGACATAGGTTCAAGTTTCACCTACTCCAGAGATGTGTAACAACATCACTGAACAGGTTGTTTAGGTAAAATTCTCTAGAATAGAGTTAGGTAAGCAGTATGAGTAGAGACGGCATTTTGCGTTCAGCATGACTTCTTCAGAACGCACGTTAACTCTGTTTCTCTCCACAGATACTACCAGATTCGGAGTTTCTCCAGCATTTTCTGTTGTCTCAGATTTCCAACATCTGCAGTATTTTGCTTTAGCTAAGTAGTACGATCAATAAACTTTGTTAGAGCATTTTGTTACATCTTGTGTTTATGAATAATACAGTTAGATTAAATTTGCTTAAATATTTTATTATAACACTCTCATCCTGCACGGAATATTAGCGAAACTTTACAGAACATTAATCTGGAACAAAATATAACAATATCATGACTATGAATTTGGGAAGGGCCAAAAAGAACCCATTGTTAGTGGTTCGTTAATGTGTTTCATCTCACAGGACAAATACTAGGGAATGTAGGTCAAAAGCAAATTTGACACAATAATTAATTTTTTACTTGACATTTATCCAGTATGTCTTGGAAAAACTGGCTCATTACGATGGGAGAAATGTTTGTTTGTCAAGTCTTTTAAAATTGAACTTACTGAATTTGCTAATCCAAGAAATAAAATCAAATGTTATCGAGATAAATGACTGAAATGATACAAGCCAGTGACAAATACTAGTTTATGAAGACTATGCCCTGGATTGAGATCAGGTAAAGACAGTGTTTTAACAACATAAAAGAATATTTTTCCAGAAAATTGACTACAAAAGGTTTCAGATAATGGAATAGCAAAAGCAAAAGAGAGATGGACACTTCTCTGAGTAGATTCAAAGCACAGAATATAATTGTGCTTTTAAAAAAAGTAACTTCATAGTACATTATGTTATGGCATGCCAAAATAGTGCAACCATCCACTGGAAAGGATTTAAATGGTTGAATATATTACAGATTTTTACCATAGGGATGAGAGACCAACACTATAGTTGAGGCTAAAAGTACATTCAATCAGGCATTGGTAAAACAAATCTACTCAAGTATCAGACGGTGTCCAGACATCAGAAGCAGAGCTTGCCATCAGCAGGAAGAATTGTCTCAGGTGATTGTGTGACAAGTTGGTAGCATTTTTAAGCATTCTAATGTTAGATATAATAGAAATATTCACTGGCTGGGAGTAAGTAACATTGTTGAAGTATTTATTTTGTGGAAGTAAAAAAGCAGCTGTTTTGTTTCATTATAAAATTATAAAAATGGCATATTATGTCATTCAGTTGTTTTTCCCAATTCATTCTCACTTTTTGACTGAATCCTAGCCAATTGTTCCAGTCAAGATGCACTTCTGCTTCAAGAGTTGCAGTCTCTGAGTAATACAGGCATACTTGAACTCAGGCTAACTTCTCTTGATTTTGGTCCTCTGCTGAGGGTTGCAGCCTGAAGAAGGTCACTGGGCTCAAAGATCAATTCTGCTTTCTCCCTGTAGATGCTGACAGATCTGCTGAGTTTGTCTAGCTGTCTTCTTGAACCGCTGCAGTCCATCTGCTGTTGGTTAACTCACAATACCATTAGAAAGGGAATTCCAGGATTTGGACCCTGCAATAGTGAAGGAATGGCAATATATTTCCAAGTCAGCATGGTCTGTTGCTTGGAGAGGAACTGGAAGGTGGTGGTGTTCCCACCTACCTGCTGCCATTGTCCTTTTAGTGGTCGTAGGTTTGGTAGATGCTGTCTCCGCAGTGCATCTTTTACTTAGTACACACTGCTGCTATTGAGCATTGGTGGTGGAGGGAGTGGATGCTTGTGGATGAGGCGCCAATCAAGTGGACTGCTTTGTCCTGGATGGTGTCAAGCTTCTTGAGTGTTGTTGGAGTTACACCCATCCAGGCAAGTGGGGATTATTCCATCAAACTCCTGACCTGTGCCTTGCAGATGGTGGCAAGGCTTTGGGGAGACAGGAAGTGAGTTACTTGCCACAGCATTGCTTGCCTCTGACCTGCTCCTGTAGCACTGTGTTTATGTGGTGAGTCGAGTTGAGTTTCTGGTCAATGGTAACCCCCAGGATGTTGATAGTAGGGGATTCAGTGATGGTAACACCATTGAATGTCAAGGGTCAGTGGTTAGATTGTCTCTTATTGGTGATGGTCATAACCTGGTATTTCTTGTTGTACGGATATTACTTGCCACTTGTCAGGCCAACCCTAGATATTATCCTGATTTTATTGTATTTAAACAAGGAATTTAGCATCGGCTATGCTCTACAATCATGCCGATAAACAGGTAGAATGAAGCCTGCATTCCATCTATGGCAGAAGGAACAGGAGCAGGTTAATTGAACATTGTGATCTCTGTGCCTATTTTCAAGGGCTATTACATTTTGCAAATATAATCTTTAAACCAACTTCAGCAAACTCATAATGGTATAAGAAGAAGCAAAATTGATTAAACATGGACATAGACCTTTGGCTGATCTCTTTCCTTTCAAAGGTATTTTTCATCAGTAGCATAATATCCTTCCTGCTAGTATTAGAGAGCTAACACAACATTCAGGATTCTTGGTGATGACTCCAAACAAAGCTGCTTGTTCCCTGACTATAGCACATCTACTACTACTATTATCCTATTATCTGCTCCTTATCCACTTGATAGTTTCTTGTTAAAGTCTAAATCACCACACATCTTATATATATACAATATTGTACATATTATATAAGGATATAATCAACATTTTTAAAAATGTCAGTGCCAAACCTGAACTTATAACCTGATATGTCCTGAGAGAATAGCATAAGATACATATAATCAAACTTATAGCTTTTTCACATTATTTCACAATAATGAAGCTGCAAGGCACACTTTGTGTCTGGCACACAATTAACTTCATATCAAATGTGCTCTGCCTGAAATATCCTGCTTAATATTTGCGAATGCTTCATTCTGAGCCTTTTTCTTGGCAAATTTTGTCAGTGGTGATTTGGTAATACCTTTCACTACAGGAGGGAGGTCCCAATGTTGGTGTTATTTTGAAACAAAGCTAACCAGGTCCCTCAATGAACTGTGTGCACTGTCATGAGTAAACCTTGTTGGATGTGTTCCAAATTGACATTGCATGCATTGTAATAGGATCAGGCATGGAGTGATGTCAACTAGTCATAGGATTTCTACACTCTTAGCTAATGGCCCATTTTCACAAAATAATGATCATGGCATGGTACGATCTGGTCATCTGAAAGTTTAATACAGTTGCATTATTTATTTAGCAAATACAAATTGCTGCAGCAAAACAATAAACTCCTCATTTGTTGAGGATATGGTGTATCAAAATATAGTAAAGTACAGGAAGAGCCAGTGCTAGTTTCAAAATTGTATGCGGGTTGACTTAGATCAAACATCATCGCTCCAATGACAGCTTCCTTTATGAAGTGGAAGGTAGAATCATACCAGGCTCTGAGCAGCATGGGCTACGGTGAGATGAGTAGTGGAATCAGGTGAGAAGTTTGGTGAGTCCCATCTCAACATAGAGATCATCTTGCCACAGCTTGTATACTTTTCCCAAGCATTGTGGCAAGATTTTCACTAGGCAGCAACAAGTTCCCAATTGATGATTGTTAGCTAAACACTTTGTTTACAGCCCAGCTCGCCACATGTTGCAATCTGACTAAACTTGCCATACAAACTAGTCATTGGAAAAACTTGATATGGAAACCAAAGCAGATATCTGGTGACCTCACCTCACCAGTTGCTCCAAACAACCAAAGAATTGGTTCTGAGGAAGGGTCACCGGACCCGAAACGTTAACTCTGTTTTCTCCTCCACAGATGCTGCCAGACCTGCTGAGCTTTTCCAGCAACTTTGTTTTTGAACCAAAGAATTGGTTGGACATCAGGCACCAATATCTAAAGGCACACTACATGGACACTGGCCACATGCATCCCGTATCCATGAACGTTCTTATCTAATACATGCTAATACCCATGAATCTTCATGGCATATCATCAATCCATTTACAGGTTGCTTCTGCATTTGAATGCTGCACAAGGAGCTAACATTGTAATGCTGAAGCAAGGATATTTTGCACTCATGGACATACATCCTACACAAGGACTGGACCAGGCTGCATCCCTGGGCACTTCACTCATTCTGAGTCTATCTGATGCTCACAACATCCATATCTTGCATTGCCTCGCCTTGATGCATATTATCCCCACAGTCAGTGATACCAGACTCATAATACTACTGTCTTGCCAGGCCATTCAGCACAAAAGCCAGGGAGTTTGTCATGATTGTCAGTAGGCCTCAGTCCAGTCAAGGGGCTAGACTCTGTTCAGGGTGTCCCAGCATAGTAAGGGCAGCCTCTGATGCTGATCCATGTCCTGCTCAGGGTGGTCAGAGTCAGGATCCTCTGTTTATAAGGGCTAGGTACTGTTTGGGTTTGGGGTGAGTCAGGTTCTGTTGGAAGGATGTTATAGGTAATAGTGAGAATGGTAGAACATGAGCCGTTGTGGGAAGAGGGTGCAGTAGCAGAGATATTGTGACTGTGAGGTATCGGAGAGAACATGGTGAAACCTACGTTAGCAAAATGGAGAAGAACATTAAGCTTCTTTCTACAGTGCCAGGCATTCGTCCAGACTGCTGAGGTTGCTTCACAAGGTGGGAACTTCAGAATAGGCTGGCATGGTCTGGTGTGCCCTCGACTGCCCATCCTGAGTGAAGAGGACATCCTGCCATTGCATCGCATGGTTCAGCAGGATCTCCAGGACCATATCCGCAAATTAGGGAGCCACATCTTTCCTTTGTGCATGTCCAGACAGCTCTAGAGTGACAGTACTTTTATGGATGTACAACAGCTTTTTAAATACAGTGCCAGCACCAGGGATGCAAGGGTCAATTCCAGCATCTCCGGTGAGTAGCAAATTGCTTCAGGAATGGCACATGATAAAATGGGGCAGAATTCGGATGTAGTACTTACAATAAGGGCTGAAATACCAATTAATACGATTAGTTTATTATGATTTGGCAAGAAAATTCACTTGGCCTCGTGGCGAGAATCCTTCCACCAAACTTGACACCACTAGCACTAAATAAAAATATCGTAAGAATCGGCTTGGAAATGTCACAATTGAGTCTCCCCTGAAATGTTCAGCCGAGTGTGCTCTCATGCCTAAATGTGAGCAAAACCACGTGTATAATTCTCAGGTGTAATCATACTTGATCAACTGGCTCCTGCATGAATTTACCTCCCTTTGTCCAAATTATATGGCTGTACTGGAAATCCAATGATTTCCCAGTTTTAGAATTTGACTTGCAACATACAGTTTTGCAGCCACAAGTAAAATGATGACAACTAATGCATTGAAAAGTGAACAATATGTCAGATATCAGCACTAACGGAAATATAGAGACCTAAGCTTTTACTGAAAAAACACTTAAATTTTGCAATGAAAATTAACAATTTAGACACAGTTTTAACAATGCAACTTTGACTGTCCAAGTTATATTCATGCACCTGTTAATACGCAAAATCAACAACAAATCCAACGTAACACTAATCAACAGATATTTTCCATGTATGATGAAACACACACTGAACCCTTACAAAGATGACCAAAAGCTGGCTGTTTGTTTAGCTGTAAAGTTCAGTGTAAGGTAATGGTAAAGTTGACATTGTCTTACAAGACCAGAGGGTTGCTCCCTCATCAGAGAGAGATAAGTAGTGGTGGTTTAACAAGAGGTTCACCATTCCTCAGGTGAGGGGAGAGATTAAAATTGAGGGTCCTTCACAGTAATCTCAGCTGGTGCAGGAATTGATACTGTTGGCATCACTCTGTATCACATACCAGCTGTCCAGTCAAATGAGCTAACCAGCCACCAAAATACAGTGTACAGCACATTGGCCAAACAAGCATGCATGACCAATGTCAACCTTTGTTTTGATAGTAGGCTCCACACTGCTATCAGAGCCTTTTTTTTAAGCACAGAGCTCTAATTTCTAGGCTATTTCTAGTATAATGGCTTGTCACAGCTATTATTGTTCTAATAAGATATAAGGAAGTCTGTTTGCTGCCTTCAAAATTATATGCAAAACTATCTAGCTACCTTCTTCAAAGGTGATGGTTGATAGCTGCTGGATCAGTTTTCTTCTTTGCTGGTGAGGTTTGTTTCTCTATGTTTCTCCTCTCTCCTCATCCCCCTTGCATCATTTTCCTAAGCAACTAACCAGAAAGAAATGATCTGTTTTCCGCATCACATTTTTCTACCTCTCTAATTTCCTAGCTACCTGGTGTGAAGTTTTACTCCAGATGCAGGCCACAAGCACAGCTGAGGAGTGCCACATGTCCTCTATTGAAACCGCCTGAAGATCCGGGCATTGAAGAACAATGTGTGATAAAAGCATATGATCATATAACACAGCATAGCAGAAATTTCACTCTGCTATTTTATTTTCATTCAAAACAAAGACTAGCTTAAAAACATATTTTAAATTTCTAGTCAACTAATGTTAGTTTCAGATATATCTCTTGTAGTGACTAATTACTGCTGAAGTGGACCTTTGACTATAATAACATTTAACTAACAGGAAATTGCATTTGCTTGGTCTTACCTCCAAATGGGTGTCATTATGCAAGAGGTGATTCAAAGATCCAGCACCCCAACAAGGAACAGCTCCAATAAGCAGTGCATCTTTGGAAACTATGGACAGCCCCCTCAGTTGCATTCCCTACTTGGGCGAGTTGATTCTTCCTACAGGGAAGATTGCATGAAGTCAAGTAATGAACCTCTGCTTGCCCCACAAATCCTGATCTGTATTTACAAAACTTTCATAGAGGACACAAATTCATCTTCCTATATTTTAATGTTTCTTGTGAATACATGTGCACATTGGACTAGAATTTTGCTTCTGTGGAATAGGAACAGAAATTCTATGTGGCGCGCCTTCCTCCACCAAAGAAATTTGTCTCTGGCACAAAAAGATTTTATGGCCTTGCAACCAATGTATTTAGTTGTCTGGCCTCTCTTAAGGGAGCCTACGTGTAGGTTGGCAGATCCAGGTCTGCCAAAGCCAAAGTTTTGTGTTGCCTCTGTGTTACCTGTAAAAATTCAGAAGGAAAATACTTATATTTTCAAAATTTGGGGCCATAATCTGTCACAAGGTCCAAAAAGTTTAAACTCTCCTCTTCGTTACCATAACACTGTTGAATATCAAAAACAAAACACCAATCCTGGCATCCAAAGTTGTTATGGTGCAAATGACAGAATATATATCAAAGACATATTGTGTCACTTAGATGATATTCCTGCTCATGTAATGATAGCATATTTACACATCTGGTAGTTTCCAACAGGAAGCCCCAGAAATTAAAGTGTTTGGTGTGAAGCCAGCAATGTGGCTCAGAAATAATTTCCTGCCCAAATCAACTAGAGTTATGCTGCCTCCCTGATGTAATGCCATCAAAAATACATGTGTAAGTGTAAATATAATTATGTACACATATCCCATATAAACAGATGGGCTCAAAATTACTTTATTCCTCACAGACTCCTTAGAAGTGGTGGGTAGGTCAAAGAATCAGGGTAGGAGGTCAATATAACAATTATGCAGCACACCCAATTTTCTGGTTATTAATTAATATTCATTAATTAACCTTTTGTGCCATTTCTGAAAGACAATTTGTATCAAATCTAACTAAATTTTTGTGTTAGCACTGAAACACAATTAATCCATTCCCTGGGACGTGGAAACTAGATTCTGCAAGAACCAACCACTGCCCACCATAGTTTGCAGTGGCTTTGTTGTAATCACTGTAGCAATAGTATGGTTTCCACTCTATATCAAGTGCAGTGAAAGTTACTCTATACTGATCATGCTGCTTGACATGACTAACATTGTGGAATGAGATAGGATTAATTAATAACCCCATAGTGAAATTGCCCATAGGTAGCAGTGACCATAATATGATTGAATTTTACATCCAGTTTGAGGGCAATAGTAGTGGATTCAAGACAATTTTTTTTAAAAAAAGAAAGGGCAATTAAGAGTGCATGAAGACAAAGATGGACAAAATAAATTGGGAAAATAGGTTAAAAGGTATCGCAATGACAGACATTAAAGGTATATTTTGGAATGTAACTAGTAAGAAAATTCCATGGACGGATCCACCATCCATGACTAACTAGAAAGGTTAAAGATGGTATCAATATTAAAGAAAAAAAATATATAATTGTGTAAAGGCAGGTGGAAGGTCAGAAGTTAGGACAGAATATTAAAAAGCATTAAAATATTAACAAAGAGGGAAAAATTAGCATACAAGAGAAAGCTAGCCAGAAATGTGAAAACACATGGAGTCAGAGTCATATAGCATGGAAACAGACTCTTCTGTCCAACGCATCCATGCCGGCCAGGTATCCTGAACTAAATTAGTGCCAATTACCTGCATTTGGCCCACATCCCTGTAAACTTGCCCATTCATGTAGCTGTACAAATGTCTTTTAAATGTTATCATTTTACACACTTCTACCACTTACTCTGACAGCTCATTCCGTACATGCACCACCCTCTGCGTGAAAAAAGTTGCCCTTTACTTCCCTTTTAAATCTTTCCCTTCTCACCTTAAACCTCTAGTTTTGGGCTGCCCTACCTTTGGAAAAAGATCTTGGCTACTCACCTCATGGTTTTATAAACCTTTATAAGGTCACCCCTCAGTCTCTGACACGCCAGGGAAAAATGTCCCAGCCTATCCAGCCTCTCCATATAACTCAAACCCTCCAGTCCAGCAACATCCTTGTAAATTTTTTATATACCTTTTCAAGTTTAACAACATTCTTCCTGTAGCAGGATGACCAAACTTGAACTCAGTATTCTAAAAGTGGCATCACCAATATCTTCCACAGCTGCAATATGACATCCAAACTCCTATACTCAAGAACAAAAACAGAAATTACTGGAAAAGCTCAGCAGGTCTGGCAGTTAATGTTTCAGGCCCAGTGACCCTTCCTCAGAACCTTCTTCACCACCCTGTCTACCTGTGACTCCACTTTCAAGAAACTAAGAACCTGCACCCCTAGGTCCCTCTGTTCAACAACGCTCCCCAGGGCCCTATCATTAACTGTGTAAATCCTGCTCTGGTTTGTCTTACCAAAATGCAACACTTAGTATTTATCTAAATTAATCTCGATCTGTCATTTCTTGGCCCATTGGCACATCTGATCAAGATCTCATTGTACTCTTAGATAACCTTCTTCACAGTCCATTATACCACTAGTTTTGATGTCATCCGCAAACTTACTAACCATACCCTCAGCATTCTTATCCAAATCATTGATATAAATGATAAATGACAGTGGACCAGAACTGATCCTTGCGGCACACCACTGGTCACAGGCCTCCATTCTGAATTATAACCCTCTATCTGCTACCATCAAGTCAATTTTGAATCCAATTGGCTATCTCTCCCTGGATCCAATGTGATCTAACCTTACTAAGGAGTCTACCATGCAGGACTTTGTTGAAAGCCTTGCTAAAATAAGAGTCTCTATAAAAATTTAAAAAGAAGAGTTTAAAAACTGAACATTGGCCCTAAGGAAAAGTGAGTCTGTAGAATTAATAATAGAAAATAAGGATATGGCAGATGAATTGAATGGGTAGCTTGCATCAGGGTCCATCACAGCGTAAAAGAGCAATATCTCAGAAACAAATTCAAATGAGTAAATAGAAGGGAGGGAGGAACTTAGAAAACTTATATTCATCAGAGAAGTGGCACTGAGTAAATTGCTAGAGCTGCAGACTGACAAGCGCCCAGCTTCTGATGGGCTTCTTACAGGGATCTTAAAAGAAATGACTGGTGAGATAATTGATGTGTTGTTTTTAATTTTCTAAAACTCCCTTGATTCAGGCAAGTTTCCTTTATATTGGAAGAAAGCAGATGTAACTTTTATATTTAAAAAGAGAGGGAGAAATAAAACAGGAAACTACAGGCCAGTTTAGTTTTATACCTGTCATGGTGAAAGTGCTAGAAGATATTATTAAAGACATTGTAACAAGGCTATTTGATAAGTTCAAGGAAATCAGACAGAGTCAGCGTGGTTTTAGAAACTGGTAGATGTACTGTACTTAGATTTCCAGAAAACATTTGATAAAGTATCCATCAAAGGTTTCGAGAAAATAAAAATCATAGTGTCACATATTGGCGTGGACAGAAGACTGCCTGACTATCAGGGAACAGGGAACAGGAATAGATGAGTCATTTTCCGGTCAGAAAGATATAACAAGCAGTGTGCCACCAGGATCAATGGTGGGACTTAAACTGTTTGCAATTTGTATGAATGATTTGTATGAAAACAAGATACGGTTGCCAAATTTGCTGATGACATGAAGATAGGTAGGAAAGTAAATTAGGGAGAGGTCATATGGAGACTACAAAAAGATATAGATAGGTTAAGTGAGTGAGTAAAGTTCAGCAAATGGAGTATAATTGTGGGAAAATGTGAAATTGTCCATTTTGGCAGGAAGAATAAAAAAGAAGCATATTATGTAAATACTGAAAGATTGCAGTGCTCTGAGATGCAGAGGGATCTTGGTGTCCTACTATATTAATCATAAAAGATTAGTATGTAGTAGCAAAAAGTAGGTAGGAAAGTTAATAGAATGTTTTGTTATTTTAAGAGGAATTGAATATAAAAGTAGGGAAATTATGCTTCAGTTAAACATGCACCGGTGAGACCACCATTGACTACACACAGCACTGGTCACTTTATTTAAGAAAGGATGTAATTGCATTGGCAGCAGGTCACAAATGGTTTACCAGAATAATTCCTGGAATGAGCAAGTTGTCTTATGAGGGCAGATTGGACAGGCTAAGGCCATACCTGCAGCATTTTACAAGAGTAAGACTTGATTGAAACATATAAGATCCTGGGGTCTTGACAGGGTAAACGTGGAGAGTACATTTCTTCTCATGGGAGAATCTAGAACTAGGGGTAACTGTTTAAAAATAAGGGGTTGCTCATTTAAAGCAGATGATGCAGTTTTTTTTCTCTCAGAGGGTTTTGAAGCTTTGGAACTCTCTTTCTGAAATGGTGCTGGAATTTGAATATTTTTAAGACAGTGGTAGATAAATTTTTCATAAGCAAGAGGGTGAAAGATGATTGGGGTAAGTGGAAATGTGAATTTGAGGTTGTAATCAGGTTAGCCATCACTGAGCCACGCAAGGAAACAATAAGGTGGTTCATTTAAAGACTTGGTCAAAGAGATAGGTTTAAAGGAAAAGGAGAGCAGATATGGAGGTCAAGGAGTTTAGGGAAGGCATTCCGGAGTGGATAGGGCCTTTGGGTTTAAGGCAAGTGAAGGCATGGCCCACCAATTGTGCAGCAATTGAAATACTCAATCACTCTGATGCCTTCTGAATCAGAGATTTCCAAAGGCAATCAAACCTCAAGAGAAAAAAATGTTCCCTCAGCTCTGTTTTAAATATGTGAGCCCCAATTTTAAAGCATTGCAGCCTAATCCTGGACTCATTCACAAGTGATAGCATCCTTTCCAATGTCACCTTCTCAAGATCATTCAGGGTATAAACTTAATTAAAATCATTCTTCATTCTGCAGAACTCCAGTGAAAACAAGCCTACTCCAAACTTTCCTCATAAAACAATGTGCTTATTTTATCAATTTAGTAAACCTTTTCTGAACTACCTCCAATGTAGTTACATATTTAAATAAGGAGACCAAAACTCCGTTTCCTTTGGAAACCACAACCAATGCATCCACTATATCTGGAACAATCTCCTTAAAACTCTAGGATGGCTATCAGATCTAAGACATCTATTGGCTTTTAATTTCATAAATTATTTTAGCAGCTTTTCTTTACTGCTATTAATTATTTTAAAGTTCCTCACTTTTATTAGCTTCTCGGTTCCTCAATATATTGAGTATGCATTTTTGTGTCTACTGAGAAAACAAACAAAATAAATTTGTTTAACTTCTTTACCATTTCCTTGTTACCTGTTACAATTTTGGTTATAAGTTAACATTCACTTTTGTTACTCTCTTTATTACAAATTGGAGAAGACTTTACAATCTATTTTTGCCTTACACAATACTTTGCTCCTATATTCTGTTTTCAGCCAATTTAGCAATTATTTATATCATCCTTTATTAGTTTCTGAAGCTCTGACTATCCTGAGGCTTACTATGATTCTTTCCAACATTATAAGCCTCTTCTTTTAATCTAATACTGTCCTTAACTTCTTTAATAAACTAGGTATAGACCACGGTTGTGGTGGTGTTTTCTTTCTCTGTGGTTTATATTTTCATTAAGAATTTTGAAATATTTCTTCAAATATTTGACACTGCTTGTCTATCCAAATATCTTTTGATCTATTTTCCTAATCAACTTTAGCTAACCTGCCCTTCATACCAAAATAATTATCTTTACTTAAGTTTAAGACTCTTATTTTGAGTTTAAGAATTGTACTCCTAATCTTAGTGTGAAATCCTATCATGTTAAAATCACTTTGATTCATAGTAGTAAACATAAAAATTCCGGAAATACTCAGCAGATCAGGTGACATCTGTCAGGTAGTGGATTTAACATTTCAATACTGACCCTTGAAAAGAACTGGAAAGAGTCAAAAATGTAATAGACTTTAAGAAAATGAAATGGATGGGTGAAAACAAGACTAAAGGGAAGGTCTTTGATCTGGTGGAAAATGGGAGACATAAAATGACAAAAGAGTTGATGAGCAGAGGTAAAGGTGTTTGTAATGGAACAATTTTAAAAAACACAGGGGGAGGCTGACACAAAAATGAACAGCTGCTACTTAAAAGCAAACACATGGAAAACATGGTTAAGACCTTGTAAATTGTAAACTGTGAGGTGGTCAGTGTAGAACTCCAAAAGGACATAGACAAGTTGGTGGAGTGAGCAGATAGGTGACAGAAGTGTGAGGTGATGCATTTTGGTAGGAAGACCATTTAAAGGGGAAATAGTAACAGGGGGTGGGAGAAGGGGCATGTGCTGTAACAGAGGAACCTGGGTATGTGTGCATAGATCATTGAAAGTGGCAGGACAGGTAAAGAGAGCAGTAAGCAAAGCATACAGTACCCTCAGCTTTATTAAGAACAAGGAGGTGATGTTGAACTTGTACAAGATATTTGTTAGACCTCAGCTGAGGACACATTGGAGAAAATACAGGAGAGGTTTACAAGAATAGTTAAACCTCCTGTTCTTCAACACTGACCAACTCACCTTCTTCTGGAGAGGAAACTCTGAGGATAAAGCCTAGACACATGGATTTGCTATCAAGAACAAACTAATCTACTAAATTTCAGAGCTCCCTGTTGGCATTAACAACCCCTTCATGACTCTTTGTCTACAACTTGCCATGAACTAGCAGCCAACAGTCTTGAGTGCCTGTGATCCAATCCTTGGTGTCATCAATAAGTCCAAAGAAGGCTTCTACTCCAACATGCCCATGAATTCAGCAACTACAACATTGATATTGCTGCCCTGCAGGAGACTCAGAGTAGGGAAGGGCATCAGCCATAGTCACTAACACCCCTAAAGAAGATTAAATTATCATCCTTAGGGACTTCAACGGCAGGGTTGGAAAGGATGCCCAACGCTGGAAAAGAAGCATTGGAAATTAAGGAGTCCAGAATTACAACTTCATTGGGATACTGTTGCTCACCAAATGTGCAGAAAACTATTTGGTCATCACCAACACACTGTTCCACCAAAAAGACAAGTTCAAGACTTCTGTGAAGCATCCACGATCAAAGACAATCAACAACGTCATTGTTTGATCGTAAGACCTAAAGAATGTCCTCATGACCAAAGCAATGACCAGCGCAGACAACTGCTGGAGAGACTAATCTCCCTCATCTGCTCCTCAACATCTATCAATTGCCACCAGAAGCAACTGAAGACCAGAAAAAAGTTCAAGAGCCAAACAGACTAGCAAACTTCAAACGATGCTGTTGCCCTTTAGGTTTCTTTGCTAGCTTGAGTGTTTCTTTATAATTGAAAAATAAATTCTTCAACTTTCTTCCTGGGCACATAGAATCCCTACAGTGTGGAATCAGGCTATTTGGCCCAGCAAGTCCACACCAACCCTCCGAAAAGCATTCCACCCAGATCCCATCCCTGTAACACTGCATTTTCCCATGGCTAGTCCACCTAACCTACACATCCCTGGACACTATGGGCAATTTATCATGGCCAATCCACCTAACCTGCACTTCTTTCAACTGTGGGAGGAAACCAGAGCGCCAGGAGGAAACTCAGTAGACACGGGGAGAATGTGTAAACTCCAATCGCCCAAGGGTGGAATCAAACCGAGGTCCTGGTACTGTGAGGCAGCAGAGCGAACCACTGAGTCACCACACCATCCGATGCACCACAGCAGTTCATGAAGGCAGCTTACCACCACCTTCCAAGCGTACCTAGGGATGGGCAAGAAATGGTGGCTCAGCCAGCAATGCCCATGCTCAGAAATGTAACTGTGCTCCCTTTTGCAGTTTTCTTTGATTTTGTTCTACTGTCACGTGGTCCTCATTCACTCATGATCTGACGACCTCAGGGTTTGCTGACTTCACTATATTGGTCAAAGAGGGCAACAATAATGAAGAGTACAAGCATCCTGAAAGTTATGCATCTTCTGAAAGTGAAGTGCTTCTGACCTGCAACATATTTCTAGGAAACATCATGACTGAGGACTTCATAAAGTTATTATAAAAAATGAGTCTTGGAACAAGTCCCAAATAATGTATATGACTTGTTCCAAATTCACATGAAGAGTTAGGCAGAATGGCAGAAATTACACCTCTTAATCAGAACAGATTGTATCAGAAAGTGTCTTTTATATAAACAACTTGCTAGCTGAAGTCATTGTTTAGACAAATTGCCTTGGCCTGTTAAACATTCTTTTCTAGTTTCCTTCTGTGAATATGTTGAAATTGACATAGTATCTTGCCTTTGGAGAATGTAAATCTTCTTGCTTATTGGAATTGGCTGGCCAGCTTCCCAGAGCTCTTGAGAACCAATGAAATGGCTCTTGGAAAATACTCAATCACAGAAGCCTGAACAAAAAAATTCTGTTGTTTTCTCACCACAAGGGAATATAGTGAATTAGACCAATGTAAGTTTTGCAAATAAAGTTCCATAGTAATTATTTTTGGCAAACTAGACAACTTACTTAAGCACTGTTTGGAAAAACTACATTTTAATTGTCCTAGAGATGACTTATGCATTGCCAAGTCAAAGTTATGTCCTGATTTTCTCTATGCTGATTTGCCAAATTGCTGAAACTTATGACATATTAATAATAAAATGGTGCTTTTTTTTAAGACACAAGTGTGAGGGTGGTACAAAATGACAGTCATGTGAACTAGAAATATAAAGGTTTGCAAATATATAGTACCCTCCACATCCTCACATCATCCTAAAGTGCTTTATAACTAATGAACTACTTTGGAAGGGCAGTCACAGTATAGCTATAAGAAACACAGCCACTAATTTGTACTACAAGAATCTGCAAACAGCGAAGAGATAAAGAGCAAGTAATCTGACATAAATAAACTGCTTGATTGCTAAAGATTGAATTTGAAACTAGAAGAAATTTCCCATTCATCTTCAAAATAGTGCCATTGGATTTTCTACATCTATCTGTGAAGGCACACTCCTAACATTTAATTCAGAAAAAGGCATCTCTACCTATTTTATACACTCACTTCTCTGGAGTGGGATTTGAACTCTTAATCCTTGACACTGAGGTCAGTGTTACCACCGAACTAGAAGCATCAGAATATCTGCAATGGAAGAGAATTTTGCAGATGTTGCAACCTACAAAATAGGAAACATTACAATAAACTTCTATTTTAGTGTCCAAGAACTGTGGTTGAGTTAGTGGAAATAAAGAATAACTACAAAAGAAAAATAGAACAAAATGCTGCATTTTATTGCATATTCATGTTCCTGCAATGATGCACTGTAGCTTGCTACTGTAGATGATCAGACAAAAACTTAAGGTACAGTGCTCCTTTAAATTTGTCACACTACAGTCAGAAAGCCATAGATTTATTCAGCACGAAACAGACCCTTCAGTTTAACTCGTCCATGCTGACCAGATATCTTAAGTCCTGCCCTGATCTAGTTTCATTTGCCCATATCCCTTTAAACCCTTCCTATTCATGTACTCATCCAGATGCCTTTTAAATGTTGTAATTGTATCCACCTCCACCACTTCCTCTGGCAGCTCATTCCATACACGCACCACCCTCTGCATGAAAAAGTTGACGTCAGGTCCTTTTTAAATCTTTTCCCTCTCACCTTATAGTTATATCCTCTAGTTTTGGGCTCGCCTACCCTGGGAAAAAGACCTTAGCTATTCACCCAATCCACGCCCTTCATGATTTCATAAACCTCTATAAGCTCACCACTCAGCCTCCAATGCTCCAGGGAAAATAGCTCCAGCCTATTCAGCCTCTCCCTATAGCTCAAACCCTCCACTCCCGGCAACATCTTTGTAAATCTTTTCTGCACCCTTTCAAGTTTAACAACATCTTTTCTATAACAGGGATACCAGACTTCAATGCAGTATTCTAAAAGTGGCCTCACCAATGTCTTGTGCAGTTGCAATATGATGTCCCAATTCCTAACTCAATGCACTGACCAATGAAGGCAAGCATGCCAAATGCTTTCTTCACCACCCTGTCTACCTGCGATTCTACTTTCAAGGAACTATGCACCTGCACTCCTCGGTCTCTCTGTTTGGCTACACTCCTGGGGCCCTACCATAAAGTGTGTAAGTCCTGTCCTGATTTGTCTTACCAAAATGCAACACTTGACAATTATCTAAATTAAAGTCCATCTGCCACTCCTTGGTCCATTGGTCCATCTGATCAAGATCCTGAATGTACTCTGAGATAACCTTCTTCACTGTCCATTTACTATTTACTATCATTGTGCAAAGCTTTGGTATTTAAAGCCTTTCTAATGTATAAATAACACCAGGATCTATTCCGCACCCCTCCCCAGAAGCACTATCAAGAATCCAGAGGCAGATCTTGGGTTGTCACATCAAATTAGATATATGTATGGAGGTGACACCTGACCATGTGGCCCTTGATACATGACATCTTTGAATGTTATCATATTTATCTTACAAGCTTAGGTCCTTTTTTAGTTGAATATATATATGGTGGTTTTGTGTCCACAGTTGTTGTGAGTAGAAATTCCAAGAACCCAGAAGCACATTTGAGGAGACGATACAGGAAAACCAATGGGGGAAAAAGGGAAAACTGAGGCATCTTTGATTTCAATAGTAATTCTTGTTTGAATTGCAGTGATAGTGCTGGTAACAATCAATCTCTCATAACCAATAATAAAACAATAACTGGCTAATACTTTATATCTAACTGGTGGTGCTATCATAATACCTTGATATCCTACCTGTAATTAATCCTATAACTTCAGCTTGACATAAGATGTGGTCAAACTTCTGTGGTGCTGCTTTTAACAGGCCTCAGCTCTCTCCTCAGACTATGGTTTTGACTCAGGGTCTAGGGTGAAGGTCATGAGTCTGGAAGCTGACTGGGAGTTGGCCTGTGCTTCAACTTCAAAGATGACCAGCAAAGACTGACTGGAACCAAATCAAGAAATCAAACACTGAACAGTTCATTTCTCACAGGCCACACTGTCCTACATTAAGTTCAACAAAAATGCATTGATTTTTCATAAGGCCTTTGGGATCCTGACCTCAGGATCAAGTGAGGTTCTAGAGTCTGTAACTGTCAGCAGCTGCCACAGGATATTCCTCAAGGCACCTCAGAACTCACCTTACAATTAAGGGTAATAGATGGGTTACTGATACTCTAATCCAGTAGTCCTGCGTCATTGATAAACTTTTCTTCTTAATAAAGTATCTTAAAATCATTTGCGTTTTGGATAATCTGTGACTTTCAAACCTAAAACTTAAAATGAAAAGTTATGGTTGAAGATGCTAGTTTTGCTTCTTATTTAGTTCATCATATGAAACCTAACCAAGAAGAGGCTGTCTACTTTGTAGCCTCCTTCCTTTTTCAGTTTCTCCATTTCCTGTTGCACTTGCCTTTTTCTCTTCTTTGCACTCTGCTCAACCACTCATCTATTAAATTGCAGCAAAGACTGTCCCCTCATAATGGCAAGGCTGTGCAATATGCAGAGTATATCTGGATACCAATTCAACTGAGAACTGCAGGACTTCACCAGAGAAGTCCAGGCAACAGAATCACGCTGTGAAGATGCCAAAAATGTGTTCTCTATTATATTCCTAATGGAATCTTGCCTCTCACTCAAGGCCTCTTGGGATTGACTTGACTTGGGATTGGAACCCACACATATGAATGATCTCATGAGTGGATAACCCTTTTCGACCACCATCAGTCTTTGTGCTTCTTCAGTTGTAGCTGGCAGAGGACTTCTGCAGAATGAAGGAATCATGGCTTCTTCACCCCTCCGCCTGCACACCACCCCCACCAAGACAACAGCTAGAACAGCAGGGTCTCCTGCAGCAGACTGTAGGCTGCAGCTATTGGAAAAGCACAGAGAGCTACCAAACTCCATCTGGGCCAGAGTAACTATCACCCCATTTCAAACAAACCCAAGCAGCTTCCTTGCACTTCCTCATCAGCCGCGAGCCATTTCTGAAATGGGAACCCCATGGCCAGCCTCATACAGACAGATGCAGCCAGGAATCAGCAGCAATATCCACAGGCTCCTTGTAGGGCAGTGAGCAAAGGCCCCTTAATGCAGATCCTAGTCAGCAGTCACCAGATTCCTATTTTGGAGGATCTACTACAGGAGGTCCTGTCAGTAGAATTACATTTTTCTTTTACAGAGTCATAGAGTTGTACAGCACAGAAACAGACCCTTCAGTCCAACTTGTCCAGGGCAACCAGATATCCTAAATTAATCTAATCCCATTTACCAGCATTTGGCCCATATCCCAAAAACCCTTCCTATTCATGTACCCATTCAGATGCCTTTTAAATGTTATGATTGTACCAGCCTCCACCAGCTCCACTGGAAGCTCATTCCATACCTGCACTACCTTCTGTGTGAAAAGGTTGCCCCTTAGGTCCCTTTTAAATCTTTCCCCTCTCACCTTAAACCTATGCCCTCTAGTTCTGGACTATTGGCTATTCATCTTATCCACACCCCTCATGATTTTATAAACCTCTATATCATCAGCCAGAATCAACTAGATTCTAGATTGATTACAGAAAATTAAATGCACACTCAAAAATAGATTTATATTCAATTCCTCAGTTAGTAGATTGTATCATTAGAAAGTAATGAAGTACTACCAATTCTTGAATCTTTTCTACATTCTTTTGGATCGTGACTGATCTTAACTTTATCTGTTTGTCTTGGATCCATGAAAGTAAAATATGACTCAATTAAATATCAATTTTTGTTTTTTTTCCCTCTAATTAAAACTTGTGGATACTCAACATTCATGTGGTAGTCTTTGTGGATTTTTGCCACTTGTTTCAAACTAAAATAGTGTGATGATAGAAATACCCTTAGCTGCAATGTATCTGTTATAAGATGGCAGCTTGCACTTGTCTGTGCAAAATAAACAGTTGTTGACTCAAAGTGAACAGTTGTGTAATTTTTCACTTATCTCAGCTATAGGAAACTTAATATGAACTTGACTTTTTTTTTCAAAATTATCTTTTCATCTTAAACATGCTACGTTGATCAATTGATCAAACTGTTAAATTCTCAGTCACTAATGGAAAAGGAATATGAGGGACAATGGAAACTAGGACTCAGAAACAAAGAACTTGATAGAGGACAAGAGAGCTAGTTGAGATTGTAGTGCTAGGATGGAGAAAGGCCATAAGTAAGGCACTGACTTTAAATGTGTTATGTTTGAGACATGTGGTTTGTGAAAATGAAAGAGCGTTCCTTACATGCTGTTCCTGTGGGTTACTGTATATTATAACATTGCTTAAATAATCTACACAGGTACTTCAACTGGCTCTTTATTCATAAGTTTTTAGTATGTAGGTGGGCTAGTTTTTAACCCAAATGGCATGACTTGACGTTGGTGTAACCCATTTATAGTGAAAAAGAAAATTACAGTATGGGAACAGGACCTTTGGTCCTCCAAGCCTACACCGACATGCTGCCCGTCACAACTAAAACCCACTATCCTTCCGGGAACCGTATCCCTCTATTCCCATCCTAGTCATGTATTTGTCAAGATGCCCTTTAAAAGTCACTATCATATCTGCTTCCACCACCTCTCCTGGCAATGAGTTCCAGGCACTCACCACCTTCTGTGTAAAAGACTTGCCTTGTACATCACCTTTAAACCTATGCCCCCTAGTAACTGACTTTTCCACCCTGGGAAAAAGCTTCTGACTGTCCACTCTGTCCATGCCCTTCATAATCTTGTAGACCTCTATCAAGTCGCCCCTCAACCTCTGTTATTCCAGTGAGAACAACCCAATTTCTAAAACCTCTCCTCATAGCTCGTGCCCTCCATACTAGGCCATATCCTGATAAATCTTTTCTGTACCTTCTCCAAAGCCACCACATCCTTCTGTGTGGCGACCAGAATTGAACACAATATTTCAAATGCGGCCTAACTAAGGTTGTATAAAGCTGCAACATTACAATCCAATTTTTAAACTCAATGCCCCAGCCGATGAAGGCAAGCATGCCATATGCCTTGTTGACTACCTTCTCCACCAGCAATGTCACTTTCAGTGACCTGTATACCTGTACACCCAGATCCCTCTACCTATCAGTACTCTTAAGGGTTCTGCTATTTACTGTACAAAAGACATTAGTGAACCAGATGGGTTTTTCTGATATTGACAATGGATTCACAGTCATCATTAGATTCCTAACTCCAGATATTTATTGAATTCAAATTCCACCATCTGCCATGGCGGGATTCAAAACCAGGTCCCCAGAATGTTATCTGGGTCTCTGGATTAACAGACCAGTGATAATACCACTAGGCCATTACCTCCCCTTGACACTAGTGGATATCTCTTTAGCCCTTGATGTTAATGGCATTTCCCAATTACCCTTCAGTAAATGACTCTTAGGATTGGTGGTGCTATATTTTATTTAAATAGTTATTCAATTTATTAATGTAGGAATTAGGCATTTAAAATACTGTATTTCAATTTAGAGGGTGCATGTGTAATGTTTTCATTTTTTCCCTGCAAAGAGAAGCTCTATGGAACTGAAATACAGTTTTAATATTGAACGTAGAATCATAGAATTTTACAGTACCGAAGGAGGCCATTCGATCCATCATTGCTCTTTCCCAGTAGCCCTTTAAATTCATCACTTTCAAATATATATATATCCAGTTCTCTTTTGAAGTGTCCAATGGAATCTGCCCTCACCACTCTCCCAAGCAGCTCATTCCAAATCCTAACAACTCTCCGAGTTAAGAAATTTCTCCTCACCCCACTCCTAGTTCTCTCGCTGACAATCTTGAAATTGTGATCCTAGTTACTGACTTACCAGTTAGTGGAAACAGATATCCTTCTTTACCTTGTCAAAATTGTTCATCATTTTGAACACCTCAATAAGGTCATCTTTTAATCTTCTGTGCTCCAATAGAATAAGCTGAATCTCTCTAATCTTTACTTGTGTCTAAAATTCCTCATTCCTGGTATCATTCTATTAAATGTCCTTTGTGCTCTCTCCAGGACTTTAACCTCCTTCCTTAAATAATGTGCCCAGAACAGAACACAATACTTTAGCCGTGGTCTGACCACAGATTTGTAGAGGCGTAGCATTACTTCCTTGCTTTTATATGTTATGTGTCTACTTATATACCCAAGGATCCTACAAGCCTTCTGAACCTCCCCTCTGCTCCTGTACTCTCCTTAAAGTTGTACCATTGAACCTGTATTGTCTCTCCATATCTCTTCCACCGAAGTGCATTACCTCACATATCTCTGTTGTGATGGTAATGTGCCTTTTAAGAGAAATGTGTTCTGTGCTGTTTCTCTTGCAAAGAGGTGTTGCCACAGTGGTGTTGGAATGTCTGCTTCAGAAGCAATAGGTAAACAGCTTTGAGCTCCCTGCGTGTTTTCTTAAATTATACAAAAAAAACGTGGATTGAGTCAGGCTCACACAGACCCAGGGTTTTAGTTTTGCTTTAATTTGGGATTTGGAACTGGCTGTGGAAGTTGATAGATACAGTTCTCTCTCCCTCTCTCTTCTGCAGCAAAAAGCTTGAGTTCTCTCTCTCCTGCTAGACAGTTTCCTTTGGTGTTTCGTTCTGGACTGGAAGGGACATGGCACATGAGGAAAATCTGTTTTGCCAAATTTGTCTTTGCTGAGGGTGTGGGGATGCTGCTATATTGGAACAGTTGATGATTAGTAGATACATATTAGTAAGTAAGATATTATTTTGTTAAGTACTTCAATAGAGTTAAAGTTATACTAATATTTTTATTTGTTTGCATTTTAACTATGTTGTAAGAATAAAGTGTGTTTTACTTAAAGCCTAGTAGTAGACCAAATCGAATCACATCTGGAACACAATGCCTTACACGTGCCTTTAAGTAAAATACAAAGTTAGCCTAGACCCCATCTCTTTGACATATTGTGGAGGGTTTGATCTGGTTCATAACTCTGCACTGAATTTCATTTGCCCATTTAGCCAACTTGTCAATGTCCCTGTGAAGTTACTCAGTGTCATCCTCACAATTCACTCTACTCCCTAGCTTAGTATCATCTGTAAATTTAGAGATTTTGCCCTCAATACCCATCCCCAAATCATTTATATAAATCAGAAAAAGCAAAGGCCCCAACCTGATCCCTGGGGAACACCACTTTCAAATTGTCTCTAATCTGAGAAATGCCCATTTAAACCTACCCTCTGTTTCCTATCTTTTAACCTACTTCTAATCTAAGCTGCCAAGGGCCCTTCAATCCCAAATATTTACAATTTGCTAACCAACATGCCATGTGGCACTGTATCAAATACTTTCTGAAAGTCTAAACATACAACATCCACAGCACTACTCTCATCCACTACCTCTGGCACCTCATTGACGAACTCAATTAAATTTGTCAGACATGGTCTGCCATTGGCAAAG
This sequence comes from Rhincodon typus, assembly GCF_021869965.1. NCBI lineage: Eukaryota > Metazoa > Chordata > Chondrichthyes > Orectolobiformes > Rhincodontidae > Rhincodon > Rhincodon typus. The sequence goes on from NC_063335.1 coordinate 49,566,015, forward strand.
CCATGTTGACTGTTTAGTTTTAACTTATTTTTCTCTAAGTGTATATTTACCTTATCCTGTACATTGGCCTCCATCAGTTTTCCCACTATTGACGTCAAATTGACAGGTCTGCAGTGTCCTGGGTTATCCTTTGACCCTTTTTTAAACAATGGTGTCACATTTGCAATCCTCCAGTTCCAAGGAACTGATTCTGTTTTCAGAGAGGCCTGGAAAATTTTCAGTCAGCAACTCCACAATATGCTTCCTTACTTCTCTCAGCAATCTAGGATGCATCCTGTCTGGGTCTGGTGATTTCTCTACCTTGAGTGCTGCCAAGCTTTTAAGCACTTCTTCTTTATCTATCACAATACAGCTCAATTGCTCAATACCCACTTTTTAACTAGGCAATTGTCACCACCTTCTACTTTAGTTAAGACAGAATCAAAATATTCATTTAGTACCTCTACCATATCCTTTGCTTCACTGAACAGCTTACCCTGGTTATTCCTTATGGGCCCCACTCTATGCTTACTAATCTTTTACAGGGAGTTCTCCTATAACGCCTATTCCAGCAACGCGAGTTGGCTATAACACGATTGATGAATAGGGGAATGGTATTTGTAAAACACAAACTTGTGTTGGCTATAACGTGATTCCACTGAATATGGATTGTACGTCATAAGACTCAAATATAATATCACACAGAGAACAACTGTCTTATTAAGAAAATATGTGGAGTCTTAGTTTGAAGAGTTTTTGCTGAACACATTAAATGCATCAGCATTATATAAAAAGGTCATATTCCTCTACTTCACTTATCTGAAAATCTATCCAGAAGTCTGTGCCGATGGAATGTCAGGTCAGATCAGCATTTAAATGCAGGAGGGCATTTTACTAACAATTGCTGATGTGTCAATTTTAGGGGAGTTTCATGGAGGGTTGCTGGCAGTGAGCTCTATCTCACACAATTTTGCACTGCTCACCTCTTTTAGATCATGCTCGCACTATCATGCAGTACTGACCATTGCTGGGATTTCCAGTATCAGAACTCTATTTAAAGACCAGCTGTCACTTCACTGCAAATACGAGGTCAGATTCATAAATGTATTGCCTCCTTGCAGCAACATGTGTCGGATAAACTGTCATTATACCTACACCTATAAGAATGAAGCTACACAGGTGAGGAAGAATTGTTGAAAATATGGTGGTTTATGTGTCCTTTGTGCCCCTAACCCTGCTTTTCCCATAGACCCCATTATTTAATACAGCGCGATTTTCTATAACATGATGTTGTGCTGAAACGCAACTATTGCCTTATAGAAGAGCCCCCTGTACTATTAATATGTTTAAAGAACTTTTCATGTATTGTTTTAGCACAGCCTGCCATGCTTTCCTCATGCATCCTCCTACCCTTCCTTATTCCAGCCTTAGCCCCTCTCCTGCATTTGAGGTAGTCTTCCTGCTATTATTATTGTAGTATGCATTATGTGCCCCCTTTTCCTTCCTTGTTTTCTTATCAACATCCTTAATCATCCAGGGTATTCTGTAGGATACCCTGCAACTATTTCTCATGGATATGTACCTAGCTTGCACCCTATTTATCTCTCTTTTGAGATTCTCTCATTTTTCAACCACTGTTTTATCCACTTGCAATCAACCTATCCCAGTTCAACTCTTAGACCCCTAAAATCAGCCCTTTTCCAATCTAGGATCTTGATCCTTCACCGATTTTTATCCTTTTCCAACTTAACATTGAACCTTATATATTACAATCACAATTTCCCAAATGGTCCCCCACTCTCATATTCTCCCCTCGGCCTGCATCATTTCCTTGTACCAGATCCAGCACAGCACACCCCAGTAGATAAAAACCAAAAGAACTGCGGATGCTGTAAATC
>NC_063335.1:49568291-49614387 GCF_021869965.1 Rhincodon typus
GTGACCCTTCCTCAGTTCTGAGGAAGGGTCACCGGACCCGAAACATTAACTCTGTTTTCTCCTTCACAGATGCTACCAGATCTCCTGAGCTTTTCCAGCAACTTTGTTTTTGTTTTGACCCTCCCCAGTAGGATTGGAGATGTACTTTTCCAAAAAGTTCTCCTGCACACATTGCAAGAATTTCTCCCCTTTCGTGCCCCACACTCTACCTTTTTCCTAATCTACCCTTGAGTAATTGAAATGACCAACTATCACAACCCTACATGTCCTGCAGAATTCCATAATCTGTCTATAAATGTTCTTTTCTACTTTCTCCCCATTATTTGCAGGTTTAGAATAAATATCCAACAAGGCTCCATTTCTGTTTCTTACCTCCAACCATGTAGGTTCTAATTCAGTAACTGCATCACGTTTCAGGGTAATGATACTATCTTTGGCCAAGACTGGTACACCTCCTCCCTTTTTACCCACCCTGTTTTTACTAAAAGCCTTATAACCCAGATGTTAAGTATCCAGTCTTGTTCTGGCTTGAATATTCTGTAAATGTTACTATGTGTTAAGCGCCAGAGTAAATTCTGCTTCCAGTTCCCCAATTTTGTTCACTATGCTCCATGCAAATACATACATACAATTTGACCTTGCTCTTATCTCTTTTTTTACCCATTGGAATGGCAACCATTTCTTCGTTCACTGTCAACACTCAAGCCTTCCCTCAATTCTTTTTCCCCATTCCACATCTTCTCTCTTATGCCTTCTCTGGTCCTTCCAAAACTAAGCCCAATTGTCAAGCCACCACCCCTGCCTTACAAGTTTAAATCCACCCCCACTAAACAAACATTTCACTGTACTTAGGCGCATGTGACAACAATAAAATCAAATCAAATTTGCTCGCTCAGCCAGAAAATTAGTTCTGTTTCTGCTCAGGTGAAGCCCATCTCTTCTGAACATCTTTCTACTCTCCCAAAAGTGATCTCAATGTCTCGAGAATCTAAACTACTTCCTTCTACACCATTCCTCAAGACATACATTTACATCCCCCACCACCGCTTGATCTGCTTTTGACAATCCAAGCTGCATTTAAAGTCTTTTCACTTGAAGTTATAATTTTCAGGAATGCAACAGGATACTCTTTTGCTTACATCTCCAGAAGCAGCCCAAAAGGAGCAAAACACAAAAGCAAAAAGCCAGCATTAGCTTGACAGCCGTGGGAATTGCAATCCTTGTTCTTCTTTCAGATTGCAACTGAGGTCGTCAGATTTCATTCATGCTCCTTTCCATGGAACAAATATATCTTAAGCAGTGGACATCACTGAAGTTGAGGTGAGAAAGAGCTTTGTTCTTTAAAGATCCTCAGCAGACATTGCTCCTTGATGAGAGGCCTTCTCAGTCTTCTAGTTTCTCCTGCTCTGTGTGATATTCTTCATACTCCTAGCAATGCCCAGCTCCAAAAGGAAATCCTTCCCATATCTGGGGGCAATTAATTTCAGCATAAGCTTTTAGATGAACACAACTTCTCAAATTGTAGGTCAGGAGATCACAAGGTAAGACTTTGGGTTTACTAGCTCTGAAGCAACAGCAGAGGTGGGATCGATTTCTGCGTGCTTCAAGGCCCTTTCTAAATCTTTGCATTTGTTTCTATTGTGGGTGTGGCCAAATTGTCCGCTGTCTGAAGCCCAAATGCCACTGAAAAGGGAAGCCTATAAAAATGTAGGTGTTATCAGTTCTTTTTTGTTGAAGTTCTGTCTGTTCATCTTTTCATCAGCTCTCCCAATGCTGAACACTTGCTCCTACCACACCAATACCCTCCAGTGGGGACTAAAGCCCCATTGAACAACGCAGCCTTCAAATCCCGTCCTCTGCTCAACAGTCCTCATACAACCCCCACCGCCTATGGGGTCACACAAAGTCTGAGGATTTAAAATCTAGTTGCAAGGAAAACATCTTGGAAAGCCTTGCTGTAACCGATTCGTGGCCCCTCTGAGTAGCACTGTTGCGGAGATAATGGAGGGTGGTGATGATCCAGCAGGTTAATTTACATCAGAGATAGTAGGAACTGCAGATGCTGGAGAATCTGAGATAACAAGGTGTAGAGCTGGATGAACACAGCAGGCCAAGCAGCATCAGAGGAGCAGGAAGGCTGACGTTTCGGGCCTAGACCCTTCTTCAGAAATGCATTTCTTCAGAAATGCAGCTCTACACCTTGTTATCTCAGGTTAATTTACATCTTGTTTGATAACTGTGGGTTTTTGACAGCATGTTAATAGATTCGAAGATGGCAGTTATAGTTGTTGCACATAGTTAACATCCTAATAAGCCAGCTCTGCGCACTGTCAGTGGACGTAAGGTGCCTGTACTCAATACCTTCTATTGCATCAGGGGCACTTCTCTTCAAAACTGTGTGCACATCACAGACATCGTTTTCAAGCATTGGAAGGTCACATAACACCTCAACAGTAGGTGCTGCAGAGCTCCGTATTTTCTTTGTGGCAGTAAAATATATTCTTATCATAAAGGAACCATTGGCCAATCAGTGTTTATTTTTATACCAAAACAGAATCCAAGGCCTGCATTTTATGCCTTGGGTCTGGCCTGCCTGCTAAAGAACCAATGAGAGACTTGCATTTCTTCTTCTGGAGAGGGCCTGCTGGCACTAAGTTTCACTCAGGCACTTAAGTATCCACGAGCAGGTCTTCCCTGGAATCAAGGACAGTGGGGGGTGGGGGATCCTGCCGACCCACCAACAGCTGCTGGACAAAGCACAGGCTGGCGGTTTTGTTTTGAAATGCAGTGTCATTGGGGAGGCCATGGCTACTGCTGGGTGAAACCTTACAAGAGGAATGGCCAAAGCCAGTGTCAGGGGTGGCAGAGTTTTGTGGGATGGGTATCATCAGGGAGAGGGGTGTAAGGGGTTGTCAGTATGAGCAGCAGTGATGGGGTGTGTGGTTCTCAGTGATTCTTTCTTAAGCCCTTTGCCAAGCACTGAATACCTTTGAACAAATGACCATCACCACTGACTTCCCAAACCCCTGCATCTACAGATGAATACAAGCAGCCCGCAAAGATATTCATGTCATTGATGCCACCATTGATGCTGACAGAGTCATCCATTTCTGGGTTAATGCCAGTGGCAATGGATGAGGCCTTTCAGTGATTCTGGATTGTCACCTTAAGCGTATCAATTGGCAGCAGGCCAGGAAGTCTGACCACAAGTCTTCCCACTTCTGACTTGACTGTAGCAGAGGTGGGATGACGGTGGGGTTCAGACATGTTAAGATCCTGCTTAGTTAACCACCCTTCCCAACACCAGACACACCAGGAAAGAGACAGGCAAAAACAATTCCACATCAGGTATGGAAATCACTTTCAGGTGAATTATTGGCTCACCTGTGGAGGCCAGGCTTTTATTCCAGAATGGCTAATCCTCCATCACTTTCACATTTAGGTGGAAAATCTACATTGGCATCTCCGTAAAATTAGGCTGATTATTCCAGACTGACACTTGCTTTCTTGTTCAAGTTGTCATAGCAACACTAGAAGCCTCTCTGCTCCTATGATGCTGCTTGGCCTGCTGTGTTCATCCAGCCCTGCACCTTGTTGTCTAGCTGCCTTGCTGTTGCTTGATTCACAATGGAGAACTCAGTGGGTACGATACCAGTTATTTCAAATAGATAACATTTCAGGAAAGTCCAACATTTTGACGCGTCATCATTGAATGCAACCCATTCTTTAGCTGATGGCTCTATATTCAGCAACTTATTTCAGATCATACCCTCTTGGTGCTAACAGCTCTTCAAATCTCCAGCAATAATCCAAATTCTGCATCAATGAATCTTTATTTCCACACATATTTCAATCAAAAAGCATCAGGTTGGATTTTACACCACCCTTCCCCCTCACGAGTGGTTTTAAAGATTGAGAGGGGATATAAAATCAGTGGTTTTCTCACCCGTTCCTATTCTGTTAATCCTGTGCCTATATCAAGTACTCCTTAAGCAGGTCAAGACAGCAAAATGCAGAGTAAATGTCCATTCTCTTTACTTCACTCTAGCAAATATGTCCTAACCCAGAACAACAATAACAATTTTCATTTATGTAGAGCCTTTACATAGTAAAACATCCCAAGCCAATTCACACGAGATTATCAAATAAAATTTGGCATCAAGCCACATAAACACCTAAGCAGGTTCTTAGAGTTATCCTAAAGGAGATAAAGGTAGAGAGGAGAATATGGGGAGGGAATTCCAGCTCTTAAATCCCAGTGACATCTCATTCTCCTGTAATAATTTTGTAGGTTGCAACGCAAAGACCCCAAAATTGTACATGGTGGAATTAATTTTAACACTCTTACTACATCACTTTATCAAAATCAGTAATCAAATGACGAACCTTCTTAGTGAGAATTCCTCAGTTTAGTTTTGACGTTACACTCAGAATATTGGCAACTAAGGAGTTTTCATAATGATCTATTTCAATAAACTGTTGTTGAAGTATGCTGAAAAATAGCTTTGTTTGTGTGGTCGGTTGGCTTGCCGAGCTGGTTCGTTGCTCCGCAGAACTTTTATTACCCTGCTGGGTAACATCATCAGTGCAGCCTCCGATGAAGCACTGTTGTGTTTTCCCACCCATTATTTGAACTCTTGTGTCCGTCGGGCTGGATTACCTCATTTCCGGTTTTCCTTCGCAATGGAGGATAAATGGGGTTGAGCTCTATGTGTTTATTGATGGTTTTCTTATTGGAGTACCAGGCTTCTAGGAATTCCCGTGCTTGCCTCTGCTTTGCTTGTCCCAGGATTCTGGTGTTGTCCCAATCAAATTGATGGTTCTCCTTATCCATGTGGATAGAGATGAGTGAGTATTGGTCATGTCTTTTTGTTGCCAATTGATGTTTGTGTACCCTTGTGGTTATTTTCCTTCCTGTTTATCCAATGTAGTGTTTGTCACAGTCTCTGCAGGGAATCTTGCATGATATTGGTCCTGTCCGTAGTGGGTAGTGGGTCTTTGGTTAGGGTGAGCAGTTGGTGAAGGGTTGATGTGGGTTTGTGTGCTACTCTGATGACCAGTGGTCGTATGAGTCTTGTTGTCAGTTCAGATGTGTTCCTGATGTAAGGTAGTGTGACGAGTGTGTTGGGGCGCGTAGTATCTTCCTGGTGTCGTTCGTGTAGCAGGCATCTTCTGACCCAGTTTTTCGGATATCTATTGTCTTTGAATACCTGGAAGAGGTACTCTTCTTCTTTTTGGTGTAGCTCTGTGCTGCTGCAGTGTGTTGTTGCCCGTTTAAATAATGTCCTCCATTTGTCCTGCATTCCTAACAAAGGTACACAGGAAAGCCACACACACTGACCAAGTACTGAATTTCGACAGCAACCACCCTAACACACACAAACGAAGGTGTGTGAGAACATTATTTAAACGGGCAACAACACACTGCAGCAGCACAGTGCTACACCAAGAAGAAGAAAAGTACCTCTTCCAGGTATTCAAAGACAATAGATATCCGAAAAACTGGGTCAGAAGATGCCTGTTACACGAACGATACCAGGAAAATACTACACGCCCCAACACACTCGTCACGCTACCTTACATCAGGAACACGTCTGAACTGACCACAAGACTCATACGACCACTGGTCATCAGAGTAGCACACAAACCCACATCAACCCTTCACCAACTGCTCACCAGAACCAAAGACCTACTACCCACTACGGACAGGACCAATGTCATGTACAAGATTCCCTGCAGAGGCTGTGACAAACACTACATTGGACAAACAGGAAGGAAATTAACCACAAGGGTACATGAACATCAATTGGCAACAAAAAGACCCAACAAAAAGACTCATCTCTATCCACATGGATAAGGAGAACCATCAATTCGATTGGGACAACACCAGGATCCTGGGACAAGCAAAGCAGAGGCAAGCACGGGAATTCCCAGAAGCCTGGTACTCCACTAAGAAAGCCATCAATAAACACATAGAGTTTGAACCCATATACCCTCCATTGCAAAGGAAAACCGGAAGTGAGGTAATCCAGCCCGACGGACACCAGAGTTCAAATAACAGGCGGGAAAATACAACAGTGCTTCATCGGAGGCTGCACTGATGATGTTACCCAGCAGGGTAATGAAAGTTCTGCAGAACAACGAACCAGCTCGGCAAGCCAACCGACCACACCATCCATAACCCGAGCTACAAATCTACTCTAAAACCTTATAGCTTTGTCCTGGTACCAGAAAATGGAATATTTTCTGCTTGGTTCTGAAATATTATTGTTTTTTTCCTGGTCATTTCAATGTGAGGTGAGTTCTAAATCTGACTGTTGTGTCACACTTGGAAGATTTAGATTCTGAATGTCCTCAGCCTTCTGTCACTCATAAAATTACTGCATCAGAAATGCAGTGAAAACTCAATTTAACTGTGTGAATGGGTTTTTTTGATAGTCTTCCAATTAAATTATGATGGCACAGTATAAATTTAGTGTAAGTTCAGTGACTTACTATTGACTTTCTTTTTACTTGTTCATGGGGCATGGGCATTGTTGGCCAGCATTTATTACCCATTCCTAATTGCCCTGAAGAAGGTGGTGGTGAGCTGCCTTCTTGAACTGCTGCAGTCCTTGGAGTGTAGGAATACCCACAGTGCTAATAGGAAGTAAATTCCAGGATTTTGACTCAGCAACATTGAAGGAATAGCAATGTAATTCCAAGTCAAGATGGTGTGTGACTTGGAGGGGAATTTCCACATGCCAATGTTTCCAGTGTATCTGATAACCTCTACCATCTAGAAGCACAGGGTACAAGTTTGGAATGGGCTGTCTAAGCACCCTTGGTGAGTTACTGCTACTGAGCATCAGTGGTGAAGGGAGTGAATGCTTGTGGACTTGGTGATAATCAAGGAGACTTCCTGAATGATATTGAGACAGGTAAATACAGACTACTCCATCACACTTTTGAATTGTGCCCGGTTATGGATCAGACCAGCATCCTCCACCCCTCAAAAAGATATTGTAAGGAGAAAGCCTAGACCCTAACTTTTATATTTATTTAAAAGCAAGTGTAAGGTGCTGTGTCCCAGATGTGATCCGATTGGTCCTCCACTACGTTTTAATCAAACAGGTTTTATTCTTATGACACAGTTAAAAAACAAAGGCAAAGAAAAATTGTCATAACTTTAACTGTATTGAAATACTTAATATGATAATGTATTACTTAACTACTAATCAGCAACAGTTCCAATATAGGCAGCAACCCCTGAAGACACTCTTGGCAAGACAATTTAGCAAAACAATTAAGGTTCTCACATGCTGCCTCTCTCCAGTCCAACAGAATTACATTTAAAAGAAACAGTCTTCCTCTTTTTATTTCTAAGAGGAAGCCTTTCATCTAAGACACTAGCAGCAGAGAACTCAAGCCGTTAGCTCAGCAGGAGAAGAAACCTTCTCACTGACTGAAAACTAAAAACCTTCCTGGATCTGTATGAGCCCAGACCCTGCCCATTCATGCTTCTTTTGTCTAATTAAAAAAAAAAACACCCAGGGATACCTCTAAGCTGTTTTGCAACTGCCCATCTGAAGCTGACATCCTGGCACCACTGTGGCAACACCTCTCTGCAACAGAAACAGTACAGAACACATCTCTCTTAAAGACACAGTACAATCACATTGGGGAAACAGGAAATGAGTTACTTGTTGCAAGATTCCTAGCCATTACCTGCTCTTGTAGTCACTTCATTTATATGGTTGGTCTAGTTCAGCTTCTGGTCAAAAGCAACCTACAGGATGTTGATAATGGTAATAATCAACAATAGTAATATCATTGAATGCCAAGGGCTGTTGGTTACATTCTCTCTTCTTGGTCTTGGTCACTGCCTGATATTTTTTTGGTATGAATGTCACTTGCCACAGAGCAGCCCGAGCCTGGATCCTGTTCAAATCCTGCAGCAACTGGACACAGACTGCTCAGTGTCTGAAGAGTCATGAATGGTGATGAAAATTGTGCAATTATCAGTGAACATCTCCTCTTCTGACATTGTACTGGAGCAAAGGTCTTTGATGAATCAGCTTAAGATGATTAGATCTAGGACACTACCCTGAGGAATTCCTGCAATGATGTCATGGAGCTGAGATAACTGACTTCCAAACAGCTATAACCATCTTCGTTGCGCCAAGTCTGACTTCAAACAGTGGAGAGATTTAACCCTAATTTCCATTGACTTCAATTTTTATTAGGGCTCCATGTTGCCATATTCAGTCAAATGTTACCTTCATGTGACTCTGCTTTCACATCATGCCCTCAGCTCTATCAGCCATGTTTGGACAAATACTACCTTGCGAACAGGAAGCCAGACTGAGCATCAGTGAGCAAGTTATTACTGAGCTAATGCTGCTTGATAGCACTGTCAATGAACCTTCCATCATGTTGCTGTTGATTGAGAGTACACTGATAGAGTGATAGTTAACTGGGTATGATTTGACTAGCTTTTCATGGAAAGGATATGCCTGGGCAATTTTACAGAATGCTAGGTTGGACACTTGTGTTGTAGCTGTTCAGGAACATCTTAGCTACACCTGAAGCACAAGTGAGCAGTGGTATTTCCGGAATCTTGTCAGGCCTTACTGATACTGTAATGTATGGACTGCATCTGCTCCAAGTAGATTGTGAAGAGTAAAATGAAACAAAGAACTGCGGATGCTGGAACTCTGAATCAAAAACAGAAATTGATGTAGAAACTCAGTAGGTCTGGCAGCATCTGTGGAGAGAAAGCAGGCTTAATGTTTCACGTTCAGAGACTCTTCTTTATAAAAACTGAAAGAACTGCAGATGTGTAAATCAGGAACAAAAAGGAAGTTGCTGGAAAAGCTCAGCAGGTCTGGTAGCATCTGTGAAGAAAAATCAGAGTTAACGTTTTGGGTCTGGTGACCCTTCCTCAGAAGGCTCAGACAGTAACAGAGGTAATGTTTTGAGTCCAGTGTCCTTTTATCAGAACTTGGCAGTAGTGCTGCTACCAAGCCACTCTTGGTGAGGGACATTGAGGTCCCCCACCCAGAATACATTCTGTGCTCTTGTCATTCTTAGTGCTTCCTCCAAGTTGTGTTCAACTGGGAAGAATACCGCTTAATAAACTAAAGGAAGTTGGGGGAGGTTTCCTTGCTCACATTTAACCTGATGCCATGAGATTTCACAAGGTGCAAAGTCAATGTTGAGGACTCCCATAATAATGCCTTTTTGACTAAATGTTATTGTGCTACCACCTCTGGTGACCAAGTCCTGCTATTGAAATAGGCCACACTCTGGGGTGGGGATGAATGGAACATGTTCTGTGAAGTACTTTTATTCACTTATGGGATGTGGGATCGCAGGCAAGTATTGAGGACAGAGGGCAGTTGAGATTAACCATATTGCTATGGGTCTGGTGACACATGTAGGCCAGACCAGGTAAGGATAGCAGATGGGCTTCCTTAAAGGATATCAGTGAACCAGACAGGTTTTATAACAGTAAAGCAGAGTCACTGTTTGATTAGCTTTTTAATTCCAGGCGTTATTGGATTCCAATTTCACAATCTGCCATGGTGGGATATGAACCCAGGTCCCAAACATTAGCTTGGAATTATTAGATCCAGTGACATTACCACCACACCACTGCCTCCCCCTTGGATGCAGGACCAAAAATTTTTTTCTGACCATTGATATCATTACCGTTTCTGCTACCACTGATATCTATATAGAATCATAGACCTTGTCTTTGCTATATAACAACAGTAACTACATTTCATGAGTAAATTATTGGCTTTCAAGTGTTTTGGGAGATTCTGAATGTTGTAATATAAATGTAAATTCTCTCTTTTAAAATTTAAAGAACGTGGGTGATGTGCCCTAGGTCTATCCCGGAGGTTTTCTTATTTGCCATTTTTATGAATTTGCCATCAGCACAAGAGGAATAGTATCAACATTCATTGAAGATACAAATCAGGTGGCTTGGCAAACTCAGAGAAAGAATACAAGAGCTTGCAGGAACACAGACAGTTTAGTAGAATGCTTCAATAGATGATAGATGCAGTTCCGTGCAGTGAACAATGAAAGCAGAAAGTGCTGAAAAACCTTTGGATCTGGCAGCATCTGTGGAGAAAGAAAGATTTAACATTTCAGGTTAAAGAGTTTTTATTAGAACATTCTGAAACATTGGGCCAGGCTTTCAGCCATGCTATGGTTGCCTTCAGAGGTGAGTAGTTAGTGTTAATGTTACTACTTTTGAGCCAAGAGGCTTGGGTTCAAGTCCCACTTGCTCCTGAAATGTGCCTGAGCGTGTTGACTGGAAAATGTCCATTCCATTCCCCTGGCAATAAGCACAGGCAGCGAGTAGACCTTTGGGCAAAGAGACCTGCGTTCAAGTCCCACCTGCTCTAGAGGTGTGTAATAACATCTCTGAACAGGTTGATTTGAAAATGAATCCTGAGACCACGAAAAGATCAGCCTTGATCTTTTTAAATGGCGGAGCAGGCTTGAGCGGCCAGATGGCCTATTCCTGCTCCTATTTCTTATGTTCTTATGTTTTTAAAATATTGGAAGTTGTGTTTGGCCAAGGGTTCTTGTGGTGCAGTGATAGTATCCCTACCTCTGACCCAGAAGATCGAAACAAATAGCACAGGTTGTAGACCCTCATTTAGGTATTTGGAGGTGGTCTTCCACTGGCTGGCCAGTGCTCCAGGGTGGCCTGGCCTGCCCATTTGCAAGTCAGAGCAACCACTGTCCAGTCAGTAGAGACGTTTCCTCTCTCTCTTTTCTCCACCCTATCTCCCCACAGCAAACCCCAGCAATGGAGGCCTGGCTGCAAAACCTACTTTTTCAATCAAGATTTTAAAATATTGGAGAGTGGCTCCACCTCTTTAGAGCTCATTAAAGTGTTTCTCTCCAGAATGATTGCTGATAAAACTCAGAAGGTCGAAATTAGTTGACATCTTTCTACAAGAAAAACAGGAGTTGTTATCACCCATTAAGAGAGATCTTCAGAGATATGGATCATCTGAGGTGTCAAGTAACTGCATGGAGAGATTCATTTAAAGTTATTCCTCCATGCTGTGCAGCGCATTAGTGTAAGCATCAGTGATGGTACACATACCTCTGAACCAGGAGGCCCAAGTTCATGACCCACCTGCCCTGTGTAATAACATCGCTGAATTGGTTGATTAGAAAAATATCTACCTTCACATTACAAAAGCACAAAAGAACTGAGTGGGGTTACCTAATGATAATCTAAAAGCTTTTCAAAGAATTCCGAGAATGAGGAACACTTTGAGCCAAAATTTCCACGACAGGGGTTGGTATTTTGAGTGAGGAGGTTTCCTCAATTGTCAGAGCTTAGGAGGCCAGGGCAGGGTAGAGTCAGGGCCATTGACCCCAAAAGCTGTTTGTAGGCAGCTATGGAGGTTAACTTCACGTTAAGGCCGTCACCCAGGGCTGAAAGTGTATAGATTATAAGGACAAATTACATAATTTACCGTATTCAAGGGAGTACTGGTTTAAGATCGAATTGATGTGTTTAAAGATACTCAAAGGAGTTGATGGGATACATAGAGAAATTGTTTCCTCAAGTGATGAAGCGTAAAACAAGGAGCCAAAACCTTAAAATAAGATCTAAGATTATGAGAAAACACTTCTTCATGCAAATCTGGAACTCTCAGTCTCAGCAATGGTTTTGGAAAAAGTCAATTAAAGTATTCAAAATAGAGGTTGTTAGATTTTTTTATTTAACTAAAGGCTATATAATGAAGATTGAGTTAAGCTAGAGATCGGGCATGATTTAACTAAATGGGGGGTAGGCCTGAGAGCTGAGTTGCCTACAGTTAATCCTATATTTGAGAACCAAAATGGATTCTATTGTGTTTTATGAAATGAATTCAACTGGATCATAAAGACGCTTGGTAAGCAAACTAAATTAATTTAGACAAGTGCAAACAAAAGAAAACCATCAGCAGTGAATTGTAATTTAAGGATCTTTCTCAATATTAATTTTAAGGAGGCTTGGGTTTGAATTGGACACAGAAAATAGCACATTCCTGTTCAAGAATCAAAACTAAGATCATTTGATTGGTAAGTTAATCTAGTTCCATGCGGACATGATTGAATTAGAGGGTGGTGGTGGAAGGTTGCTTTCCGGATTGGAGGCCTGTGATAGCTGTGCACCTCAAGGATCGGTGTTGAATCCACTGCTTTTTGTCATTTATATAAATGATTTGGATGTGAATGTAGGAAACATGGTTAGTAAGTTTTCAGATGACACCAAAATTGGTGGTGTAGTGGACAGTGAATGTGGTTATCTCAGAGTACAACAGACCTTAATCAAATGGGCCAGTAGGCCAAGGAGTGGCAGATGGAGTTTAATTTAGATAAATGTGAGGTGTTGCATTTTGGTAAGGCAAATCAGGGCAGGACTTACACAGTGGTTCAGTGGTTAGCACTGCTGCCTCACAGTGCCAGGGCCCTGGGTTCGATTCCACCCTTGGATGACCATCTGTGTGGAGTTTGCACATTCTCCCTGTGGTTGCATGGGTTTCCTCCAGGTGCCCTAATTTCCTCCCACAATCCAAAATTGTGCAGCTTAGGTGAATTGGCCATGCTAAATTATCCATACTGCCCAGGCATGTGCAGTGGTTAGCCATGGGATGTTTGGGGTTACAGGGATAAAGTAGGGGGCTGGATCTGGATGGGATACTCTTTGGAGGATCGGTGTGGATTTGATGGGCCTGCTCCCACACTGTAGAGAGTGTTGCTGAACAAAGAGACATTGGGGTGCAGGTTCATAGTTCCTTGAAAGTGGAATTACAGGCAGACAGGATAGTGGAGGAGGAGTTTGGTATGCTTGACTGTATTGGTCAGTGCATTGAGTATAGGAATTGAGTCATGTTGTGGCTGTACAGGACATTGGTTAGGCCACTACTGGAATACTGCACTCAGTTCTGGTCTCCCTGCTTGACGAAAGATATTATGAAACTTGAAACGGTTCGGGAAAGATTTCCAAGGATGTTGCCAGGGTTGAAGGGTTTGAGCTATAAGGAGAGGCTGAATGGGCTGGGGCTATTTTCCCTGGAGTGTCGGAAGCTGAGGGGTGACCTTATAGAAGTTTATTAAATTGTGAGGGGCATGGATAGGGTGAATAGCCAAGGTCTTTATTCCAAGGTAGAGGAGTCCAAAACTAGAGAGCAGAGGTTTAATGTGACAGGGGAAAGATTTAAAAGGGACCTAAGGGGCAACATTTTCACACAGAGGCTGGTGCATGTTTGGAATGAGCTGCCAGAGGAGGTAGTGGAGGCTGGTGCAATTACAACATTTAAAGGGCATCTAAATGGGTTCATGAATAGGAAGGGTTTAGAGGGATATGGGCCAAGTGCGGGCAAATGGGACTAGATTAATTAAGGATATCTGGTTGGCATGGACGAGTTGGACCAAAGGGTCTGTTTCCGTATTATACAATTCTATGACTCTAATTGTAAGAAACTCGTTTTAACTCCCACAGTCAATCTCACTCAGCGATGATAAAGAGGACAATACGTTTTGTGCTTTTGGAGTTGTGAAATAGCCCATGTGACAATCTTATATGCCCTAAAATCAATATAAACTACCACGAAATGAATTGATGGATTTCCCAGTTCCTCCTAGATTCACATACCCTACACAATTTGAAAACACAGTTTGACCTTGACTACACAAAGCACGTATTAACAGCTATTACAGAATGCACAAAAGTCACCTTCACCAGCTCCTGCTGCTGTCTGCTTATTGTTATTCTTCTATTTAGACATTCGCTTACACAATCTTACTATCTCAGCTTTGGCTTTTAATATGGTCTTTTCCAAAGCCACTGACCTTCAGCAATGTAATTTTCTCACTGTAAAAAGCTGTCCCTACACAAAAACA
The DNA here is from genome assembly GCF_021869965.1 of Rhincodon typus. Lineage (NCBI taxonomy): Eukaryota > Metazoa > Chordata > Chondrichthyes > Orectolobiformes > Rhincodontidae > Rhincodon > Rhincodon typus. The sequence continues at coordinate 49,582,200 of NC_063335.1, forward strand.
TTTTTCTCATTACTTCAATGTTGACTCCCAAAAAAGAACATTCTTCCGAATACTGCACTTCATATGATTCCACTTTATAGTTCTGTATCTTTGTTTGTCATGGAGTAACTGATTATACCCAAGGATTGGCTGCAACTAACTGATTCAATTTTCCATTTTTCATTCAATGGTAGGTCCCTGCTCTTATATACAGTCTCAAATATCCATATTTTGGAGATGAACGGCAAGATTTTCAATGTAATGTCAGATTCGTATTACTCAATTAACTACCTTGAAATTAAATAAAAGTCACCAACTTTTGATAACATCGAGAATCTTTTCCTCAAGTTAAGTATATTGAAACATAGGAATTCATGGCTGAAATTCCATGTTACATTAGAACTGTGTTTATGCTCTTATTTTTGATGCAACTGTACTTGTTTCTCAGCACAGTTTATTTCACCTTCACAAGAGATGTGTAATCCTACTGTTTGCTTCCTGATCAATAATTCCAAAGACTGCAATACAGTCTCTCACAATTAGAAAACCCAGCAGATTCAGGCTTCATTAACACATATGCCTTTGATAAAAATATCTTCAAAACATCGTGATTACTAATCAACCTGGTTTTAAGTGGATGCAGGAGATTAAATTGGTCTGTGCTAGCAACACAAAGCAGGTCTGTAACAAATGGGTAAACAATCTTTCATTCTACTTGACCTTCTTTCTATGGAACAAAAATTCAAATTCTTCTTGGAGACTCGCTTTTTAGTTTCCGAGACAACAAGGTGCAGGGCTGGATGAAGACAGCAGGCCAAGCAGCATCATAGGAGCAGTTTTTGGTTTGAAATTAAAAGTCCTCCCAATATTTCCCAAGTTAATAGAAAATAAAAACTGGCAAGCGAAGCAGCAAGCCACCAGTTTGTCATACGCCTGGTTTGTGCTACTGATAAAGACCAATTTCACTCCTAATGCTTTGTCCAAGTTTTGAATAAAACAAAATTTTAACGAAATTGTATCTTCTTTGTCCACTTGCAAAGATCTTTTCACCTTCCTCTTTTCTTATCTAACTCCACCACCTTAGTCATTTGTTCTCTTCCCCCTCATATGTTTGTCTAGTTTCTACAGAAAGGCAGCTACCCTATTTGCATTAATCACTCCCTGTATTAATGAGTTCCACATTCTTACCACTATTTGGGTGAAGACGTGTTCTTTGAATTCCCTATCAGATTCCTTTGTGATGTTGTATATTGAGGATGACCATTTATCCCATCTGTTTTCATTAGAAAAATGACATATTTTGTGGTTACATAGATCTAACATTACACCTGCCAAACTCTAATTTTCTGTTAACCACTTATTTTAATACCATTAGCTTCACATTCTCAAACTAGATAGGCCGGACGGTTTGTAAAAGTCTTCTCATTTCAGTGCATCTCCCGAGCTGCCCAATTTAGAATTTCTCCAGCAATAAATTAACATTGAGAACGTACCTCTTCTAACCACAAGCCTGATCACGGTCAAACAAAGAAAACTATTACTGTAAGAAAACTGCAGGAAATAAAGTATGAACTGCAGTTCAGTCAGTATTCGGGCCTCAAAACCAGATTATTTCAGACCATAGTGTGGACATCTATTTCTTATGAATATTGTGTTGAATTTCAACCATTCTTTATTACACAATTATCTGTTCTCTTACAGACTACACAATGTCCAATATGGAGTATTGAACTGAAGTTTCAACGTGAAGTTGCATATTGGCGAAACACATCAGTGTCAGTGGAGAGAAAGCAAAGTTTGCATTTTGGGTCCAGTGATTCTTCTTCAGAACTAGTAGTAGCTAACATGTGCCTGTGTACATCTTCCCTCCTAACTTTCCAGGACTCCAGACAACTTCCAGGTGAAGCAGTGATTTACCCGCACTTCACTCAACCTAGTCTGTTGTATTCACTGCACACAAAAATGTAGTGTCCTCTACATTGGGAGATGAAATGCAGACTGGGCGACGCTTTGAGGAACACTTATTTTCTGTCCGCAAAAATGACCCCGAGTTTCTGCCTGCCAGTTCAATACACCACCATGATCCCTGGCCAACGTTTCTGTCTCAGGCCTGCTACAGTATTCTAGCCAGACTCACGCAAAATGGAAGAAACTGGAAGCATCTCATTTTCCTTCTGGGGACCCTGCAGCCTTCAGGCCTCAATAAAGAGTGCAATAATTTTAGGGCCTGAACAACTTCTTTCATATACTGTAGCCCCTCCACCTCCATCTCCACCCCCAACCCCACCCCAAATTCTGTCATCATTTGGGCTGCTATCAGCCAACCCATTTTCACCTACTTATGGTCTCCATTAGCATCTTTGCTTTCTCCCTGTTTTACCATTATCCAACCCTTTGTCTGCCTATTCTGTCTTCACTTATCACTTACTCCTTCAACCCCACCCAACCCCATCTTCAGAATATATACCATCTTTTTCTAGCTACCAATAGTTCTGAAGAAGGGTCATTGGATCTGAAATATTAACTCTGCTTTCTCTCCACAGGCACTGCCAAGAACTATTGAGTTTCTCCAGCAATTTCCATTTTTGTTTCATATTTCCAGCATCCACAGTTTTTTTTGTTTTATTCTACATCCATGTCAGTGGTAGCAGAAGTGCTTGACCATAAGACTATAAGATATAGGAGCAGAAGTAGGCCATTGGACCATTGAGTCTGCTCTGCCATTCGATGATGGCTGATATGCTTCTTAACCCATTGTCCTGTTTTCCTCCCCATAACCCATGATCCCCTTCTTAATCAAGAACATATCTATTTCTGTCTTAACTACAATCAATGACTTGGTTAACCACCCTCTGGCTTAAGAGATTCCTGCTCATCTCAGTTCCTTCACTCTGAGGCTTTGCCCTCAGGTCTTAGTCTCTCTTACTAGTGGAAGCATCTTCTCCACCTCCACTTATGTAGGTCTCTCAGTATTCTATAGGTTTCAATAAGATTCCCTCCTCATCCTTCTAAACTCTGAGTACGGACCCAGAGTCCTCAATGGCTGCTCATATGACAAGTTCTTCATTCTCATGATCATTCCTATAAAACTTCTCTGAATCCTCTCCAACGTCAGCGCATCTTTTCTTAGGTACAAAATAATGGCATATTCATTTTGCCAAATCAAGGATTTCATAAAGCAAAGAAGCCAAAGATGTTGAGTTAGTTTAAAATTCTTCCTCCTACCTGCTATTTCCCTCAAAGGCTAGAATTCTTATACCACCATACATAGGATCCTGGTTTTTCAAAAGTTTTACCTGTCTGGAATGTCTGTTTGTAATCCAGTTGGAACTTGTAGCTACATAGTCAGATGATGGCTATGGCTTTGTAGCTTCTTGGATCCAGTTAGAGTCAAATTAGAAATAAAGCCAAAGTGCGTGAGAAATCAAAGAGGCGTGGCAGCATCTGTGGAGACAGAAGAAGAGTTAATGCTTCAAATCCAGTATGACTCTTCATCAAGACTGCTGGATTAGCTTTTTTTAAACAAAAATCGATAGTATGATAAGCGCTTAGTTCAATACAGGCCTTTGTGACCATGTGTGCTTTGACAATGAGTGTTGTTATGGTATCCAAGGGATGCATTACAGCAACCCTAATCCTGATCATTGTTGATGGCCCAACACAAACAATTCCAAAGGAGTTGTTATATAGTCCAGTAGTGTAGATACTAGGTAACTCAACGCATTGTTAATGGAGTCAATTTTATCACTACTTCACAATTGTCGAGATTCACTAAAGATCTCAAATTAAACCTATGAATTGAACGTAGAACAAAAAACTGTACAGCACAGGAATGGGCTCTTTGGCCCTTGATGTTGTGCTGAACATGACGCCAAATTAAACTTATCCCTTCTGCCTGCCCTTGGTCCATATTCCTCCATTTCCTGCACATTCATGCACTTATCTAAAAGTCTCTTACATGTCCCCTACTGTATCAGCCTCACCACTACCCCTGGCAGCACATTCCACACTCCTACCACTGTGTAAAAAAACTTGCCTCCCACATTTCCTTGAACTTTTCTTCCTCACCTTAAATGCACACCCACCAGTTTTCCCAGAGTTGATGCTATCTATGCATCTCATAATTTTATAGACTTCCATCAAGTCTCTTTCAGCCTCCTCCGTTCCAAAGAAAACAACCCGAGTTTTTCTAGCCTCTCCATATAGTTCATTCCTTCTAATTCAGGCAACATCTTGGTAAACCTCTTCTGCACCTTCTCCAAAGCCTCCACATCCTTCCTGTAATGTAGCAACCAGAATTGAACGCAGTACTCTAAATGTGGCCTACCGTTATAAATATAAATACTTATATATATATATAGCTTTATAAATACTTATAAAGCTGCAACATGACATCCTGATTCTTGTACTCAATTCCCCAACCAATAAAGGCAAATATGCCACACACCTTCTTCATCACCCTATCTAATTGCATGGCCACTTGCAAGGATCTATGGACTTGAACCCCATGATCTCTCTGTACATCAATGCTGTTGAGGGTTCTGCAATTAACTGTACACTTTGCTGTAACGTTTGATCTCCCAACGTACAGCACCTCACACTTACCCAGATTAAACTCCATCTGCCACTTTTCTGCCCACATTGACAACTTTTCTACATCCCGCTGTATACTTTGACAACTTTCCACACTATCCACAATTCTACCGATCTTTGCAGATCATACAAACTTACTAACTCACCCATCTACATTTTCATCCAAGTTCTTTATATATATATCCATGACGTGGAGATGCTGGTGTTGGACTGGGGTGGACAAGATCAAAAATCACATGAAACCAGGTTATAGTTCAACAGGTTTATTTGAAAACGCAAATGGAAGGAGCTGAGCTCTGAAAGCTTGGGTTTTCAAATAAACCTGTTGGTCTATAACCTGGTGTCATGTGATTTTTGAACCTTTATATATAAAGTATATATCACAAACACAGGTCCTAATACAGATCCCTACGGAACACCATTAGTCACGGACCTCCAGTCTGAAAAACAATCTTTCACCACTACCCTCTGCCTTCTATGGCCAAGTTACTGTGCATCCCAGGCATCTTACTCTTCTGGATAGCCAATCATGAAAGCCTTATTAAAATCCCTGTAGACAACATCCACTGCTCTACCCTCATTGATCACCTTTGTCACCTGAATTGGCTGGTTTATGAAATATTTCAACCTGACGAGGTTGTATAACTAACGTAGAAGAGACAAAAGGAAACTTTTGCACTCACTTTCCAGATTGTGCATTAAATTTCACCCCGATATGGATGACACAATAGAGGCAGACAAACATGTGCTTTGGTACTTTCGGTCTGCCGGTGGTTTGTCTACAGCACACACTTTGGACCATTCCGTAGAGGTGGGATTGGTCGTGTAAGGGTTACCCTCTGGCAATTTTCTGTAAATAATGAAGGCAAATTAATAGGCCAATTATTAGAAGCCAATTAGAATTTTCCAGAATTTGAGTACCTCTCCTCCACTCATTGCTGCAGCTACAGACTTCTCTGTGGACAGGTTGCATCTATGTTGCAGAGCCTCTGATTAGCTCCTCAGCTTTGGGAATCTGCTCACCTTCCTTAATTGGATGATAAACTCATCCTCAGGCCACTAATGTACTAATGCTGTTGCGAAAATCACTGCCTGGTGACTGTTCCCAACACAATGCAAGGTCATAACCCTGCCGTCAGGTTTAAATGGAGGACTTGCTTAAAAAGGCAAACTTCTGTCCTGTACTTCAAGAAATCTCTGAACCAATATTTCATTATTAGAGCAAAAGTTTGATGTAGTTCAGATATGAAATTTTAGAACCATTTGCCAATTGGATGTCTTCAATACAATCACATGCCAAGGTTTATATGTAATTCCTTGAGTCTACCTGTGTTTTTGTTGAAAATGTGAAAATATTTTATTTCAGATAATTGGCACTGATTCTGGACTTATTTTCACAATAGTTGTTTCAAAACTGAAACGTGAGATGATTTAGTTTGATATGCCATTTGTAACATTGCTCAGTACAACATAACCAAATATTCCATTGATGAAACAGTAAAACTGTTAAATGACTGTGGTCCAGATTTTCGTGCAATAACAAGATGGCCAAAATACTCAGTAGCCCAGATTATGTAATGGAGTTAATGGTGATGGCTGCTGATACTGTAATCTTATAGAGTAAATCAGACAATGATTTCCAGAAACCACACGTGCAGTTTAATGTGGAGCTCCACAAATTGCTTTCTGCTTTGCCTCTCAAGAAACTGGACATAGAGTCATAGAAGGTCTACAGTGCAGAAAAAGGCCCTGTGGCCCATCAAGTCTGCACCAGTCAAAAACAACCACTGAACTATTCTAGAGATAGTAAAAACTGCCAATGCTGGAGTCAGTGATAACCCAGTGTGGAACTGGAGGAGCACAGTGGGCCAGGCAGCATCACAGGAGGAGAAATTTCTGAAGAAGGGTCCCGACCCGAAACTTCAACTTTCCTGCTCCTGTGATGCTGCCTGGCCCACTGTGCTCCTCCAGCTCCACACTGGGTTATCACTGAACTGCTCTAATCCCTTTTTCCAGTACTTGGCCCATATTCTGATTGCCATGGCATTACAAAAGTACATCTAAATACTTCTTAAATGTTGTAAAGCTTCCAGATCTCAACCACCCTCTGGGTGGAAAAAAAATTCTTCACATCCACTCTAATCCTCCTGCTCCTTAGCTTAAATCTATACCCCGATTATTAATCCCTCCACCAAGAGGAAATGTTCCTTTCTGTCTATCTAACCTACACCCCTTTTAATTTTATACATCTCAATCATGTTCCCACTCAGTCTCCTCTCCAACAATAACCCAGTCTATTCAATCTCTCTTCATAACTGAAACCCAAGGAACATCCTGGTAAATCTCCTTCTTTCTGAGAATTCAGCTTTGAAATCTCAATAAGGGAGTCAAGTTGCTGTACTTAATCTCTATCTCTTAATCCCATTATACTCCTTTTGTTTTGCATTCCAAAGCTTACTTTGCAATAAATATTTTATCTTACACTTCATGATTTAGACTCTATAACCTGAATCTTGACAGGGACAAGTTTTTTCCCAGTTAGTTGTCAAAGTGCAGAAAGGAATTATGGTCCTTTCATGCTGTAGAGGATACATGTGGACTCTGCACTGTAATAGTGAACTTTTCCAATCCTGGATGTGTTGGGAAAGCAAGATCACAATAAAACAACCGAGAAGGCAAATAAAACATAAGGCATGTAGCTGCAGTGTGATAATTTGCAAGTTAGCTTTCCCTGCCCCATCATCACTGACTGCCAAATTTGAGCCAGTAACTAAATTTTGTTGTTTTAATATGGTAATCTCATTGTTGGCAACATCCTCCCTCTCTCATGCATTTAAGTTTTTCATTGCACGGGGCATGACACTAAATTAAATTATTTGTCAATCCCATGGCTAATAATAGAATTTCTTTGTCAAGGTGGTAAAACGTTAACAACTTAATTCTGAGACATCTTGTAGTTCTGCCAATTTGTGGTAAAAATGAGAATTGGCTTGTCCAGATTGTTATTTTTAAAGTCTTAAAAGTTCAGGTTCTGTAGAATTAAATGTGAATTCATCCACAAAATGCACACTACAAATCAGTTAAATGATTATTTTTCGTTACTTTAGTTTATTAAGTGATCGGGTTGAACAGATTCTTTAACCATCTCACATATCCACAAACCTTCAAGCAATGAATTTTCTACCTATCTTCCCCAAACCCTCCCTATTTAAACATCGCAGCTATCAAATTAACAATAAAATTTTAGTGAAAATGAGCATTTACTATGCTTGTAAATATCAAGAAAGTTTGTCTAAATGAATGATTCATCAGAGACCTGTGTTCTGCTAGCTACTGAGCAAAATATTTGAACAATTAATCCCCACAACTGAATTCCCCCATGCTACATGGAAATACATAGATTTCATAGAAGAAGGAAGACAGATGGCCAGGCTGATCTGCATGTGCCTAACTGCCAAGTCAGTGATGTAAATTCCTCGTATAGGATCATGAGAAGAACTAGCTTAATTGTTATTCTTCATGCTCTGCTAACAATTGACGTACTATGGATTTTACACTGCATATTGACTCAATAATCATTAACCAACCAGTTAAGATAAATTGCATTTGTTTCAAGAATAATTGATAAAATTAGCAGTGGGGCATTTAAAGCACAAATTAATTCAAAATACACTTAAATATGTCTTTAATTGCTGCATATGCTGAAATACTGGACTAAGCTATCCATTATATTAAAACTGAATTTTCATAAATGCATAATCTGCTTGCTAAAAAAAAGTCCTAGTTTGACTGTGGATAACAATTGTTGCTGCTATGTAGAAAGGATAAGAAGCATAAAACATTAGGCTGCTGCTTTGGCATCAAATCAGAACACGACAAGGGTGCACCCATCTCAGTCAAATAACAAAATCCTCCTCATTAACATCTGGTGACTAGTGCCAAATGGGACAGCTGGAAGTTCATAAAATAATTAGTAGGTTGAAAACCTACCATCTTCCAAGCTTTCTCCCAACATAAATCTCATTGGATTGTGCTGAAAGGGTTAGAAATTAGACTAGGAACTTTAAATAGGTACAGGTACCAGCCTTAGCCACCAGTTTCAATGGGACATTATGAGTGCAATCTCCAAACAATATTTGCTGGGATATAGGGATTTGGCTGGAATGAATGAATTTTCGGCTTGGGAGTTTGCTCAATCCCTGTTTCACAATCCACTGTCCGACAAAAATAAAGTCAATTCAGGCCACAAGAATTTGTAGGCAGTAAGTATTTGGCCACAATTGGCAGCCTCCCAGCATGCCTGTTCAGCAGTCAGTCACTGTCCCATTTTGTGACTTCTCCCAGTGTTATGGGTGCCACTCAGATTATTTAAAATTAGGAATCTGCCACCTGATTCCCCCAGGTCAGGGATTCCGAGTGGATACAGATGGCACTTATGTTGGAAAGACATTTTATCTACAAGGACAAGCTTCATCAGAAAGTGAGTTACTGCTTTTTCTTTGTAGCATGTTGATTTGGAGATTATGTTGTATACAATCAGTAAAGCATGGAAGTTGAAAAGTGAATTGTGTAGCACTGCTTCTAGCCTACCACAGATTTGGAAAAGGTGGTACATAGTGATAATACTACTTGACTCATAATCCAGAACCCAATGCTAATGTTATGGAAACATTGGCACAAATCACTATGCGAGATGGTGAAATTGAATTCAACAAAAAATCCGAAATTAAAAGCCAACCTAATGGTAGCATTAACCACTGTCAATTGTCATAAAAACCCATCTGGTTCACTAATGTAACCTATCTGGTGCACTAATCTCCATTAGGGGGAGAAAGTTTCAATCCTTACTGGATTGTCTTACATCTGTCTACAGATCCATGGCAGTGTGGTTTGGTCTTAACTGCCCTCTAGACAATTAGGAATGGCAATAAGTGCTGAACTAGCCAAGAGCAAATGAAACAAATTCTGTGAGCATGTTGCACTACCAGCCACTGCCAGCATGAAATACATGCATACCTAAGACATTGAATAAAGATATGATCTCATGTCAACCAAAACAGGATATAAAATTTGGATATCTTTATTAATTACTACTAAAACAACAAACATTATGAAGCAAGATGGACTCTGTCCTGGAGCTGTTTAAAGGGCCACTCAATAAATTAAAATTGAGATGTGCTGGATATATGTATATGGATTATGAGAATTGGATTATGGACATACTTGGCCATTATTGGGTTGCAAAGATTTATCATGTGAGGTTTGGAACTGAAAAGTCAAAAGGTTAATGATTATTTGCAGTTTCAAAATGAAAGCTTAGGAAAGCAGTGTGTGGCGAAGCTCTTTGAGAGGAATAGAGTAGAGTTCTATTGCTTTATTTGTTCATCAAACAGAACTGGAAAACCCTAACAGATCTATGCTGCTGTCATCTAGCAACAGTCTCTGGACTGAGGTAATGGGTGTTTTTTCAATACACACTTGGAAAACTTTGTAAGGGCAAGCAGTATTGTCTATCTCACTCTATGAGTCAGAACTTGAAGTTGAAAGTAGCAGTATTTTGTATCACTATGGGTGACATAGTTTTTTTTTAAATTAAAAAATCTATTAAAGTCTCAAATGTCAGGTATTTTGTTTCTCAGCTGAATGTGAAATCTAGTTTGAAGATTTTCCATTGATCTGCAACTGTCGGCAATTGGAACTCATCAGCAAGAATTCAAAGGTAGTAGAAGAAGTCCGCTCATTTTTTTGTCATCTGAATTCACACCTTTACAGTGGTGTTGCGTTTTTTTTTCTTGCCTTTATTGCTCAATTTTTCCAAACCTATAACAGATCTACAAAGTTGTATATTCCTTTGTCCTGTGCGTGTGTTTGGGGGTATATAGTTTAATATGCATGGTAGCCTTTAATAAACGTATCTTTGACCATAAGACCATAAGATGTGGGAACAGAAGTAGGCATTTAGATAAATACATGAAGAAGAAATGTTTGGAGGGATATGGGCCAAGCGCAGGCAGGTGGGACCAGTTTAGTTTAGGATTATGGTCACTCAGTCAGATCATGGCAAATCAGATAACCCTCAACTTCACTTTCCTGTCTTCTTCCCATAACCATCTCTTACTGATTAAAAATCTGTCCATTTCAAACTTGAATATACTTAATAATCTAATGGCTCTTCCAGTATAGTGATAATGTCTTTAACTTGGGTCTGAAGGTCAATGTTCAAATCCCACTTTCTCCAGATAGGTGTCATAACAGGTTGATTATAAACATCTATATTTAACAATCTAGCCTCAACAGCCATTTGCAGTAAAGAATTCAACATATTCACCACATTCCCAGAAAAAATTCTCCTCATTTCTGTCTTGAATGGGTGACCCACTGGCCCCGCACGTGCGCGCACACACACACATGCACACATACACACACTCACTCACTCACTCTCTCTCTCTGCTCCCCCTCACACATATACATGCTCTCTCTCTCTCTCTCTCTCTCCCCCCCACACACTCTCTCCCTTCCAACACACACACACACAAAACTATGGGGTGAATTTGTATTTGTAGATACATTCTATTTTGTTCAAATAGCACAATTTATAGACAGTCAATGATTTTTTTTAAAATCCATTCACAGGATGAGGGCATTGCTGGCTAGGCAGCATTTATTGCCCACCCCTAACTGCCTAGAGGGCAGTTAAGTGTCAACCACATTGCTGTGGGTCTGCAGTCACATGTAGGCCAGACCAGGTAAAGGTGGCAGTTTCCTTCCCTAAAGGGCATTAGTGAACTAGATGGGTTTTTCCAACAATCGACAATGGATTCATGGTCATCAAATACTTATTGAATTCAAATTCCACCTTCTGCCGTGGCAGGATTCAAACCCAGGTCCCCAGAACGTTATCGGGGGTCTTTGGATTGACAGGCCCCAGCGATAATACCACTAGGCCATTGCCTCCCTCTAATGTGGCATTTTATAAATTCCTACTTTAGAAATAAAACCAGTCTGACTCCGAACCAAAACACAAACAGATTCTAAACAAGGCCTCACACCAAACATGCATCGTCTGACCTAAAATGTCACCTCTTCCTTACACTGATAAAATCTTTAGTTCTCTTAGGGCAATGACTTGAAAGGAATTGTGGATTTACATATACATATTAATCAATTAAAATCTTCTAACTGATTAAAGATTTAACAGCATCTTAGGTTTGTTTAATACATCCTCATTAGTGGTGTGACTCTTTGTTCTTTTACTTGTAAATTCTGTGCCAGATACCACCTCACTAACACCTGAAGAAGAAGCAAGGCTCTGAAAGCTTGAAAGCTTGTGTTTTCAAATAAACTTGTTGGACTATAACCTGGTGTCATGTGATTTTTGACCGCCCACAAGGGAAACAACCTCTCTGCATCTACCCTGTAAGGACCCTTAGAACCTTGTATGTTTCAATTAGATCTCCCTCATTCCTCTAAACTCCAATGAGTACAAGCCAAAACTACTTAACTTCTCTTCATAAGAAAATCTCTCCATACTCAGAATCAATCTTGTGCACCTGCTGTGGCTTCAATGCCAGTACAGTAGATAAGGGGATCTAAACTTTTCTCAATACTGTAGGTGTGATCTGACCAGTGCCTTGTATAGTTTTAGCAAGGCTTCCATATTTGCATATTCCATTCCCTTTGAAATAAAGACCAACATTCCATTCACCTTCCTTACCACCTGCTGAACTTGGATGCTGGCCTTTCAGAATTCATGCACAAGGGCTTCCAAACCCTTCTGGGCTGCAGCTGTAGTCAGTTCTCATTAAATAATATTCAGCTCTTCTATTCTTCCTCCCAAAGTGTCTACTTGCCTTGCCACCTATTTTTGTCATCAGCAAACTTGGCAAGAGTACATTCACTTCTGTCATTGTAAATAATGTGGCCCCAACATTGATCCCTTGGCACACTACTAGATATAGGTTGCCAAGCTAAAAATGCCTCTTCATCCCAATTCTCTGCTTCCTATTAGTAGCCAATCGTCTGACCATATTGATATATTACCCCCAACATCATGGGCTCTTAACCTATGAAGTAACCTTATATGTAGTACCTTATCAAATGCTTTTAGGAAATCCAAATATATTACATTTTCTGGTTCCCCATTATCTATACAGTTTGTTGCCTCCTCAAAGAATTCCAATAAATTAGTCAGTCATGATTTCTGCTTCATAAAGACATACTGACCTTGCTTAATTATATTCTGCATTCCTGAATGCCCCACTATTACGTCCTTTATAACAGACTTTCCCAATGACAGATATTAAACTAACTGGCTAAGAGTAACTTGTTAATTTATCCATTCATTTTTGAATAATGGTGTTACATTGGCAGTTTTCTAATCTTCTGGGACATTTTCAGAATCTAAGGATTATTGGAAAATTAATGCCAATGCATCTCCGTAACTACTTCCTTTACAATTCTAGAATGCAAGCCAAAGGGTCCAGGGGAACCTTTCACCCTTTAGCCATTTACCCATTTTTTTTTCTAATGATAATTATCTTGTTTTATTTTGTCCCACCTTTAGCCCTCAATTATTCAGTGTAATTTGAAAGCTATTAATGTCCTCTACCATGAAGATTGGTGCAAAGTACGTATTCAACTCCTGCTATTTCCTGGCTCCCCATCATTATTTCCACTAGTTCATTCTAAAATGAATCTATATTCACTTTTACCTCTTTCTTTTTCCTTTTTATATTATTTAAAGAAGCCCTTGTTGTATATTTTTTATATTATTTGCTAGTTTGTCTTCATAATTTATTTTCTGCCTTCTCATTTTATTTTGGTCACCTTTTGTTGACTTTTAAAACTTTTCCAATACTTTGGTTTACCACTAATCTGTGGCACATTATTTGTTTGTTTTTCTCTCAGTTTGGTTGGTCTATTTCCTTCTGAGAATCCTTCTTCCTCACCTGTGATATGTATTTGCTTTAAGTCCTGAACTACCTTCTTAATTGTCTACCATTGTCTCTCAACTACCTTTTCCACTGAACTCCTTTCCCAGTCCACTCCAACCAACACCGTCTCACACCTGTGTAATTACTCTTTCTTATGTTTAGCCTAATTATTTGTGACCCAAGTTTGCTACTTTCAAACGGAATGCTAAATTCTACCGTTTCATGATCACTGTTTACTAGGAATCTTTAAATTTGCGATCATTTATTGAACCAGCCTCATTACACATTACCAGACCCAAAATAGCTTGATTCACATCATAATATTCTGGGAAGCTGTCCCAAATATACACTATGACTTCGTCCCTGTGGCTAGCTTTGCCAATCTTATTTTCGTAATCTATATGAAGATTAATGTCCTGCGATTTTTTATATACCTTTATTTCCCCCTGATTTATTCTGTGTCCTACATAACGGCTACTGTCAGAGGTCTGTAGACTATTGCCATCAGTGTCTTCTTCCCTATGTTATTTCATACCTCCATCCATATGAATTCTACATCATCTGATGTTAAATTATTTCTTGCTATCATATTTATTCCATCTCATACTAATAAAGCTATCCCGCCATCCTTCCTTTCATTTCAAAAAAACACTTATTCCAGAATATTTAGGACCAAGTTTGATCTCCTTCCAACCAGGTGTCCATAATGGCTATAAGATCATACCCATTACTCTCTATTTGTAAAAGCATTTAAGTAAAGAGCCATGATTTTGCCTCTTCCCCTTTTATTACCCTTTGACACAAGTAGCTGCTTTTTAATGTGTGTACTCTGTCCCTTGCAAACCCACTTTGGATATCATCAAAACAGTTGCCACACAGTGCCACCATATCTGTTTGGTTTATAAGCTTATGTAACATAACTAGCCACCGCCCACCCACAACCCACTGTCCCAACCCCTGTAACTAGTTTAAAGCACTTTTTACAACACTAGTTATTTAATTTGCCAGGATACTGGTCCCAGCACAGATCAAGTGAAGCCCATCTGAACAAAACCAGCTCCCTTTGACCTCAGTATTGGTTCCAGTAGCCCATGAATTGGGGTTTGGTTTACAAAGCAGTGTAATGCCAAAACCTGAAGAAGGGTCCAGACCTGAAACGTCAGCTTTCCTCCTGATGCTGCCTGGCCTGCTGTGTTCATCCAGCTCTACACCTTGTTATCACATACAGTATGTTGTTGTGATCTAGAATGCACCACCTGAAAGGGCGGGGAAGCAGATTCAATAATGAAGAGGGATAAGTAGATAAAAATCTTTATTTCTTCAAAGTACAAAACCTACATGTACACATGCACTTGCAGAAGCTACAGTATCACACACAGCCACCTATTTTTAGACCTCTAACAAATTATCCAATCCATTAACCAATCACCAACCTACCAGCAAAATCCCATCGTTAAATTATTAAGGTGCTGCACATACAGAATCTTAAATGCTTATATTTTCGTTATCCTTATCATCTTACATAATTTATTCTTGTTGTTTTGACCTCAATTAATTGGACACTTTTCTCGAAACCTTAAAACAAAGCATTCTTAGTTCCTGCATGGCATCAGGGATTGGTTCACCATCCTATTTCCCAGGAGGTAACAATTCTTCCTCATGTGTTTACCACATTCCATCTCAGAGGCCTAACATTGTGCTCATGCACAGAGAGCTCTGCTCCATCCCATGTTCTTGCTTAGAACTGGCATCCAGTTTTACTAACTTACTCACCACATATTTTCATGGTGCAGTCAATCCTTTATTCACAAATCTGTCATTATTAAAGAATCATCAAAAGCAGCTTATTGAACTTGCATGCTCCCATACAATCTGCTTCCAGTTTGAGTTTAATTGAGGAACATGAAACTAACCCTATAACAACAGTCCAATTATTTTTCTGTTTGTTCTATGTTAATGTTTTCCAGTGCTGGAGAATAGTCTTATGAATGTTTCTACTGCCTTTGAGGTAGACAGAAAAAGAATTATCCAGGGCTTTAACTACAAGTTATCATTTATGATTATGCTTTAGTATGTGGTTGTGTGCTAGGTAAACCCTGGAACAGGCCATCAAGCCCATAGGTTCAGAGATTGAAAAGAAAGTTATCCCTTCACACTGCAATACAATAAGAAAATACTTTCATCACAAATTCTCCACTAGATGAGCAGGAACAAGTCCAAGCTGTCAATCAACTAAAAAAAGAAATTGAAGGAAAACATGACTTGTAAAATTATTTTTCCTGTTTTATTGTAATGAAAGGCAACAGGTGCTAACCTACCACCTATCATTATAAAAGTACAGCAAGAATAAAAATTCCCATAAAAACAGTGATTAATCTGTCCAGCTGTTGCACAAAGCGATGCACACTGTTCTTGTGTTTATGTAGGGGTTATCTGTGGGAGCCAACAAGCATAGAGGTAAAATTTTGAAGCACTGCTATCGCTGTTTTAAAGGGATGATCCAACCAACTGATTCATGTTATTTTTTTGGGAGACTGCCATCACAGTTTTTATTGGATTTTTATCAAAGTAATAAATATAAGCAGACAGTAGGTTAGGATAAATACTTTATAAGCTAGGTAATTGATTTCAAAATTTTATTCATATTAAAGAATTACCAATCATTTTTGTATTTTCATAATATTGAGAGTACCATTAGAAAGAAAAACAACAGTATAATCAGGTGGATCACTTAGCTGCATATGAGGCATCAAATCATGAAATAATAAAGGTACATCCAGGAGCTCTTGTGACGCAGTGGTAATTGTAATGTCCCTACTGCTGAGTCAAGAATCCTGGTTTTAAATCCCACTTGCTCTAGAAGAGTGTAATAACATCTCTGAAAGGTTGATTAGAAATTATCTAAAGGTACACCCAGCTAAGTCAACCTTGCAATGTCCACCTCTAACACCTGGGGACTTGTGCCAAAAACAAAACTATCCCATTAGTCAAGCATTAGTATGGCATAATCAGACATTCAGAAACATACATATCAATCAATGCCCAGAACCCCATATTCAACTTCTCTGGGTATGTCCTGTGCCATCAGCTGATCAACAACCAGAAGTAGGGGCACAAGATCATAGCAAGTGGAATAGCTAAAACTAAAAATAGTACAAAATGCTATGGTTTCAGGTCAAACACAGGTAAAGGAATCACCTGAGGATTACCACATACACACTCCTTCCATGAATCCACATGTGACTATTTTGACCATTTTTGACAGAAAGCAAGAGGCAGAAAATACCAAGCATGGAAGAGCTTCAATGTCCATGACAAAGATTGTTTTAATCGTAGCAACAATTGAGCTGGCAGAACTCTCGAGGTCACAGCTACCTGTAAGAGAACCAATAGTATCATACTCACAATCTGCCTGTTACTGTTATGATTGTCCATGACAATAATTGATAAGATGTCTGTAATCCTGGTGGAGAAAAAGTCCCATGTTTTGCATGGAGAACAACGTCATTGTGTCATGACATTGCTAACCCACCCTGATGTTAAATTGAATAGTTTGGGAATAGAATCAGCAGCCCATACTCAGCATCCACAACGTCCCATGAGCCATTGGCAACCGAAGAACTTTTTACAGGTCTATAACCCGGTGTCGTGTGACTTCTGACTTTGTCCACCCCAGTCCAACACCGGCACCTCCACATCGTAATCAAACCAGGTAGCCAGCACTGATTCAGAAAGCACCAAGAGCAACACCAGCTTTCTTGAAAATAAGATGATTTGGTGAAATGGCAACACAGGACGACATGCATGATAAACAAATATATCAAGGTGTGTTATAAGTAGACTCAAGTGATCCGACAACCAATGAATCAGGTCAAAGTTCTATAATCCTAGTAGATTGACTTGCAAATGGTAGGGGACAGTTAAAAAGCTAGCAGGAGGGCATTTCTCTATAAACATCCTCTTTCTCAACATTGGCAGAGTGCAGTACCTGGGTACAAATACAAAACTAAGACATTCTCCAACTGTTCTCAGCCAGCAATATGAAATGAGTGGTCATTTTTGCCTCCCCCAAAAAACACAACCACCACAGGTACCAGTGTTCATTCAATTCATCACACGTGACATCAGTAAACATGGATAAAGGACTATGTTTGCTGGAGACCTGAAATTCACACAGAAATTGAGAAAATATGTAGCAAGTCTGACAGGATCTGTGGAGGTCTGATGAAGGGTCATCAGAAATGTTAACTCTGTGCATCTCCACACAAATAGTGCCTAACCTGCTCTGTATTTCATTTGACATCAAAAAACAGTCATGTGAAATGAAAACAATATATATATGAACAAGGACATAACCACTACTGTTAGAATTCTTTGAGGAGGTAGCGAGCAGGTTAGACCAAGGAGAGCCAATGGATGTTTTCTATGTTGTCTTCCAGAAGACCTTTGACAAGGTGCCATGCAGTAGGCTGCTGAGTAAGATAAAGGCCCATGGTTTTCGAGGCAAGATACTATCATGGATAGAAGATTGGCTCTCTGGCAGAAAGCAGAGAGTTGGGATAAAAGGGTCTTTCTCAGGGTGCAGCTGGTGACTAGTGGTGCTCCACAAAGGTCAGTGCTGGGACCACAACTTTTCATTTTACACATTAATGATCTAGATGAAGGAACTGAGGGCATTCTGGCTAAGTTTGCAGATGATGCAAAGATAGGTGGAGAGACAGGTAGCACAGAGGAGGTGGGGAGGCTGCAGAAGGATTTAGACAGGTTAGGGGAGTGGGCGAAGAAGTGGCAGATGGAATACAATATGGGAAATTGTGAGGTCATGCACCTTGGTAGGAAGAATAGAGGCATAGACGATTTTCTAAATGGGGAGAAAATTCAGAAATCTGAAGTGCAAAGGGATTTGGGAGTTCTAGTCCAGGATTCTGTTAAGGTTAACTTGTAGGTTGATTTAGGAAATGCAACTTTGGCATTTATTTTGAGAGGACTAGAATATAAATGCAGGGATGTATATAAGGTCTCATTTAGAGTATTGTGAGTAATTCTGGACAACATACCTCAGGATGGATGTACTGGACCTGGAGCGGGTCCAGAACAGGTTCATGAAAATGATCCCAGGAATGAAAGGCTTAACAAATGAGGAATGTTCAAGGACGCTGGGTCTACAGTCAATGGAATTTAGAAGAATGAGAGGGGATCTAATTGAAACTTACAGAATACTGAATGGCCTGGATGGAGTGGATGTTGGGAAGACGTTTCCATTAGCAGGAGAGACTAGGACCTGAGGGCACAGCTTTAGTATAAAGGGAAGACTCTTTAGAACAGAGATGAGGAGAAACTTTTTCAGTCAGAGAGTGGTGAATCTATGGAGTTCATTGCCACAGAAGGCTGTGAAGGCCAAGTCAATGACCATATTTAAGGCAGAGATAGATAGGTTCTTGATTGTCAGGGGGAATCAAAGGTTACAGGGAGAAAGCGGGAGAATGAGTTGAGAAACTTATCAGACATGATTGAATGGTGGAGCAGTTTCAATGGGCCAAATAGCCTAATTTCTACACCCATGTCTTATAGTCTTACTGTCTTATACTAGACAGGGTCTGCAGCAGGTTGCTAAGAAACCAACAAGAGAGAAAAATATAATTGACCACATTCATGCAGATCTGCCTGCTGCAGATGCATTTATCTGTGACAGTATTGGTAAGAATGATCACTGCAGTCCTTGTAGAGACAAAATCTCATCTTCACATTGACAGTACCCTCCATCATATCGTACAGTACCATTGCCATGGTAGATTTCTAACAGCTCTAGCAATTTAAGATTAGGCATTCATGAGGTGCTTTGGGCCATCAGCAACAGAACTGTACTCCAATACAATCTGTGATCTTGTATTATAGCTTATCCACAACTTTACAATTGGCTCCAAGTGAGAAGATCAACCCTGGTTCAATGAAGAGTGCAAGACGGCATGCCATGGGCAGCACCAGGCATTCCAAATATGAGCTGGTGAAGCTGCAAAGCAGGATGCTTGCATACCAAACAGCATTAGCAACACGTTACAAACAGAGCTAAGTGATCTACAACCAACAGATAAAATCTAATCTCTGTTATTCTATCAGATCCAATCACGAATAGTGGTGGATAATGCGGGAGAGGTGATGGCCTTGTGGTATTATTGCTAGACCATTAATCCAAAAACTTGGCTAATGTTCTGGGGACCCAGGTTCAAATCCAACCACGGCAGATGATGGAATTTGAATTCAATAAAAATTATCTGGAATTAAAGAATCTACTGATGACCATGAAACCATTGTCAATTGTCAGAAAAAACTATCTGGAATTCAGCTCTTTTCTCCATGTTTCCATAATGAGATCAGGAGCTGAACAGGCCCTGTCAGAACCCAAACTGGGCATCAATGAGCAGTTGCTGCTTGATAGCATTGTTGGTGACACCTTCCAACACTTTACTGATGATCGAGAGTAGACTGATGGGTCAGTAATTGGCCAGGTAGGATTTGCCCTGCTTCTTGTGAACAGGACATATCTGAGCAACTTTCCACATTGTCGGGTAGATGCCAGTGTTGTAATTGTACTGGAAGAATTTGGCTAGGGGAGCAGCAAGTTCTGAAGAACAAGCCTTCAGTACTATTGCTGGAACATTGTCAGGGCCGTTGCTTTTGTGGCATCCAGTGCCTCCAACCATTTCCAGATATCACGTGGAGTGAATGAATCAAATTGGATGAGGACTGGTATCTGTAATGCTGGGGGCTACTAGAGAAGGTCGAGACAGATAATCCACCTGGCACTTTTGGCTGGAGATTATGCTTCAGTCTTATCATTTGCACTTATGTGTTGGGCTCTTCCATCATTGAGGATGAGGATATTTGTGGAGTCACCTCCTGCAGTAAGTTGTTTAATTGTCCACCATCATTCACGACTGGATGTGGCTGGAGTGCAGAGCTTAGGTCTGATCCATTAGTTGTGGGATTGCTTAGCTCCGTCTATCATTTCCTGCTTATCCTGTTTGACATATAAGTAACCCTGTTTATTAGCTTTGGCAGATTGACACCTCATTTTTAGGTATGCCTGGTGCTGCTCCTGGTATGCCCTCCTGCAGTATCTGTTGAACCAGGGTACATCCGCTGGCTGGTTGGTAATTGTTGAGCAGGGGATATGCCAGGCCTTGAGATTGCAGATGATGCTAGAATAAAACTCTGTTGCTGTTGATGGCCTACAGCATCTCATTAATGCCCAGCCTTGAGTTGCTAGATTTATTTGAAGTCTGTCGCATTTCACACGGTGATGGTACCACACAACATTCTCAATGCGAAGGTGGGACTTCTTCTCCACAAGGTCTGTGCAGTGGTTACTCTTAACAACACTGTCATGGACAGCTGCATCTGCAACCAGCAAATTGGTAAGGATGAGGTCAAGTATGTTTTTCCCTCTTGTTGATTCCGTCACCACCTGCTGCAGGCCAGTCAAAAAACTATGTCCTTTAGGACCCAAACAGCTCAATCAGTAGTGCAATTGCTGAGCCACTCTTGGTAGTGGACATTGAAATTCCACAGAGTACATTTTACACACTTGACACCCTCCAAGTGTTGTTCAACATTCATTAGTCAAAGGAGAATGGTACATGGTAAACAGCAGGAGGTTTCCTTCCCCATGTCTAACCTGAAGCCATGAGACTTCATGAGTCTGGAGTCAATGTTGAGGACTCCCAGGGAAACTCCCTCCCTAAGTATACCACTGTGCTGCCACCTCTGCCGGGTCTGTCCTGCTGATGGGACAGGAGATATCCAGGGATGGTGCTGGTGGTGGCCGTGACATTGCCTGTAAGATATGATTCTGTTAGTAGACTATGTTAGGATGTTGCTTGATTAGTCTGTGAGACAGCCAACCCAATTTAGGCACTAGCCCCAGATGTTAGTTAACACGACTTTGCAGGATCAACATGGCTGTTTCTGCCGTTGTCTTTTCTGGTGCCTAGGTTGATGCCACGTGGTCTATCTGATTTCATTTCTTTGTTTCAACTTTGTAGTGATTGATACAACTGAGTGGCTTGCTAGGCCTTTTCAGAGGGCAATTAAGAGTCAACCACATCACTGTGGGTCTGGAGGCATATGCAGGCCAGACCAGGTAAGGATGGCAGTTTCCTTCCCTGAAGAATATTAGTGAACCAGATGGGTTTATCCAACAATCAACAATGGGCTCATGATCATCACTAGACTCTTAATTTCAGATATTTATTGAACTCAAATTCAACCTTCTGCTGTGGCAGGATTCAAACCTGGGTATCCAGAACAGTATCTGGGTCTCTGGGTTAACAGTCCAGCGATTATACCACTAGGCCATTGCCTCCCTGCAGTTGGCACATAAGGATGGCAGATTTTCTGCCCTGAAGGATATTATTGAGCCAGATGGGTTTTTCCAACAATCAACAATGGTTTCATGGTCATTAGTAGATTCTTAATTCCACATTTTTTTTAATTGAATTCAAATTCCACCATCTGCCATGGCGGAATTCGAACCCGAGTGCCCAGAAGATTAGCTAAGTTCAGGATTCATAGTCCAGCAATAATATCAGCAGGCCTTCAGCACTGTGACAGATGTTATGCTAAACTGGCTTGCTGTTTCCTGCTTTCTATCTCCCTTCCCTTTTGAATAAAAGTATTATATTTGCTATCTTCCAATCTATTGGGACCTTAGAGAGTTTGGAAAGTTAAAACCATGCATCAGCAATGTCACTAGCCACTTCTTTAAAGAAACTACAAAGTCCATCAAGACCCAAGAGCTGTAGGTAACAAGTACCCAATAATTTACTCAGTACCACCTCTTGGGGATTGTAATCTTCCTGAGTTCCTCCCTCCTTTCCATTTTCTGCGCTATATGAAATTGCATTGCAATTCCACAACTAACCAAGCCTCTAACTAAGCTGTCTAGTACAGCTACAACTTTGGTATGTAACATCAATGTGGAAAATTGCACATAAAAAGCAGGGTAAATTCAACCAGCAAATTATCACCCTTTCAACCTACTCCAAATTATCAGCAAAATGATGCAAAGAATTATCAATAATTTATCAAATGGCACTTACCAATTATCTCACATTTGCTCAGTCTGCGTACCTCATTATAGCTTTGTTCCAAACATGGACATAACAGCTCACCAGTTGTAAGGTTAGGTTACTGACCTTGTCTTCAAGGTAGTAATTGACCACATGCTAACAAAACTGAGGGCAATGGGGATCAGGACCAATTCATGCCTGCCAAAAAAGAAAGATTGCAGTTGTTGTTGGAGAATAATCATTATCAAAAAAAAGCTGGCTGTTTGCAGGTGATTGCATAATGTTTAGCACCATTTGAATTCTTCACGTATTGAATCAGTCTATGCCTGCATTCTACGAGACCTAAAAACTTCCATGGTCCTCAACAGTGGTCTTTTTTTTTCAGTTTTTACCTGGCATTTTACCTCCATCCCTTAGATAATTTAGCTTGCTTAAAGTACAAGCTTTTTGTTTTGTCCCACACTACCAGCTATATATTCAAGCAGCACCAACCATTTTCTGTTCCCAGAAAGCCAGAACTGAACTAAGAAACTATGCAAATAGTTTGAAAAATCCAGTCATTTGTTGTGCCCTTGCCTAGCTTTGCAATGACAGCAAGCCATTCCAAGATACACTAAGTTAGGGCTATAAAACCTGGCCTGAAACACTATTGAATAAAGATAGTGGTCTATTGATATGTAGAAAGATATTGAAATCCATTACCAGAAATCTTGAATCCAGTACAAAATGTTTTTCAAGTCCATCATGATAATTCCAGTTAGAGATTGTAAGCTTCCTGATGACGGCCTACATATGTAGATTATTGTAGAGAAGTATTAGCAGTTTGTTTACTTCTCATGCATGCCTTAAATATTTTTGAAGTGAACACTGTTTGGGGATGTTAGCAGCCCTGCTGATACTTTATTTCTCAATTTCTAGAAAGTCTTTGCTAGGATTATAAAGAAAATAATTGAATACCATTTGATCTTGTGGGATTAGCAGTCAGACACTAGACTGGATAGCAAATCAATTGCATTCCTGTACCCAGCGAGTGGTTAATAGTGAAAGCTTTTCAGGGGGCCAAGTTGCAAGCGGAATTTCATGTTGAGACTATTGTTCTTCACCATCCTCAGAAATAACCTGAATAAAGATACAAATAGCACTATTCACGTTTGCTAATAACACAGAAATGTGTGGTAGAATCATGAGCTTAGCCTGGTCGAGATACATTTGCGGAAATGAGTCTATGCGGGACAGAAGTCCTTTGGTGTGAATAAATGCAATGAGAGATGTGGCTCTGGGTCATTGTACACATGTGTACAATATCAATAATTTTCATTAAAGGTCATGGGGCAGGACAGGCGAGTTGCACAGTCGAGGATGGATTTTACAGTGGATAAAGCTCTGTCAATAGACTACTGAGCAAGGAAATACAGTTTTAGAATATAATGCTAGAATAGTGAAATATAACAGAAGAAACACGATGTTTTAAGTTCGGCCACATTTAGGAAATTGGGTCCAATTTGACCTGACACATAGCAAGGTATATCACAAACCAGAAGATCATGAGAAAGGCAGCTGAAATGATATCCAATTTTAGGCTAATAGCTCGCCATGATAGATTAAAGGCTTCTGTTCAAAAACATTAGCTTAGAAGAGCTACGATTCTTTAAAAATTATTAAAGGTTTTGAATCTATTCAGTTGGAAGTTATTTATCATACACTGTGGTATATTAGTTAATCTTTGAAACTTTGAAAACTCCTTGAAAAATGGATCAACTTACATCCTGGATATAAAATGTGAACTGTCAGTGTTGATGTAAGTGGTTGTGATTTCAAGTTGAAAAATTACACAGTAATTCAAATCAATGTTTCATGTTTTAGTAAAATGATTGTTTAATAATAATAATAGTTTGAATCACAATATTAGTCAGTATGCACATTGGAATTCCTACAGTTCACACACTATGAGATTTACCTTATTGGGAACGTAGTAAATTGGGCCTGAACCATTTGTTCACCATGCAAGATTGATGTTAAAAAAGGGTGCATTAAAATCCATCCTGCAGGATAATTCTGTCTACCTTGAACAGAGTATTTCTCACTATATACCACACAAACAGGTGAATAGCACTAAAGCTGTACCTTTGGTCGTGAAAAATGTTCAGTTTATGTCAAATTACCAAGGGTAAGGTATCTCAAAAGTCGGATCAACAGGTAAAGCTAGACGTTTCACGCTGCTACTATATATTAGCAGAACAAATGACGTTCATCTCAAACAGAATGCTGCCATCAAGCTAAAAAGATGTTCTGCTTATCACACAAATGACTAATGTGGAGTATGAAATTCAGTGCCAGTGTGATGCCAGGTATGTATGGTATGTGAGTATGTAATCTCAAGGACTGGTGGAACAAATAAAACAGCTTATCCCTTCAGCTGTTTGCAATACACATGGTGCCGATGGTACTCAACCAGCCACGCCTGCAAAACTTGCATCACAAACTCCAACATCAGATATGATTCTAAAGTTGGACTGTGTTTGCTGGATGGTCACAAGTGTGGGAAGAATTACAAGGACAACCAGTTTCAGGATTGTCAGTCAGATCCACAGGATGGAACACTTACATGTACTGGAAGCTACATTAATGAATAACAGAACCATATTATTTGCAAACAGAAAGGTCAGGAGCATACACTATACCTATTTCAACTAAACAAAACAGATGACACCATTCATTTCTCAGGCAACACCTTGATTAAGGTCAACCTGACTTAAGCAAAGCCTGGTGATTAACTGTCAATCATCAGGCACTTTTACATCTCTAAGACAACACCTCTGCCAATCAAAGTCCACTCACTAAAAAAAATCAGCAATCTCCTCTCACACTGTATAGATGTTTTTGTTCCCTTTAAATTGATATCCTTGCATATTGTCCTATCAGTGCTAGACTAGAAGCTTCAACAGTTTTTTTCAGCAATACTCAAGTACCTTATGTATTTTGAGAAGGTGCATGTGTTGTGATCCCTGCTGATGGCAATGCTGGACAAATCAAATCAGAGTGAATCCTGACTTATAGATCATAAATTTGAATTTTGCAGTTGGTTCCCATGGTGGTTAATCACTGAACATATAAACATTCTTTAACAAAAGGACATTATTTGTTACAGAAAAGAAGGAAACCATACATCTACATATATGACAGTTTAGAAAAACATTAACATAAACAGCAAAATAGAGTTTCACACTATTTTCTAACATTATTCTTTGACAGGAATTTATTCCAGGAGAAATATCATTCCTATCGCAACTCTTTACTTTCTTATTCAAATGACTCTTCTTGAATCTCCTTCTTTGTTGACCGTTTCAGTACTTCTTCCTCTGGATGCTGGTATAAACCTATTTTCAATCCTGATGGCCTAAATCTGTGTATTTGGGTGTGAGTATGTGTTTCTGTGACTGCGTTTTTAGGTGTGAGTGAGTATGGTTCGTGTACCTGTGTATTTGGGTGCGAGTATGTGTTTGTGTACCTATGTACTTGGGTGTGAAGCAGTATGCATTTGTGTATTGGTGTATTTGGAAATGATTTTGTGTGTGTTTGCAGAAATGTGCACTTTGATGCATGTATGTGTGTGTACCTGTGTATTTAGGTGCACACGAATGTTTGTTCAACACAATGTGAGTATTTATAACACAGAGAGATGGACAGGATTGTGACAGCTCATGTCAGCAATAAGTTGATTGACTGGCTTCAACATGCGGAATGAGATCCCAGAGAAGTGCTAGGTCCATCAAACATCTAATAGAATCCAGAATTCCAGAATGATACCACTGGCTGCTCCTCACAGTCTCAGTGAACGCTGTGTGAGGGTTAAACAGATCACTAATCCCAGTGATAGCATTGCCCAGGACATTACATGAGCTACACGAAATCTAGACTCAGTAGCCAAGTCGCCACTGTGAATGACAGAGGTGATTTGAATCATCAGTGGACACTGGTCAGACAGAACCGTGTTATTAATGTGGATTAGACAGTATCGTGTTGTTAATGTGGGTCAGACAGAATAATTTTATTAATGTGAATCGGACAGTATTGTGTTATTAATGTGGATTGGACACTATCATGTCATTAATGTGGATCAGACAGAACGGTTTCATTAATGTGGATCAGACATTATTGTGTTATTAATATGGATCGGACAGTATCGTGTTATTAATGTGGATCGGACAGTACAGTGTTATTAATGTGGAATCAGACAGAATTGTGTTATTAAAATAGATCGGACAGAATCATGTTACTAACATAGATCAGACAGTATCGTGTTACTAAGGTAGATCAGACAGTATCGTGTTATCAGAGTGATCAGACAGAATCGTGTTATTGATGTAGGTCAGGCAGTACCGTATTATGCTGCATAAGGTACGATGGATACCAGCACTGATGAGATATCCCAAGAAGATCGTGCAGCCTGATCTCTCTTGCTGACATGCGTTCAGATTGATTGTATTCTGTTCGTCATCATCTAATGGTTCCAGCTTCTTCTCAACCTGAAACAGTCAGTCAAATATCAGGTTTCCCATTCCCCCAGCACAAGGTCCACAAATAATCATAAGAATCAGTAGCAAGAGGATAAAATTCAGCCCCTCAATCCTATTCCAGCATTCAATAAGATCACAGGTGATCTACCTCACCTTCCTCTCTGCCCGCCCTAACCAAGGATTTCCTTCTTGATCAAAAATCTAACTCAGCCTTTAATGTTTTCATTTACCTAGTTTGTTGCTCTCCAAGAATTCCAAAGACTCATAAACCTCTGAAAAAAAGATTTCGCCACACCTTAGTCCTAAATGAGTGACTTCTTGCTTGTAATTGGTTCTCCCCGTTCAAAATTCCCTGACAAGGGGAAACAATCTCTCAGCGTCCACCATGTTAATCCCTGTGAGAATCTTATATGTTTGACTAAGATCATCTCTGACTCTTCTAAACTCCGATGGATACAGGTTCAACCTTTCCCCCAGGAAGGTTCCTACTAAGCCTTCCCTGAACTGTTTTTAATACATGTATATCTCATTTTAAATAGGAGACCCCTTACTTTTTAATTTTATTTTTGACTAGTTGAAGGCCACACAAGAGAAAACTTACTTTCAGGATCCACCCTGTCCAGTCCCCTGAACATCTTATACATTGCAATAAGATCACCTTTCATTCTCTTCAACTCAGATTGACACATACTGTCCAGCCTATACATGTGAGGCTTTAATCCTAGCAATCAGTTGAGTCAATCTTCTCTGAAGTTCTTTCAATGCAAGTCTATCCCGCCATAAGGAAGGAAATCAAAATGGTACACAGTACACTAGATGCACTAATTTTACCAATGTCTTTAACAGTTGTAGCAAGAAATCCCTATTTTTATATTCTTTCCCCTTGCAATAAATTACAACATTCCATTTATCTTAATTACTTGCTGTTTTACTGCTTGTTGATCTTTTGTAATTCATGAACAATGACACCCAAATCCCTCTATATTGTAGCATTCTGCAATCTCTCTCCATTTAGATAATGTTCTGCCTTTCTACCTGCTAAAGTAGCCAATCTCACATTCCCCAAGGCCAGGGTCCCTCCCATTTCCCCCCTAAAGGCACACTCTCAGAGGGGAATGAAGGCACAGACCTCACTGGAGTGCCCTACCTACCTGCTGTCAATGAACCCTCTCTCCTCACTCTGGATCCAAGCAGTGTCTACAAGCTTGTCTACACTGTCTTACTTGCTGCAAGTACTAGAACATTCCTGGTACGGCTGATTCAGGATGACAATGTAATTACCCACTGAAAGGATCTTTGTGTCTCAGTTAGAAATATAGGTTTCTGTAGGAACAACAGTAAAGAGTATGTCGTTCTGGGGGAGGGTGGTCAGATTGGATTTCGCTGCTCTCCTAACCCTGCCATAATTTGGACTTGGACCTGGTTATTGTGGTTCTATCTCAGCTGTGGTTGGAGCTGTTTTTAGCAGCTCAGGACCAGCCATTCCTTCTAGTCTGCTCCATCATTCAATAATTATATGGCTGATTTTCTCCAGCAACTCAGACATATTTGAGAATAATAGGGTTGTAATAGCTGGTCATTTTAATTTTCCAAACATTGACTGAGACTGCCAAAGTGTTAAAGGGTTGGATGGTGAGGAATTTGGTAAATGTGTTTAGGAATTTTTTTTTATAAATATGTAAATGTTCCGAGTAGAGAAGAAGCAAAGCTTGACCTCTTAGGAAGTAAGGCAGGGCAGTGATTGAACTGTTAGTAGGGGAACACTTTGGGACTAGTGATCATAATTCTTTTAGTTTTAAAATAGTTATGGAAAAGGATAAGCCTTCCATGAAAGTAAAAATTTTTAATTGAAGTAAGGCAAATTTTAATGGTATGAGAAGAACTTTCAAAAGTTGATTGAAGTAAACTGTTCGCACGTAAAGGGATGACCGACAAGTAAGAGGCTTTCAAAGATGCGGTAATGAGACTTCAGAGGCATTATATTCCTGTTAGGAGTGACAGGTAAGGCTGGTAAGATTAGGGAACACTGGATGAATAAACATATTGAGGTTCTCAACAAGAATATAAAAGAATCATATTTTAGATATAGACAACTGGGATCATATGAATCTCTTGAAGAGCATAAAGAGTGCAGGAGCATTCTTAAGAGGGAAATCAGGAAGGCAAAGAGGGGATATGAGATAGGCTTCGCAGATAAGATTAAGTATAATCCAGAGATTCTACAAGTACATTGAGAGCAAAAGTGCAACTGGAGAGAGATTAGGGCCCATTAGAGATCAACGAGGTCATCACTGTGTTGAACCTGAGGAATTGGAAGAGATATTAAAAGAATTTTGCGTGTCAGTTTTTACTGTGGAGAAGGAAATGGAGGCTAGAGAATTCGGGGAAATAAATACTGAGGTTTTGAAAACAGTTCACAAAGGGAAGATGAACTGCTGAAGGTCTTAGAAAACATAAAATTGGACAAATCTCTAGGACCTGATTAAGTGTATCCCAGGGCATTGTGGGAAGTTAGGGGGGAAATTGCGGGGCCCCGGAAGAAATATTTGCATCAACAATAACCACAGGTGAGATGCCAGAGAACAGGAGGATGGCTACTGTTGTTCCTTCATTTAAGAAAGGCTGTAAGGAAACACCTGGGAGCTATAGATCTGTGAGTCTGATATTGGTGGCGAGTAAGTTGTTAGAGATGATTCTGAAAGATAGGATTTATATGCATTTGGCCAGGCAAGGAGTGATTAGGGTTAATCAGCATAGTTTTGTACAAAGAAAATCATGTCTCACAAACTTGATTGAGTTTTTTGAGGAAATAACCAAAATAATTGATGAGTAAAGCCTTTGATAAGATTCTGCATGGTTGACTAATTAATAAAGTTAGATCACATGGGATTCAGGGTGAGCTTGCCAATTGGATACAAAATTGGCTTTAGGTCGTGGAGGTTTGTTTTTCTGACTGGAGGCCTGTGAAAAGATGTGTTCCACAGGGAACGGTGCTGAGTCCACTTCTGTTTATCATTTATATAAGTGATTTGGATGAGAATACAGGGTTAGTAGGTTTGTGGGTGACACCAAATTTGGTGGTATAGTGATAGGTAAAGAAGGTTATCTAAGATTACAAAGGGATCTTGATCAATTGGGTCAATGGGCTGAGGTGTGGCAGATGGAGTTTAATTTCAATAAATGTGAATTATTGCATTTTGGTAAAACTGGGCAGGACTCATACAATTAATGGTAGGGCCCTGGGTAGTGTTGTAGCAGAGAGCAATCTAGGGGTTCAGGTACATAATTCTTTGAAATTTGTATCACAGGTAGACAGGGTCATTAAAGAAGGGGTTTAGCACACTTGTCTTCATTGCTCAGATCTTTGAGTATACTAGTTGGGATGTCATGTTGAGGGTGTACAGGATGTTGGCGAGGCCTCTTTTGGAGTAGTGTGTACCCTTCTGGTCACCCTGTTATAGGAAGGATATTATTAATTGGAGATGGTTCAGTAAAGATTTACCAGGATGTTGCAGAGAATGAAGGGTTTGAGTTATAAAAAATAGGCTGGATAGAATCAGAGAATCCCTACACTTTGGAAATAGGCCATTCGGCCCAACAAGTCCACATCACCCCCTCCAAAGAGCATCCCACCCTTTCCCTGTAACCCTGCATTTCCCATGTCTAATCCACCTAATTTACACACCCCTGGACACTATGGGCAATTTAGCATGGCCAATCCACCTAACCTGCACATCTCTGGACTGTGGGAGGAAACCGGAGCACCTGGCAGAAAAGCATGCAGACACGGGGAGAATGTACAAATTCCACACAGACAGTCGACTGAGGGTAGAATCAAGCCCTGGTCCCTGGAACTGTCAGGCAGCAGTGCTAACCACTGAGCCACCCAAAAACTTGAGTGATCGTAGAATCCTAGTGTTAAAGCAGGTTATTTAGCCCATCAAGTCCACAGCTACCATCCCATATTTCCCATGGCTAATCCACCTAATTTGGACTATGGGAAGAAACCAGAACATCTACAGGAAATCCACACAGACACAGGGAGAACGTGCAAACTCCACACAATTACCCATGGGTGGAATTGAACCCAGGTCTCTGTTGTTGTAAGGCAACAGTGCTAACCACTGAGCCACCATGGTTTGAGACTTTTTACACTGGAGCTTAGGAGGTTCAGGGGGATCTTATAGACGTTTATAAAATCACAAGGGGCATAGATAAGGTTACTAGCAAAGGTCCTTTTCCTAGGGTGAGGAATTCAAAACTAGGGGGCATATTTTTAAGGTGAGAGGAGCAAGATTTAAGGAGGACACGAGGGACAACTTTTTTTACACGGTGGTTAGTGGGTGGAGTGAACTGCCAGAAGAAGTGGTGGATGCAGGTGCAGTTACAATGTTTAAAAGACATTTGGATAAGTACATGAATAGGAAAGGCTTGGAAGGAAATGGACCAAACACAGCCATGTGGGAATACTTTAGTTTGGGAACATGATTGGAGTGGACTAGTTGGACAGAAGGGTCTGTTTTCATGCCATATGATTCTAAATCTCTTTTCAATTCTGATGACTCCATAATTTCTCTTAAATTCTCACAACCTGAAGATTCCACAAATCAAACACTTTTCTGCTGGGTGGGAAGTATTCCCCTGCAAGGGAAAAGATCCTTCCTTTCTAACTGACCTAAAATCAGAAGCTTCCTTCAGGTTTGTTCTGGATCTGTATGGGTTTAATCAGCAACATAAATATTCCATCCAAGAGGCTCTGTGGTATAGTGGGATTGTCCCTACCTCTGAGACAGCAGACCTGAATTCACATCCCACCTGTTCCAAAGGTGTATAACAGCATCTCTGAGCAGGTTGATTTTAAAAATCATGTCCAAATTTCCCAACCATTAATACAACAATGTCCTGCTAGTCACTTGACTTGTCACATGCCTTTTTGGCATGTCACCGTTTAAGTCACTGTTCCAAATGACTTTCTGACCATTGTAAAGTGAAAATAAACCTTTGCAGATCTGAAACCACGCATCCATCTCTATCTTAAAAGTCTATACAGGTAGTTCTGCTATAATACATGTTTTGTTAACACAAATTGGCTGTAATG
>NC_063335.1:49614887-49635774 GCF_021869965.1 Rhincodon typus
GGGGGGTGGGGATTGTGGGTTGGGTGGGTGTAGGGTGGGGGATCAGTGACGCGGGTGGTCGGGGTTTGGAATGCTGTCATCCCCTGCTCCTTCCTGGAGACCTCACTGCTCCCAGTTTGGAGCTGTGGTGTTGAGAAACCTCTTGGTTCCCGACAGTGGAGGGTTGATTTTATTCAGGCCCCGCCCAACGTCTGTCATTTTTGGGTTGGGGGATGCTCCTCTCCTTCTCCCTGGTAACCTTGATCCTCCTTTTCTGTTGGTGACCTTCCCTCCACAAATCCTCTTCATCAGCGGAGCTGCTACTGTGGTCGTCATGCTGCTGCCTCTTCCCGTTCTGTTGCTGTGGGCCAATGGAGGCCTGGCGAGGGTTTTCTTTTTTTGGTTTTTCTTGACTATTTTCCACTCCCCCAACTCCTTTGTCACCTCCTCCTCCATTGACTCTGAATTCCTGGGTGGAAGTTGAGTCTGTTGTGCTGCTGTTCTGCCTTCCTGTCTCTCCCTTTGCCTTTAGTATTTATACCACTTTTTCCTACCTATTATCTGTTCTGAAGAAGGGTCACTCTTCTCAATGTTAACTCTGCTTTCTCTCCACAGATGCTGTCCGACCTGAATTTTCCAGCAATTTGTTTTTGACCCAGATTTCAATTCTGGCCAGCACATGCTTCCATTTCAAACACTGTAGTTCACTCTTAACGTGTTCTGATTCCCAACAGACCAATTATTGTTTTTTTTTTGAAAGCCTGCTTCAATAGATGGTCCTCCCAGAATTACAGTGGTATTAATAAAGATGTTGTTGTACTGTTTTTCTACAGTTCTAGTATAACCTCCCAGCTCTTGCAATCTATCTTAGCAAATAAAGGAAATTATTCCTTCACATTTAGGGCATCTACACTGACATACTTTATCTGATACTTTTCTTTTTGCAGTGCATCAATTAATAGGAAAGCCATATGCACAACAATTCCTGCTTGTCTTGCTAAGACTTGATTCAAGCCACAAGGTGAGGTTTTTTGCCTTCTTATCTACTACTTGATTCTTTGCTAGAACAGGCTAAAGCTAATCAGTTTGTTCCATATTTGTACTTAACTCTGTGTGCACTTGTACAGATCCGTGAAGCTGACAGGGCAGATAGTTAGTAATGAAGAAGGCACAAGAGTTTCTCTTTCTTAGCTCAGACACATGATCTGAGCAGGGTGATTATTTTAGAACTGTATAAAAACCCTGGAATACAGTTATGATACAGTTCTGGTCACAGGACAGGAGGGATGTGAAACAAAAACGGAAATTACTGGAGAAACTCAGCTTTATGTGGAGAGAAAGTGGAGTTAAAATTTCAGGTCCAGTGACCCTTCAGTAATAGGAGGTTGTATTTAAGATGTTACGATAGATATTTTGAAGAATGTTGCCAGGTCTTGGGAATTTTAGCTATGAGGAAAAACGGGAATTAATTGCTTTGCAGCATAAGTCAGAGGGGAGATCTAATTGAAGTGTATGAGTGAATGCTTCCTTAGTGAGGTCAATAACCAAGGACCATTATTTAAAGTAATTGTAGAACCAATGGAGCAGTGAAGACAAAAGCAGAAATTGCTGGGGAAACTCAACAGCACCAGGAGAGAAAGCAGAGTTAATGTTTTGAGTCCAGTGGTCCTTCAGAACTATTGGTACTGGCTAGGAAACATTGGTACTTATGCTGATTACAGGGTTGGGGGAGGAGGTTTGGGAAAAGAGTGAGCAGATAAGTAGAAATGGAGCACAGAGAGAAAGACCGTTAGGCAGATAAAGGAATGGTTGATAGTAAGCGAGAAAAGGAGAAAAACTGATAATGGGAACGATGAGTAGGTGGAAGTGGGATGGCTGTGCTGAAAGCAGCCCATGTCATGACAGGGGTGTGGGGGCAGGTACAGGGTATGGAAGGAGCTGTTCATACCAGAAAATTATTGAACTTCATATTAAGCCCTGAAGACTGCAAGAGTTGCAAAACAAGGTAAAATACAATGCCGTTAATCCCAACAACACTCCTTTACAATTTCAAACACAAGAGAAAGAATTCCCTTCTTTATCACACATTGAGATTGACTTGCTGTGGCTTGAGTTCCACAGTTTTGAAATATGATCACCGCTACCTTGAGCATTTCTCCAAACAGACTTTGACTTTCTTGGTTTGAAATAACGATTTTGGGGTTTTATCCAAACACTTCTGGTCCAGAACTTTACCTCAGCAGAAGGAGTTTAGGCTTAACCTATTTCTTAATTTTCTAAACTATATAATGCTTTCTCAGGTGCAACTGTTTTTATACATCCATCTGCAGGAAGAATTCTACAAACCTGCAAAACTGAAACCTAAAACCCTTCCAAGCTGTGGGTGTTTCCCCTAATTAAGAGCAAAAAAAAACCTCCCCTTGAAGCTGATGGTGGCAGAGTTCAAAGCTAGGGGGCATTTTTTTAAGGTGAGAGGAGACATTTAAGAGGGATCTGAGGGGCAACTTTTTCAGAGGGTGGTGCGTATGTGGAATGAACTGCTAGAAGAAGTGGTAGATGCAAATACAGTTACAGCATTTAAAAGACTTTTGGACAAATACATGAATAGGAAAGGTTTAGAGGGATATAGGCCAAATGCAGGCAAGTGGGGCTCGTTTGGTTTGGGAAACTTGTATCAAAGGGTCTGTTTCAATGCTATATGACTCTAGGAAAGACTTTGATTGTTCTTAAGAATAAATAATGAAAAGAGAACCCCATTACATACCAGAAACTTTCTCAAACAAAAAAAAAATGTCGTGTCTATAGAAAGACTTGTAAGTTAATCATAAAATCCCTTTAAACACACAAACCACTAGCTTAAATCCAAACTCTGAAATAAATATTATAGTATACATAAATTGCATACTTTGCATTACAGCGGGCATAAATATGGTTGAATGCCTTCTTTCCATCATAAATTTGCTTTAAATGAACCTTGGCATGGTCATTTCTCTATTTTCACATCAGCCGTTTTGGTGGATTAAACAGTGGATGAAAAATGGGAGAATTTTGAGATGAATAGCATGCAAGCTAGATGCATACCAACAAGAAATAATTAACGTATCCAAAGCTACAGTACCCTGGATGCCTAAGGATACTGATGAGAAAATAAGGAAAAGAATATCAGCATATAATGCATATCGACATAATAGCAATAGAAATCAGGAAGAGAATTTCAAATGCAGGAGAGAGGCTGAGGCTATAATAACGAGGGCTATGAGGAAGCATGAGAAAAGGATGGCAGGCAACACCAAAACACCAAAAGTGGTGTTCCTCAGAGATTGGTGTTGGGACGCTTGCTTTTCCTGATTTATATAAATGATCTAGAGATGGGTGTTGAGGGCAAAATCTCTAAATTTGCAGATGACACTAAGCTAGGGAGAACAGTGAATTGTGAGGATGACAGTGAGTGACTTCAAAGTGATAAGTTGGCCAAATTGACATTCATTTGCAGCGAATTGTGGGGTAATACATTTTGGTAGAAGAAACAGAGACAATACAAGCTCAACGTTACATCTTCAAGGGAAGGACAGGAGAAGAGGGACCTCAGGATTCACATGAATGATTCTCTGAAGGTGGCCAGGCAAGGTGAAACAGATATTAAGAAGCCTTATAAGATCCCTGGGTTAATAAAGAGGCATGGAGTAATAAAAGCAAGGATGTGATGCTACACCTCTGCAAACCATTGGTTAGACCACATTTGGAGTATTGTGTTCAGTCTGGGTCCCTTATTAAAGGAAGGATGTTAAAGCCCTGGAGAGGGTTCAAGTGAGATTTACTAGAATGATACAGGAATGAGAAATATTAGATCCAAGGCAAAATTAGAGAAATTGGGCTTGTTCTTCTTTGGAGCAGAGAAGATTAGAGATGACCTTATTGAAATGTTCAAAATTATGAACAATTTTGACAGAATAAAGAAGGATATTCTGTTTCCACTAGTTAGTATCTCAGTAACAAGGGATCACAACTTCAAGATTATCAGCTAGGAGTGACATGAGAAACTTTACTGGTTATTAGGATTTGGAATGTGCTACCTGGGAGGGTGATTGAGGTGGAATCCGTCGGAGGTTTCAAAAGAACTGGAAATATATTTGAAAGTGATTAATTTAGTTGGTTACATAGCTGGGTGTAGAGAATGGGACTTGCTGGGTGGCTGTTTTGCAAGCTAGTACAGACAATTTTGGGTTGAATGGCCTTGTATACTGTAACATTTTATGGTTCTGTAAATGTAGTTTCATTAAGTTGGTGCACAGTTTAGCACCAGTAATTTCCCACTAAACCTGCAAGCAAGAACTGCATTGTACTCACCAAAAAGTAAAGTTTAATGAATTTTTATTATCAGGATATCAGTAAAATTTTGAAAGAACATCATTGGTCCATAAACTCCATTCTTTTTAGTCACCCAAAAATTCCCTTACTGAATTTCTGCAACTAAAGGCAGTTCAAGAAAGTTCAGATATTTTTAAAAAAGAAAATGCTTTGCCCTGTTCTGAGCTAAATACAACTTGCACAATGCTCTCCGTACTATACCATATAGACAATTTGTGAGTCAAACATAGCAAATGACTTTCATTCAACTAATTAATTCCAACATCCCTTCTGGTTACTCCATGATTCCCTTTTTCAAAATAATCGAAGGTTTTTTTTGACTTTTCCTTTTCCTGAAAATTACTGTTTAGAACTGCATATCTACAGACACTACATGTGACTCCAGACCCACAACAATGTAGTTGACACTAAGATGCCCTCTGCAATGAGGGTTGGGCAATAAATGCTGTCCAGTGATGCCCTCATCCTGTGAATGAATAATAAAACAAAATTACACAAAGTAGCAGAAGTAGACCATTCAGTCCATCAGGTCTGCTCTTCCATTCAATGAGATCATGGCTGATCTGATAACCCTCAACTCTACTTTCCTGCCCATTACTCATAACCCTTGATTCCCTTAAAAATCTATCTGTCACACTCTTGAACATAGTTCATGACCCAGCCTCAGCAGCCCTCCATGGTAAAGAATTCCACAGATTCAAAACCCTCTGAGAGAAGATATTCCTCCTCATCTGTCCTAAATATGTGACCACTTATTCTGAGATTATGCCCTCTGGTCCTAGACTCTCCCACAAGGGAAAATAACCTTTCACATCTACCCTGTCAAGTCCTCCAAGAATCTTGCATGTTTCAAGAAGGTCGTCTCTTATTCCTGTATATTTCAACAAGTACTGGCCCAATTTATTGCAACTAAATCTCGGGGACCTGATCTGGTGTATCCCAGGCTGTTGTGAGAAGTTAGGGAGGAAATTGCGAGACCTCTTGCAGAAATAGTTATACCATTTATACCTATGGGTGAGGTGCTGGAGGACTGGAGAGTGGCAAATGTTGTGCCTTTGTTCAAGAAGGGATGTAAATAGAAGCCTGGGAACAATAGAAATGTGAGTCTGATTTCAGTGGTGGGTAAGTTGTTGGAAGTGATTCTGAAAGATAGGATTTATATGCATTTGGAGAGACAAGGAATGATTAGGGATAGTCAGATGGTTTTGAGTGTGGGAAAAGCGTCTCTCTAAAACTTGATTGAATTTTTTGAGAAAGTAACCAAGAAGATTGATTGAGAGCCGGGCAGTGGACATTGTTTACTTGGACTTTAGTAAAGCCTTTGACAAGATTCTGCATGGTACATTAGTTAGTAAAGTTAAATCACAGGGGATTCAGGATGAGCTTTTTAATTGATATAAAGTTGGCTTATCGGCAGGAGACAGAGTGATGGTGTTTTTCAGACTGGAGGCCTGTAACCAGTGATGATCCACAGGAATTGGTGCTGGGTCCACTTTTGTTTATAATTTATAAAAGTGATTTAGATGAGAATATCGAAAGCAAGTTTGCAGATAACACCAGAATTGGTGATTAAGGTTGACAGTGAAGAAGCTTATCTAAGACTACAAAGAGACCTTGATCAATGGGGTCAGTGGGCTGAAGAGTGGCACATGGAATTTAATTTGGACAAATGCAAGGTATTGCATTTTGGTAAAACATATAAGGGCAGGACTTATACAGTTAATGGTAGGGCCCCGAGTACTATTGTGGAACAGAGAGACCTAGGGGTTCAGGTACATAATTCTTTGAAATTTGTCACATGTGGGGTGGTTAAGAAGGCATCAGTATGTTGCCTCATTGCTCAGACCTCTGAGTATAGGAGTTGGGTTGATATGTTGACGTTCTACAAGACGTTGGTGAGTCCTCTTCTGGAATACTATGTCCAGTTCTAGTCACCCTTCTATAGGAAAGATATTATTAAGAGAGGGAGGGTTCAGAAGAGATTTACCAGGCGCAGGCAGGTGGGACTAGTTTAGTCTGGAATTATGGTTAGCATGGGCTGGCTGAATCGACGGGTCTATTTCCATGCTGTGTGA
Organism: Rhincodon typus; assembly: GCF_021869965.1. Lineage (NCBI taxonomy): Eukaryota > Metazoa > Chordata > Chondrichthyes > Orectolobiformes > Rhincodontidae > Rhincodon > Rhincodon typus. The sequence continues at coordinate 49,621,310 of NC_063335.1, forward strand.
CTCTATAACTCTCCTCATAAGATGGTCCCCCTCCCTCCCTCCCCCCCTCCCCCCCCTCCCCCCCCACCCACCCACCAGAAAATACAGATACTTCCCACCTTCCTAGACATTTCTCAAGTAGCAATTCTTCACAAGTGAATCTAGACAACCAGGCTATGATTTTGATTCTGTACTCTAGCCAATGATTTCTTTTTAATCCCATTGCAATCAGTAGGGGGAGTGTAAAAGCAGAGAAGCTAGCATTAATGTTGGCACATTCTTCTCTTGGAAGAGAATATAGGTGAGTCATCCTGTCCTGCATTTGCGTATTATGAACACTGTCACTGCAAAATAGAAGTAAGATCACAGGGCACATTGTCCTTACTCAGCTCAGGGATGTGAAAACTAATTACGCTACTTCTGCTATGTAAGGTAATCAATATCTTGCTACTCAGCAGAACTGTATGAGTGTTGATGCCATTGGTGCTGTGATGCAGAGACCAGGCATAGAACCAGTCATACAGCACGGAGCCAGATTCTTACATCTAACTTGCATGCTAACCATGTTCCCAAACCAAACTAGTCCCACTTGCCTCCATTTGGCCCAATCCCTTCGTATCTTAAATGTTGTAATTGTACCTGCATCCATCACTTCCTCTAGCAGTTCATTCCACACACTAATCACTCTGTGTTTTAAACAAAAATACCCCTTGTGTCCTTTTTAAATCTTTCCCCTCTCACTTTAAACCTATGCCCTCTAGTTTTGGACTTTCCCCACCCTAGGAAAAGATAGGGACACTGCCATAATGCTACATGAGACCTCAAATGGTACACACATAATTTTCTAATCAACCTGATTGACAGTACTATAAAATGTTTCTGGAGCAGGTGGGACTGAAACTTGTGCCTCCTGGTGCGAATGTAGGGAAAATTACTACTGTGCCACAAGAACCCTTAATAGTTTATCTCTAGGTTTTTTTTTTAAATCAACCTGTTTAGATAATTTGTGACGCATGTCTGGGACTTGAACCCAGACCTTTGGGCCTGGAAGAAGGGACACTGCCACTAGACAACAGCCCTCAGTGATGGAACACAGAAATTTCTAATCAATCTGTTCAGAGCTGATATGACGCTTCTGGAGCAGCTGGATTTGAACCCAAGCCCCCTGTCCCAGATGTAGGGCCATTACCACTGAACCACAAGAGCACATAAATATTTGCTAACAACATGTTCAGCAATATCATTACACACCTCTGGAGCAGATAGAACTTGAACCCAGGCCACCTGGTCCAAAGGTAGGGACACTTGCGCTGTGCCACAAGATCTTATTACAAAATAGTGCATAGATATTTTCATATCCCCATATTCAGAGATATTATTACACACCTCTTGGGCAGTTGGGACTGGCACTCAGGACTCCTGGTCAAATAGTGAGGACACTAGCACTGCACCACATGAGTTCCATAAAATGGTATTGACATTTACTAGCTAACCCATTTAGGAGTAGGGACACTATCACTGTGGCACTAAGCCGCACAAAATAGTACAGATGTATTTCTAACTTAGCTATCAGGAGTGTTATTACACAACTCTGAAATAAGTGGGACTTGAGCCTGGGTCTCGTGACTCAGAGGTAGGAACACTGCCGCTGTGCCAGAAAAGCCCCAAAATGATAAACTCTAGGAATATACAGCAACTGTATTAGTAATTAGCTTATTACTTGATGATCTTAAGTTCAACGCTAAAATCTATTTTTCACAGGGTTATTAATAGCTCCAGTTTCATGCATTTGTGTGAATTCATTCCTGCTTTTTCCCTTGTGACCTCAAGTATCACTTGATGTCAACTGTCTCAAAATCCCTTGCAATTTGTGCACTAACATGAGCAGTTGAGTTCCAGTCTTAACAGTAATATACAAAATTTCTACCTTCCGATTCAGGAGTCGATTATCAGCAAGAATTTACTGTCAAATTTCCATTATTTTGTGCGTAACATCCAAAATTGGATGAGGGCAACTGCATGATTCCAACACATCTGGAAGTTGCTGTCCAAATTCTGCTACTGCCCTTTCAGACAGAGTGACCGAAATTTAACGGAAGCACAAGAATTTACCTTTGAGAGTCAGCAAGAGTCTCTCATTATGTTTTTTTTTCAGGCTCTTAACTGAACCGAGCAGCTCCTTCCAAGGATCAAGAATCCACGATACTGAAACGCTGCTGCCAGAAGTTGCTGGCTGATTGCTCGGTGGTGCTATAGAGGATGAAGTAGCTTCCACTGAAATTAAATACACCCAAAGCCAAGGATCACTGATGGACCTAGGTCCCTTGATTGAGCACGGAGTGTCCCTGAATAGGGAATTCCTTCCTCTGGAGCATGCAATCAACCCTGACAGGGTTTGTTTTTCAGATTTCCCCATATTGTGCATGTCCCCTGCCCGCTGATGAGTAAATACTGACTGTGGCAGGATGAGGCAGTTAAGAAGACTTCAAATACCTTCCCAGCACAAACCAATCAGGGAAGTAATTAGAATCCTGCCACCCTGCCTTATAAAATGCCCCTGCCTCTGGGCTGGAGGGTGTTGCATGCATCAGTCCCCTGTAACAGCAGATTGGGGTGGTTCATGGACTCCCAGTCCAACTGTTTGTTTTGCGGTGCTGTGGATTCTGTGGACTACGTGTACATTGGCTGTGGGCATTTGCTGTCCCTTTTCAGTTACCTAAAGAACCTTCTGCTGTGTTTTTGGTTGCACTTCAGCCGCACGCACCTGATCTTCGGGCATGGGGTGCAGGCAGGTCAGAAGATCTCTTTGTGGGTCTGCTGCTGGGCCTGGCCACTGGTATAAACAGGTCTAGGCAGTGGGTTATGGAGGGGGTCACTTTGACTGACTCTTGGCCCCTCTTCCACGGCAACATTCAAGCCTAGGTGCCTTTTGGAGAGGGAGCATGTGGTGTTCACCAATGCTTTTGATGCCTTTAGGAAGAAGTGGGATCAGCAGGAGTGGAGTGCTTTATTGTCCCCCTCCAACTCTATTTTGATTTAAACCCCACCCTTCCCCGTCCCCGTCCCCTTCCCCGTCCCCGTCCCCTTCCCCGTCCCCTTCCCCGTCCCCTTCCCCGTCCCCTTCCCCGTCCCCGTCCCCGTCCCCGTCCCCGTCCCCGTCCCCGTCCCCGTCCCCTTCCCCTTCCCCTTCCCCTTCATTTTTTCACGTAAGCATTGCTCCTGTCGGGCTTTCCTACTGGTTTCTTGGCCACATGGGTGTTTTTCCTGGTTGTGGAAATATTGAACAAAATTATTTGCACAATGGAGTCTTCACTGAGTCCGTGCACTTACATACAATACGTGTGCTGTGGAAAAAGAAAAAAAAATTAAATGCTGCTGCCACCAAACTCACCATGGAGAAGGGCATTAAATTCTGCTGAACTTCTGCATTTTTTAATCACCCTTCAAGTGCATTAAATGGCTGAAGCTCCTCTACTTGCATTTCTGATATAAGCTGAATTTGCCAAGCTTGGCTTATCATTTTGGCATGTTAAATGATAGATAAGTCTTAATTATTTTCAAACAACATCAATGGCACTAAAGTTAAACTTTTATAGGTATGTTGTCTTTTCCCTTCAGCTTTTAATTTTCAATTTTTCAAAACTTATCTCCCTTCTCTCACTCTGTCTCTCACTCTCACATGCGTGCAGGCTCTTGCCTGCTCTATCCAGTTAATTTGTCCCTGTCCTTGTTGTATTGTGTACTTGATTTGGCATTGCACTAATACACGCTTCCTGGGGTCTGTATTTATTAGCAGTTCTATAATAACTTGTTCACAAATCTCCAGTATTCCATAGAGGACACCACCCTGCTTTACTCTTCTGCTCTCAGCACTTTGCTGAGCAAAAGCTCATGTAAATTAAATGGACAAGAAAAAGTCGAACAGTTGTGTTCAGTGCCATTTGTTCAATGGCTACAGTGCATTCTGGCCCAATATTTCACCAATGATAAGCAGACAAGGTGAGGGCCCTGCAGCAGGACATCAGCATCACAGAGAAGCGGGCAAAGTGAGAATTGGTTTTCCTGCTACTGTTTTTTTCTGCACAGACGTCCCAGAGCTCCAGAGCCAAAGTCAATGTTAAACATAGATCATGCTCGGAGTGCAGCTTAAAGGCAATGTTGAAGACCCTCTGAGAAGCAGACAGGCCAACAGTGGTCTTGTGTAGGACTCAGGGTGTTAACAAGTATAAGCATTCCTTAAAAATAAGTTTTCTCTGGGAATTAGGATAAAATTAAAGAGAGAGTCTGGATTCTTTTAGGGTATGCCTGGTGAGCTGGGGCCTGTGATTTGCACATATTGTGCGATGTGTGAAATCCTACATACTCCTGGTAGTAATCTTCATGGAAAGTAATCTTCTACCTCATATGTTTAGTATAAGAGATTTGAGAAATTTTTCACTGAGGATGGTGGAAGTCTGGAATTCACTGCCTGAAAGGGTGGTTGAATCAGAAATTCTTGGAACATTTAAGCAGTATTTTAGACAATTTATTTGTGTTGCCATAGCCTTCAAGGTTTCAGGCTAACAGCTAGAAAATGGGATTAGTGTATTCCCATCTTTTGACTAGCATGGACATGATAGACCAAGTGGCCTCCTCCTTTGTTATAAACATCTGAGTCTTATCAGATCTTGCCAGTTTTAAGTTTCATTTAGTTTCCTTTTTCTTTAAATTAAAGAACTTCCTGAGCAATGCTTTGGCATTGAGGGGTTCAAAGGATACCATTAATGAGAATAATGGGCGGCACGGTGGCTCATTGGTTAGCACTGCTGCCTCACAGCGCCAGTGACCCGGGTTCGATTCCACCCTAGGGTGACTGTCTTTGTGGAGTTTACACATTCTCCCTGTGTCTGCATGGGTTTCCTCCAGATGCTTCAGTTTCGTCCCACAGTCCAAAGATGTGCAGGCCAGGGGGATTGGCTATGCTAAATTGCCCATAGTGTTCAGGGATGTGTAGATTAGGGGATGGGTCTAGGTGGGATACTCTGAGGGTCGGTGTAAACTTGTGGGGCTGAAGGGCCTATTTCCACACTGTAGGGATTCTATAAACTATCTGATGAATACAATTTGTGAACTCTAGGCCGAAACACACAGATTGGAAATTTCCAAAGTGTAGATATTGACCAATGTTCTCATTGCTTGTCACCTGCTGCTCATTGCTACTGATTTGTTTACTTTACAGCAGTCTTGCTGTGATGTGCAACTCGTATTTTATGAAAGTTGTGGAAATTGTAACTGAAGCAGTATTTCCTAAATATACAAATTGATTGACATTTCTAACGTATTTGTGGCTTCCACTTGTATAAAGACTCGCAAACACCCAAGTCCAAAGTTTCCCTTGCTTATGGTCATTATGTTCTACCCCATTCATATCTTGCATATTGTTATGACTTGAGAAGAGGTTAGGATAGTCAGTTGTACATGTCAGTGTTGTCATCTTATTGTACTTGTCTTATTTGGTATTGCTGATTGACTGAAAAAAAAACTGTTCTTCCTGAGAACTCCACAGAGGCCAATATCCCATCAGCCTTTATTTATACATGGAGAGTCCTTGACACTGACGTAGCTCCCTCAGAGCCAGCTCTAAATGAACATGATATCTGACACTCCTTTTTATATCTCTCCACCAGGGCTCTCTGGGGCTGTTAATCTAGTCCAATCAGAGAAGTCCTGTTCTGAGGTCGACCTAGCTGACCTCATTACACTCACTACATCCCTCTCCCTCTGAGTCTGAGAACATAGGCTGTTTTTTTTTAAACTGGTGGCGTGTAATGCACAGTAGTCCACTTCTTGTGTCTGGAGCATCTCAGAAGAAACTCATTCTGTTCTTCAAGCGGCAAAGGTGTTGAGGCAGTGACATCCCACTGTGTCCATCTCAGATTCTCAGTTCTCCTCAACACTTGATGGAGACAAAGTACCCATGGGTTCCAAAACAGTCAGGAAGGCTATTGAAGAGCTAGGCATATTTTGCTCCCACACTGTTTGCGGGTTTGCACTGGACCTGATCCCATGTCGACCATGCCCCATACACATACAGGGCCATTCCCATGTTTCCTACACCAAACTTCGTTCCCTGAAGTCAGCTGTCTTCCTTGCTTAGCGGAGTCTTGTGTCCAGCATTGGCATTCCTGTTGTCTTTTCACTCCCCCAGATTTAATTTGGTGTGGAGTCTTCTCCCCATTAGTAACTCTGCTGGAGCTATTCCTGTAGTTACATGAGGGGTGGTCCTATGATCAAATAAGAACCAGGACAATTTGGTATCTAGTGAAACTGTGGGCTATTTCTTCAGCCTGCATTCAAAGTTTGGACTGCCCTTTCTGCCAGACCATTGGATGATGCATGGTATGGAGCTGTCCTTGTATAGAATACCATTCAATTTTAGGAAATACTCAAATTCCCTGCTAGTAAACAATGGCCCATTACCTGTGACCAACACATCCGGGAGTCTGCATATTGCAAAAGATGCACAAAGTTTTCCTGTTGTCATCCTCCTATTTGACAAATGACCTCTATGCATATCCAGCCATTTTAAGTGGGCGTCCGCAATGACTAAGAACATTGATCCCACAAAAGGACCTGTATAGTCGACATGTAACCAAGTCCAGGGCTTACCTGCCCATTCCCATGAATGTTGGAGGGCTTGTGGGAGTAAATTTTGTCCCTGTTGGCACTCAGCACTGCCCCATCAACACAGCTATGTCTGCATGCAGTCCTGGCCACCAGACATAACTTCTTGCCAACATCTTCGCTTTGGAATCACCTGGATGACCCTGGTGGAGTTCAGCCAATATGTGGTGGTGACCTTTGCTCAGGACAATCACTCTTGCTTCCGATAATATATGCTGTCCTGTACTGTGATCTGGCCCTCTCTGGGTCCAGAAAGGTTTCATTTCGTTTTGTGATGGCCTTTTGGTTTCTCCCATCACCACCGGCTGTTGCAGTTTTGCCAGGACCGGATCTCTCTGTCTGAAGTCTGATACTGTCAGCTGAGACTGGAAGTCTGTCCAGAAAAGTTAAAACCATTACGGACTCTTCCAGTAGCAGTGTCACTAGTGGCGTATCTGCCAGCAGGAGGCAGCTCAATGCATTTGCTACTTAGCCTCCTGGACAGTGTTCCAACTTGTATTTATACGCACTTAGTATTAGAGGCCACTGCTGAATTCAGCCTGAAGCTGTGGGTGGCACTGCTTTGTCCTCTTTATGTAGACCTAACAGTGTCTTGTGGTCCATTATTATAAATTTACATTTGTAAAGCTAATAAACTTCCTGATTGCAAAATCTTCCTACTGTATATGAGCATATCTTCACTCTGCATCAGCCAACGTCCTGGATGCATATGCCAAGGGCGTTCCTCTCCATTGGGCCATCTGTGAACTAATACTACAGCTGTACGCGGTAGGCGGAGGCATCACATGTCAGTACCAGCTCTCGCTTAGAGGATTATAGCTGTTTCTTCACTTCCCTGAAAGCTATGGCTTGGCTTTGCAACTATTTCCAAGGCTGACCCTTTTTAAGAGTTGATGCAAAGGTGCCAGAATTGAGGCCAGGTTGTGTATAAACTTTCCGTAATAATTCAGCAGCACAAGGAAAGACATAATCTCTGGTACAGACATAGGAGCCAGGGCATCTTTGATCTCCCTCATTTTATCTTCCAATGTGTGTAACCCAATCTTGTCGACTCTTTAGCTCGAGTAGATCACATATTTTTCCCTCCTAAGGCATACACCTGCCTAGGAGAAATGTCTAAGGACTATTCCAAGTTCACAAAATTGCATCTTCCCTGTTAGTAGCATGTCATCTAGATAAATGGCGAACTGAAGTAGACCTTCTAAAATGTTCTCCATCATCCACTGAAAAATTGCGCAGGCTGACGCTACCTTATGGGTATTAATTGTAGCCTACATCTGGGAATCCTCATCTAATCACAATTGCAAGTACTCATAGCTTATGTCCAGCTTTGTGAAGGGCCACCAACACCCCCACCCCCACCCCCCCCCCCCCTCCCCCACTACCAGCTTTGTGCATAAATCCTTTATATGCAAAGGATTGGGTATTTATGCAGCTGTGAAAAGTGGTTTACGGTTAATTTCAAATCCCCACAAAGGCAAACTGACCTGTCAGACTTCATAATTGGTACGACCGGTGCTGTCCATTCAGCAAACTATTTTTTTGCTTTCCAGCCTTCTGATTTCTGCCTCTACTTTGGCCTGTAAGGCAAAAGGGACTAGGGAAACCTGCAGAAATGTGGAATTGCTTCCTGGTCAACAAGCAAGGTGACCTTGGCTCCTTTGATAGTCCTGAGGTAATTAATTAGGCCTGCACTCAGGCAGCCATTTTCTAATCAAAATGTTGAGCCAATCTAGCTGAATCTCTCTCAACCAATTTTGCCCCATCAAGCTTGGGCCCGAGGCTTTTACTACAATTAGTGGGAACTCAAGCAACTGCTTCTCAAAGTTGTATCCTTAATCTGTAAAGTCAACCAGTATAGATTCTCAGTCTAGCTGAGGTCTTGCACAAACGTAAGGTTTGGAGTACAGAGCAGATTTTGTTAGGGTCTGGTTCTGTGATCACTGAAACAGCTGCACTGGCATCAACGTTTATTACAACTGGGTGACCATTTTAACCAGACATTTATTTTGGTTCTGATTTGGATGTTCATAAGCAATTCAACTGTTCCAAATCAGATGTAGGTGGACTTCCCCAGATGTGCATTCTTCTGGATACTGGCCTATGAGTTCCTTGACTCAATTTAGGTCTAGTGAGACTCTCTTGCTGTCTTGAGTCCCCATACTGGCAGCAACTACATTGGCTTGCTGGCCTGGATCCTGAAGAAAATTTTAACTGTTTGGCTGAGGCTTGGATTTACTGTGGGTTTTGCTGTGGGCTGATCTAGAGTCCCTCTGTTCAGGGAATGTCCTGAGTTAGACTATACAATGGTTTTTACCCGAGTGGTGTCCGCCAAGCTCAGTCGGATCGGTGTCCACTTCCACCAGAATACCTTACAACTCATATGTTCCACTTGCACATTTTCTAATGACAAGTCCAGTTGTAGTGCCTGTTCGAAGTCCATTTGGGCTTTAACTAGTCGGCGCTTTTACATGCTTACATCATTAATCCCACATACCAAATGATGTCTCAGCATCTCATTAAGAGTTATGCCAAAGTCACATGCCTCTGCCAATCGTCTTAATGTAGTCAAAAATCCCAACATGGATTGCTTTGTTCTCAAATTACCAAGTAAAACCCATAGCATCTCAGATTTAGTTAAGGAATATTACAACGCCAAGCCACCTGTAATTCTTCCAACTCTTGAAAGATTTTAGTATCTGGTGCCTCAGGGAAAGTTAGGCTCCTAATAACATGAAAAAGCTGCAGGTCCACAAGTTGTTTCGGGAATTACTCATTGCTTTTCATCTGCCCCAGTGTCATTGTCCGGAAAATATGACATAATCTTGTTACATACTGGGCCCAGTTTTCAGCAGGATTGAACAAGTCAATCTTGCCAAACAATGCTATGATGCCAGAAATGTTTACCCAAACTCAAAGACGACTGTTGCAAGTGAATTTATTCAGGAGCATGCTTTTTCTCTTGTCGCCACTGAAATAATTCCACAGAGGCCAGTATGTCATCACCAAGTCATCCTTTATTAACACGTGGAGATTCCTTGACACTGATCCAGCTCCCGCAGAGCCAGCTCTGAGTGAACAGGATGTCTCACACTCCTATTCTTATCTGTCAGCCAGGGCTCCATGATGGGAACAGATTAAAAGCCCCAATCAGGGAACTCACTCTACAAGGTCCACCTGGCATATCTCCTTAAAATCATATACTGTCTGTATAGACTGCCTTCCCATTTGTGCCTCTTCACTCATAATTCTGACTTTTTTTTCCAAACTCTCCTGTCTTCCTGTAGCTCCTTGCTTCCCCAATTTTTTATTTGTTTCCCTTTCACTGTGTCAGTTATAAACTTATTCGGTTTACAATCCTTTTTGAAAAATTGCATTGTGGCCATTTTAACATATTTTTATGTACCTTGTTACCAGCTGCTACCTGAGGAGCTGAGATACAGGAAAGTGGATAAATAAGAACTTTTACTCAAAACTGTATAGCCCGTGAATTGGTAGAACTTAAATCATAGTCAGGGTATCTCCAATGTTCTCACTAATTCGTTATAAATATCCCAAATATACTGAAGTCATTGGGTCCTTGGAATATGTCATTCTGTTCTTCATCCTTACCCTTGTGTTTGTGTTGCTTTGCATGAGTCCTAATGCCTGATTCAGTATTGCCTTTCTTGATGTCAAGTGTGCTGACATTTTCCAGTACTACTGGCACAAAGTAATCATTCAACATCTGTTTAGTTACTTACCATGGAAAGCCTTTTTATTTTCATTGACTAACATCCTTTATTAGTTTTCAAGGTGCTTGCATTGCACCTGGCCATTGTCTTTCTTCCTAATATTGTTTTTTGTTAAATTGTATCAACTTTGATCTTCTTCAAGTTTCACATTCATTATCTGTTTTCCACAATACAGTGTAGCTGGTGGAGGAATTGTGAATGTATTCAGGGCCACGGAAATGGTTTGGCAGTAGGTAAGAGAGTATGGAATTTGATCCCTAAAACACTGATTTTTAAAAATAGAATTCCATGTGTTAAAACATTAAATTTTACCTTAAATTTGTTGCTCCAGTTGTAATGGTTTGCCTTAATGACATGGATTATGGACTTCTAAACTTCATTGGAACAGTGGTGATTGCAACTCTGCAAAATATGGCAGTATGGCCATATGGCAATATGGCCAGAAAGAAATAATACTGTACCAACCAGAGCATGCATCTTGTTTTTTAGTTACTTGACATAGAAAACATTAGACTCTTCAGGGACCTAAACAAAAACTGGTACTGAAATTGAGGAAAAATTATGAGTTGTGAGCAAAAGTTTGTTTACGGAGATGAGAGACAGTGGTTCAGGAGGAAATTCCAAAGGAGTGGGGCTGGTCAGTTTGAGAGCATAGCTGCCAATGCTTGGTTGACAGTAGTGATGCTGTGTACATGGATAGAAGTGGAGGAATAAAGTGTAGGGTTCAGTTGTAGATCTGGATGCCATCAGTTTTAATTCATTACAGTACTTCAGTTTTGTCTCAACATTTTTCAAGTCTTGCCTTAAACTATGCTAAGGTGATGATCAGCAGATCAGATGAATAAGATTAAGCATTTCTGCTCTGTTCCAATGATGTACTGTTACTCGTTAGTCTTAACAAGTATATCTGAGAAACAACCACTGATTTCACTGGTCATTATCTGCCATCTTTGATTGCCGATGCTGATAGGGCATATTGTCTTTCAGAACTGGAACTGCTTCATTAATCTCTCAATCACCATAGATAACTTAATTGCTACTGTTGGTCTGGGCTATTTTTATTAGAGAAGTATTTTATACAACTACACAAATGCATACATTTGATATGGTACCTGGAATTTTAAGTTTAAGCTGTACTTGCACATGTTTAAAAATGCTTATTAAATTGTTTGATGAAGATATTATTCTTCCCAGTACTCTTTTCCACTAATTGAAACAATATAAGCAATGAATACCTTTAAGTTCTTTCTACCAGACATAGTTCCATTGGATGCTTTAGTCATTGTTTACGAAATATGGCATACCTGGATTACAACTTCTATGTGGTTAAGTAATAACATACCATTTGAGTCTTTTCCTTCTGTAGATGCGGCCTGTGAACATTTAGAAGTTTCAGTCAAAAACAGCAGAATGTGAAGAAGCTGAACAGAAAAAGAGGACATGATCAGAAGACAATTGCAAAAGCAGCTCTGTTTTTCTAGTCTGCATTTCCTATTAAAAAGGATATGGTGATCTTGGAATTAAGAATCCTTCGAAGTGGCTTTTCATCCTAATTTAGGTTAGTACTTTTATATGACAAGTGATGCAAGTCTCTCATTATTAGTGGAACAACTTGCTTTTCAGTCTCTAATGTAGATTATTTTGGATGTATTTCTCTCTGGTGCTCAGCACAAAGTTTTGTTTTTCATAACCCACATTTTGGAGTTTATTCCACACTTATGTTTATTTGAATACAGTTGTCACTGAATTGCAACTCTGCTCCATCCTACTACAGAAACCTGCCCCAAGGATAAAGTCTTGAAGCAACAGACTATATCGGTCATTCCTGATTAAATTTTCTGTGGATTTGCAGTGATTATTCAGTTTGTAATCGTCAGCACAGGAATTTACTGGCATCATAATTTGGAGGTCCACTCATTGTTTTTTTGGGGTATGCTGAATGAATGAATGAATGATTTAAACAGGCGTTGTGCAAAGCCTGCAGATAGAATATTGTCTGCACTGTGCTTTAAAGTCCTGGATCTAAGCATAAACTACTTTGTCAAGTTAGCTATATGTTTAATGGATGTTCAGGTTTATTTCAAAGCAAAATTCACTTACTAGCAAGATTCAACCATTTTATTAAACTTAATTTTGAAGTTTTTGTTGCAATATCAGAGCCCTTTCCTAAAGCTTTGAATTATAACCTTCACTATTAATTTCCAGCATCAATTTAAAATTCAAAACAACTTTTAAAAACAGATGTTGTAATTTAATTGCAGTGATTTTTCAGAAGTCTGAAAGGGTGTCAGATTAAAATGCTAATTATTGTACTCTTGTGTCTAGTGGCACACAATGCACCTGTTTCTTTGACTATGTTCACATGAGGATATTACACTATGAGTTTTCTGCCATTTAAAAAAAGCCCTTTTCTATTAAATTTGTATTGGTCCTTAATCTAACCCCAGAATCAGCTAATTATGATTTGGGCTGGGCCACTCTGCTCTTATTTAAGTGTATGTATGTACTGGATATCAATTCAATCTAGAGCATCTCAAAATTACTGCAGATTCTGCAACCTGTACTGAAAATAAAAAGACCTGGAAATCACAGTGGGTCAGGCAGCATCAGTGGAGAGAGAGCAAGCTAATGTTTCTAGTCGAAGTGACTCTTCTGAGCAGATCTGAAGTGTGGAGGGACAACATTTATGCAATAGGATGGGGTTGGAGTGCTGTGGGAGAAAGGGTGCTGTTAGTGCAGACTAAGTGATCGGAATGTGAGAATGGCAGAACAATGTGCCCAACTGCCAAACTGGAAAGAATAGACACACTGGAGTCGGGGGAGGGGAAAGAGGCCATAGTGACAGAGAATACAACAAGTAAAGCTAAAAGAAAGGAAGACATATTAAGTCCAGAAGGTTGTAAGGTGCCTATTCTGAATGTTGTTCTTCCAGTTTGCACTGTGATTTGCTGGAGCATTGCAGCATGCCGAGGACAGACAAGTGGGCATGTGAGCAGAACGTTATGTTAAAATGATTGGCTGTGGAAAATTCAGGGGTCATGCTTGCACACGGACTGGAGCTGTTCCACAAAATGGTCACCCAGTCTGCATTTGGTTTCTCCAATGTAGAGTAGGCCACGTTGGGTGCAGCGAATGCAATAGACTCATCATCTCATCTGTCATCCCAATAAAGACTTTTTCTCTTCCTTCCTGGCATCAAGGTGAGCAATCAGCTTATTTTCTCCAACACCTGTCCTGCACCGCCCTCCGCTTACCTTGTCTTGGACCCCAACCCTTCCTGTCACTCGGAGCCGATCCCTTACCGTACCTTAGCAACCACTCCTTCCCAGCCTCAGATGCCACCCCTTTCTGAGGAGGTCAGAGGACTAGAAGTCACTCACCCCAACCCCATCTCCTGCCATGTTTTCACCAAACCTCCTGAACATGCCCTTTCTAAGACTCCACGTACTGTCCTCGGCAAAGGACTCAGCCTCATAGTCTTACGCCTCCACCTTAATGAATTTCGGGCTTGCCATGACGTTGAACTGTTTCTCCTCCATCTCCGTGCTCACTTCCTTGGGCAGGAATATCCAAGGCCCCGCCACCCGTCCCAATGATCCCATCACCCACTTCCAGTATTCATCCTCCACTTGGAACCCTTCCTCTGGCCTCTTACCTGCCCTTGATCTTTTCATTGAAACCTGTCGGTGTGACGTCGGCTGTCTCAATTTCTATTCCTCTCTCACCCACTCTAACCTGTCCCCTTCTGAAATTGCCTTACTTTGCTCTCTCAGGTCCAACCCTGATTTTGTCATCAAACCTGCCGACAAAGGTGGTGTCCATGTTGTTTGGCATACTGATCTTTACCTTGCAGAGGTTCAACACCAACTGTCGGGCACCTCTTCCTATCTCCCACTGGACCGTGACCCCACATCCAAACATCAAGCCTTGTTGCGAGGACTGCCACTGACCTCATGACCTCTGGAGACTTCCCATCCCCCAACCCAATTGCCTCTCAGCTTAGATAACAAGGTGTAGAGCTGGATGAACACAGCAGGCCAAGCAGCATCAGAGGAGCAGGAAAGCTGACGTTTCGGGCCTAGACCCTTC
>NC_063335.1:49636274-49669192 GCF_021869965.1 Rhincodon typus
TGTTATCTGCAATTCCTCTGTTGTTGTCTATATATTGACAATTTCCAATTCCCTGGCCCTCACTGCATCTTCTTCACCATGGATGGCCAATCCTTGTATACCTCCAAACCAACCACAATGGTCTGAGAGCTCTCTGCTTCTTCCTTGACCAGAAGCCTGAACAGTCCCCATCGACCACCATTCTCCTCCATGTGGTTGAACTTGTCTCACTGAATAATTTCTCCTTTAATTCATATCACTTCTGCTAAGTTAAAGGAGTGGCTATGGGCACCCACAAGGGTCCCAGTTATGCCTGCCTTTTTTTGGGGTATGTGGAACAATTTTTGTTCCAGGTCTACACTGCTCCCCCCCCCACCCCCCACCCCCCACAACTCTCTTTTTCTCAGTACATTGACCGTTTTGATGCTGCTTCATGCTCCCACCTGGATCTTGAAAAATTTGTTAATTTTTGCTTCCAATTTCAAGCCCACTATAACTTTCACGTGGTCCATTTCTGACACTTACCTTCCTTTCCTTGACGTCTCTGTCTCCATTTTGGGAAATAAACTATCCTCTGCCATGCAGTACAAAGTCATTGACTCCCATAACTGCCTTCATTACAGCTTTTCACAACCCATGTCCTGTAACAATTCTATCTATTCTCCCAGTTCCTTTGCCTACGTTGTATCTGTCCAAATGATGCCACCTTCCAAAACAGTGCTGCTGATGCAGCTTCCTTCTTCCACAACCGTAGTTTCCCACCCACAGTGGATGACAGGCCTATCACCCTTGCTTCAACCCTTGACCCTTCCCATCACTCAATAGTGTGATCAGGCCCCTTTGTCCTCACTTTTCACCCCACCAGCCTCCATTCAAAGGATCATTTCCACCATTTCAGACAACTCCAGCAGAGCTCCACCACCAAACACTTCTTTCCCTCACTCTCCCTGTCTGCATTTTGCAGGGACCTTTCACCCCAGGGCACCCTGGTCTTTTCCTCGATGGCTACCAACACCACCTCCTTTTCCAATGGCACCTGCCAATGTAACTGCAGAAAGTGAAACATCCCCTCCCCCCTTCACCTCTTCCCTGCTCACCAAGAGCCTAAACAGTCTTTCTGAGTGAAGTAGCATTTCATCTGTACTCTCCATTCTGGTCTATTACATTCATTGGACCCAATGTGGCTAACTCTACATTGGAGAAACCAAATGCAGACTGGATGACCGCTTTGCAGAACACCTCCGGTCCGTACACAAGCAAGACCCTGACCTTCCTGTAGCTGGTCATTTTAACACAGCATCCTGCTCGTGTGCCCACTAGTCTGTCCTCAATATACTGCAATACTCCAGCAAATCACAGCACAAACTGGAAGAACATTATCTCATTGTCAGACTAGGCACTTTACAACTTTCTGGACTTAGTATTGAGTTCAACACCTTCTCATTGTGAGTTCACTGCCATTTCTTTCCTTTCTTTTGGCTTTACTTACATTCTCTATCATCATGCCGCAACCACCACACCACCGCACCCCACCCCACCCACCCCACCCCAACCAACTCCAGTGCAACCATCTGTTCATTCCAGTTTGGCAGTTGGACACACCGTTGTTCTGCCATTCTCACATTCTGACCATTTAATCTGCGCCATCGGTCCCCTTTCTCCCCCAGCACTCTTCCGCCACACTATTGCGTAAATGCTGCCCCCTCCACACTTCTTGTCTACTCGGATGAAGAGTCATCGAGACTAGAAACGTCAGCTTGCTCTCTCTCCACGGATGCTGCCTGACCCGCTGTGATTTTTTTTGTTTTCACTAAAGCATCTCAGCTCCACTTGCTGAATCTGTCTGCAGTATGTCCCATTACCTTCTGATACATGCAAGCATTCTACCACTAAATTATCATTCACTCTGTTAATAGTATTTAAGTACCTAATCCTATTGCTGTTTAGCTACTTTAGTTTTCAATGTTTGCTCCAAACAAATGTACAATTTTCTTCCTTTCAATTTTGTAAAATTTTGGCCCAACGAACTAATATGTAAAAGTGAAGCTTTATTCAATTTCATGAGTTTATAATTAGCAGTGATGTATTGAAACATGGTTTGTTTGAGGCAGTAAATACAGAAAATGCTAGAAAAATGCTGGTCAGATAACGTGTGCACGGAACAAATAAGTTAACATTACAGTTATAAGCTTTTGTGTTCGCGACAGTATTTTAATTACTGTCTTAGTCACAATTTGCAAACTGTTAGCTGAGAGAATCATTGGTAGCACCCTTATCTCTGAATTAGAAGGTTGTAGGTTTAAGTGCTATTTTTAAAACTAGAAATATAATTTTAAGACTCAATCACTGCTGCATAGTCTGAAATGTTTTCTGCTTGAATATTGAACTAAGGCATATCTGCTTGTTTGAGTTGACTTCAATCTCATGGCACTATTACAATAGAAAATGAGTGCTCTGACCAACATTTATTCTCAACCAATGACACTAAGAAAATATCATTTGACCATTTATCTAATTTCTCCACAGGATCTTGCTGTATGAAAATTGTCTGCTATATTCACATGCATAACTGGCCTCTGGAATCTCCATTGGCTGTGAATATTTTGAGATGATCTGAAATAAATGCAATTTCATTTTTGGTAACATAAGATTTAAGTATGAATTTATGTAGTCAGTTCTTTCTACCGGCCCTGACCGCAATCTTAAGTTTCAGCTCCACCCCAGCAGAAACAGGAAAATTTCATATTTGAAGTTTAAGGTTTAATTTTTCAACTTAGAGCTGCATTGGTCATCTTGCCATCTGTCTGCTCGAAATACTCAATTATGTGGTACAAGCTTGAATTTACTAAAAATTCCTAAATTCCTATAAATTACTAAAACCTGCGAAAGCAAAGCAGCTCGGATCTTCTTGAGGTGTCAAGGATCTTGTCAGTCAGCTGAAGAGCTGGCAAGAGACGTATGCTGCCTGTTTCAGGAAAGGCCTGCTGAGTCATATGCCAATAAGATTGTGGCAAGGCTGCCAGTGGGCCTTCCATAGTCCCTGGAGGTGAAGTCTGATCTAATGAAAGCTGTTGACCAACCAGAGGCTGGCAACCCCTGCTCAGCAGCATCACAGGAGAGCATGACTGTTGCTGGAAGAGCAATTCTGAAGTCCCAGGATTGTGAATCAACCGCTTTATCAAAGGTAGTTGATGAGGATGGTCTTGCGTTGGGTCACCAGAGTGTGGCTCGCAGTAGGCACCCCCTGCCCATGACCAGTCCCTAAATCTAGCATCAGTTACTTTTTTGAGTGAGACCCCATACACATGTGACTGGGTGCCCACAGGATAACTGCTGTCATTCATAGCAACATGCCCATTTGCAGCAAGGTTAATACCAGTGACAGTGGGCTGGTGGCATTTAAGTGGTACTTAATTATCTATTTAGCCTCAGTTGGTGGCAGAGATGCCACCCTTACACTACCACCCGAGCTCTGCCTCCCTGCTTGCCACTTCTGGGAGCAGAAGGTTGTGCCTGAAGCTTTACTTGCATTTTTGGACTTGTTCTGCTTTTGTCCTTTTGGAACATGAACAAAACGACTAAATGAAAGGTTTGATCATTTCAATGTTTTCTGATCGTTACTATGGAACTTATCTTTTGTAACTATATTGATCATATTGTGTATTGTAGCATTTAATAAATTACCAATTCAGCTAATTTGTGTTTAGTCTGTGCTATTTTTTTGTTAATTGTCAACAATTCTAAAGGTAAATTTCAGCAAAAGTACATGTAATATGCACTGCCTTTGCATTATGTTGCAAACACACCAGTAAATGCTATTGTGGTCTCCTTTGACATTAGTCTGGTATTCCATGCAGATACGGCATTATCATTACCATTATTAAATGATGTTTAATGATCAAGCTGAGCATAACTACAGCTTTCAACCAGGAGCAGGGATCCAGTTGGTTCCTTGATTTTAAAATTGGAAGTGTTGTTTCTTTATGTAGCTACTGAGTTAAAAATAGCGACACCAGACTTTTCCCTTTCTCTCCTTCCACTTAAAGTTTATTGTTTGCTTTATCTTCTTAATTTTTTATGTTTTCTCAATCATAATTGTTAATTTCTATTTGAAATCTGAAGGTATACTGTTTGAAAAATCGTACACATTGTGCTACTGCTCAAGATTACAAGACAAGATGAAGGACTTTTTGTTCTTACTTAACGTATTTTTCTAATCAACCTTTTTGATGATGCTTTTATACATCTCTGGAGCAGGTGGGACTTGAACCTGGGCCTCCTGGTCCAGAGGTAGGAACATTTCCACAGTGCCACAATTTACTCATCTTTCATCCTGACACCATTTCATCCATCTGTTACTTAAATGATTTCAGTTATGTTAAATTAAAGAGCTGAAGTTCTCCTGTCTTTTCTCTACCCTAGTCCTTAATATTATAGGTTGCCGTCCAAAACCCTTGGTGACTGGAATTGGATGCAGTCTGTGAGATGTGACCTGACTGGAGCATCGTGCAGTTTGATTGCAACATTCTCTGACTTCATTGCATAGTTCAACATCTTATTGGCATGGCCTTTCTGGATGGTTGGACATGTTGAGTATTAGGCTTGTTAAGTCCTAATCGGTCAGCTCGTGGCTTGGTGCTAGGACTTTTGTGTCTCTGTCAGAAGGTCGTTAACTGAAGCTGCACTCTGGAGACTTGAATGCCTACATGCTGACAATGCATTGTAGTATGAAGGACTCCTGTATTGTGGCCAGGATGAGAGGAGATTCTAAAATTTGCATTCAGATGCAAAACAATCCCATGCTGTGATTTGCAGAGAAGAATCCTGACCAAGCACAAATCAGCAGTAGCAGACAAAGCAAGTAGCCAGATAGCCAGACATAAACTTATCATTCAGATGATATCCTGATCCTAGAAACCTTTGTACAGATGACCACTGCATTCACATGAGCAATGAACTGAATGTCCAAGCCTGGATTCATAATTTTCATCCTTCTACTCAAAAAATGTCTGTGCCATGCTTTATTGTTCCATTCTTCTATATTTCAGAGCATCTTGACTCTTCTGGGTCTGTTGAAGAGGCAGGAAAATGAGTTCCCTGGTGTCTTCAGAAGTGCAAAGTGGGAGAGAGAACATTTTTGGAGATGCTCCCGCTACAATACAACTGGCTAGGTAAGTGTGGAATCAAGGTGGGCAATCTCACGGAACTACACAATGGAGATCTCCAATTGAGAGCTCCAAAAGGTCAAGATGAACTTTGGAGAGATTATATACCAAGTCAGGCTTTTTTAAACCTGTGGCAGGGATGGTACTCTAATTGAATCTTCACGTGGAGTTCTGGACTAAACGTGTATGGATTTGGAGGACTTTGAGAAGAAATCTGGTATAGAGAGAAATGTAACTTCCAAGGACAGAAGTCGAGTGTGAGTTTGTGGTGTAGGTAAAAGCAATTTTGAAAAGGAAGCAATACAGTACATGAATGTGAACCATTTAAAGTGTCAACTAGTATGAAGGTCAGGATGGAATGTTTGG
This sequence comes from Rhincodon typus, assembly GCF_021869965.1. Lineage (NCBI taxonomy): Eukaryota > Metazoa > Chordata > Chondrichthyes > Orectolobiformes > Rhincodontidae > Rhincodon > Rhincodon typus. The sequence goes on from NC_063335.1 coordinate 49,641,785, forward strand.
TCAGTAATTTAGTGGTATTGGGATCAAAAGATCCCACTCTACTGCATCTACATTCTTCTGTCATAATAGGTAAATACTGAAAATCTATTTTTCACTGATTTACTTCATCCACATATCTCCATCATTCCCAAATGCTCATCCTCTTTTGCCACATTATCATCTATGAGCCTTTTTTGCATTGACTGTTATATTCCCCTTTTATTTACCAATTTATTGTTTGTCCTCCTTTTTTTAAATTTGTTAGTCCATTTATCAGTGGAATGCTATAATTGACACCAAATTTAAGAATCGACACCAAATTTTGGACGCTGTTCGGTTTCTGTTCTGAATATTTCACAGTTCCATGCATTATCTTGTGCTTAAACTCCCTTCTGAACCAGGTTCCTTCTTTCACTGTTATCCTTATTAATACTAAACTAAGCGTGAGACCCAGACTAACCACATGGACACCTATTGTTGTGGTAAGGCTTACACGACATAACAGGCTACAAAGCAAAGTTGAACAGAATTGAGGACAACAGTACATGAGCTCAATACGTTCTATGCTGTCTTTGAACAGAAGGGTAATAAAACAATATCACCTGTCCCAACTGCTTCGAATGCTCCTACCCCCTTAGTCACTGCTGCAGGCGTTAAATCATGAGCTTTAAGGGTGAACCCATGGAAATCGACTGGCCTGGATGGAGTCCTTGGCCATGCACTCAGATCTTGCATGGACCAGCTGGTAGGAGTATTCACAGACATCTTCAACCTCTCCTTACTACAATCTGAAGTGTTCACCTGCTTCAACAAGACCATCATCGTCCCAGTGCCAAAGAAAAATCATGCAGTGTGCCTCAATGACATCTACCCAGTGGCTCTGACTTCCATAATTGTGAAGTACTTCAAGAGGTTGGTCATGGCTCGCAACAACTCCAGCCTCCCAGATTGCTCGCTTGCAATTTGCCTACCGGCGCAACTAGTCCCTGACAGATGCCTTCTCCCTGGCCCTGCGCTCATCCCTGAGACATCTGGATGCAAGGATACCCACATCCAGCACCTACTTATTGACCACAGCTCTGCCTTCAACACCATAATTCCGAACAAAAATTTCCAAACCGCAGGGCCTAGGTCTCTGCACACACCCCACCCCACCCCTTCCCCCTGCCCCCACCCCCCACTCTGTAACTGGATTCTCAACTTCTTGCCCAATAGAGCGCAATCAGTAAGGCCAGATGATAACATCTCCTTCACGATAATCCTCAATGCCAGTGCCCCACAAGGCTGCTTACTCAGCCCCTACTATACTCCTTATACACACATGACTGTGTGGCCAAATTACACACCAACTCAATTTACAAGTTTGCCGACAACACAATCATTGTAGGTTGGATCTCAAACAATGATGAGACTGCATACAGTTAAGAGATTGAATGCTTAACGGCGGGGTGTAAAAACAAAAATATCTGCATCAATGTCAGCAAAACAAAGGAGTCACTCATTGACTTCAGGATGCAGAGTGGAGGGCACGCCCCTGTCTGCATCAATGGTGCTGAGGTGGAGATGGTCAAGAGCGTCAAATTCCTGGCAATGACGAACAGCAACAATCTATCTTGGTCTACCCATCTTGACATACAGTCAAGAAAGCACAGCAACACCTCTACTTCCTCAGGAGGTGAAAGAAATTCAGCATGACCATAAAGACTCTTACAAATTGTTATAGGTGCACCGTAGAAAGCATCCTATCTGGATGCATCACAGCATGGTTTGGCAATTGCTCTTCTCAAGACCGAAAAACTGTAGAGTTGTGAACACAGCCCAGTTCATCATACAAATCAGCCTCCCATCCATTGACCTCATCTATTGGGACAGCAACCAATATAATCAAAGAGAACACACACACCACCCCCCCCCACACACCCACTCTCACACACACACACACACACACACACACACACCTCCACCTTGTTCCATTAGGCAGAAGATATAAAAGTTTGTATACGCATACAAAGAGATTCAAGAAACACTTATTCCCCACTGTTATCAGACTTTTGAATGGACCTCTTTAATGTTAATAATGATCTCTCTTTGCACCTTCTTGGCAGCTGTAACATTGTATCCTGTACTCCGTTCTGTTACCCTATGCACTTGTATAGTACAGTCTGCCTGTAAAGCATGTAAGACAACACTTCACTATTCAAAGGTATATGTGACAGTAATAAATAAAATCAAATTATCAACTATTAAGTCTTGCAAGAGAAAGTCAATTGTCCTATCTTGAGACCAGGAAATCAAAGACTTCAGTGTAGGGCTCCAGAGTCAACATCTTGGGTTCCCAATGCGCCTATAGCAAACTGAAGTCTTTTTGCCTTTTCATAACCTCAAAAACAACTCCAATCTGAGAGATTTTCAAAGCTGGGATATTCTGTGCACTTTTGAGATGGTTTTATTGGCAGATTAGTGCAGCTTTTTGATTGGGCTGATGCACAAGCAAGATTTGATTGTGACTGATGTGAATTAAAATGTGAAGTATTGTGTAACATAGATGTTCTGTGAACCAAATTAAGTAGTTTGAAATATATTTAATTTGGTGAATAGGTGTAGTACAGCTTTCATTATTACCACCAGGCTGACGCTTATTTATTCTCAATTGAGATTTCAAACCGTTGGACTTCTGGCATTTTTATGTATTAGGATTTATTAATATGAGAGTATGACTTGCATGGATTTTGAATCCAGGAGAGAAATAATTTTGATGAAATTTATAAGCAATTTTAACAACAAAAACAGAAGGTCCCTTGCTGGAAGTCTGTTTGATTCAATCTGGAAGATTGAGTAAAATGATTTTCAAAAGACAGTGGAAGGAATTTTCTTCTGTAGCAGCAATAAAATCTAAAGGAGTTTGAGACCTAATTGTCCAGGCCATGTTTCTGTTGGCACCATAACATAATGTATAAATGCAGTGTAAGCATATTTGGTTTTCTCAGTTAAGTAATAGGGAAGTATCTTTTTCTTAGTTTGTTATAATTGCTTGTCTGTGAGTAACAGAATGTGAAATCTTGTCATGTAATTCTTTCCACCTGTCACTTAGAGATAAATTTCCAAGTTATTGGCATCTTGGTGTCATAACAGTTGTTAATTATAAAGCAGCTGAAGGTGATTTTGCAGAAATGTGTAATTGACAGATGTGGAACATGATCCAACACATACAAAGACAGGACAAAGGAGCAGAGAAGAGATGCAGTGAAGCTTCACTAACTTGATTATTGGAATAAGAGAAAATTTTATCACCTGCATAAATAAATTTTGTTAATTGGAATGCAGAAGCAGAGCCCACAACCGTTTTGTTTAAAAATTAGTTTCTTAAAAGAAATGTGTTAAATTATATGGTGGGTGTGCAGCAGTGTGTAATTAAAATACAGACACACACACACTGGATCAAATGGCCTATTTCAGTTCTGAAACATTCCATGATTGGAATCCAGTTTGTCTGTTTTGTCAGCTTGGCAGTACTGTTAAACTATCCCTAACAGCATGCCTAACTTTTGCCTTTTGAAAATTGCTATCAATCCACCTATTCCTAATGTTGTCCCTACCATCAGTTTTAAATCCAACAACAGCATTAGCATTGCAACCATCTTAATCGAAACATAAATGACATCTGTGAGATTGTTATCACTTTGTCCTTCTCACCTTCTCTGCTGCTTTTGACATTAATTGTTCCATCCCCTTCAACTGCTTCTCTACAATGATTCACTCTATGGAACTTGACACAATTACAATTCAGTTAGTACATCTACAATAATTTCTCCTTCAGTAACTATCCTAGGTTGTCACAGAGAACCCTCCTTTCGTCTACAAGCAACTGTTCAGAACATAATATATACTCATCGCGTAATGGGTAACAGTTGATTCTGCTTCTTCATCCCCATCACTAGTGACTCCAGGACTGTAGTCGTCTGAGTCAGTAGTGTATATAATGTTACGTGAGCCAATTTTTTCCAAAGTTTGGTATAGGCAGGCCTAAAGTATATTATTCAATTTCTACCTGCTTTTGGCTCTGTTTTAATCATTTCTCCTCACCTCCAGATAACATTTTACAAGTCTTCTTCTACAAATAACCTCCCCATACTTCTATTTTAAGTGTTCACAAACTTCAGATAGCCCATAATTCAATGTGGTATATCTATTTGCTCCATCCGGACCTAGTTTTTCTTGTTCTTTTTGCTTCTGCAAATTATTTCATGCTCCACCTCTATTATTGTCCCATTGTGTATTTGGTATTTTTTATAACATTACATCCTGTTGTGCTAAATCTGGATTGCCACTGCTATCCAAATTCCCAATCTATCCTCCATCTTTCAGGCAATGTATCACTCCCTCAAATTTGTCTAAACTTCATTAACTCACTACTAATATGCATTTCCCTACTTTCAATTATATTTTTTCCAAAATTTCTCTCCTGTCGAATCACTGTGAATGATGGGTCATTTCAAATAACCATTAGAGGTAATAGATATTTATGAAAGTGACTTGGAGTATCAGCCTAGTCTTTTGTCTCTAACAAGACTTAAACCCACAACCTCTTGGCTTAGAGGCAACTGTACTATTTATGGGTAGTGCTAACTACCAACTATCCATCTTGTTCACGAAGGTCCTTTATGGAAGGAAATCTGATGTCATTTTACTTGTTCTGGCCTATATCAGTCCCAACAACAGGACTGTACTTGACTCTCAACTCCCATCTGAAATAACCTAACCAGCTATTTAGTTGTATCAAAATGCTGTACAGTCAAAAAGGAATGAAATCAGAGATCACACAGACTGGAAAGTACAGTGGCATACCCAGAAATGAAGGAAGACCCAGAGAAGAGTTCCTTAACACCAAAGCTAAAGAACAAAAACCCTAGCCAAACTGGAATCAATGGGAATGAGAGGAAAAGCTCCCCACTGATTAGCTTCATACCTAGCACAAAGGAAGTTAGTTGTCCAGTTAAGATTCCAGTTTGACGAGGGCTCCTTTATACCGCACCTCGTCAAATGCTGATTTGGTGTTAAGGGCAGGCAAACTTTGCCCATCAGTTGGGCTAAATCTTGTGGGGTTTTTTTGGATCAGTATCAATTGCGTTGAGATTCATGAAAAGCCGAGTAAGTTTTCGGCATTATTATCCCAAACCCATCTCATGGCATGTCTCCCATCTGATGCTAATCCGATAGTTGTGGTTGTTGGAAGTCCATCATCTCAGTCCCACAACATCATTGCAGGTTAGTGTCCAGGGGCCACCTATCTTCAGCTGCTTCATCAAGAACCTTGGTCAAAAATGTGGATGTTCGCTGATGATTTGCACAATGTTCAGTACCATTCACAACCCCTCATATACCAAAGTGGTCTATATTCTTATGCAGTAAGATGTGGACAATATTTAAGCTTGGGCTGATATTTGGCAAATATTATTCGTGCCTCATAAGTGTCTGTCCATGACCACTTTGAACAAGAGAAAGTCAAATATCATTGCTTGGTGGTTATTCAGCATTGCTGAATTCCCCACTATCAACATCTGAGAGGTTAACATTGACCAACCATATAAATATTGTGACTACAAAGCAGGTCATTCTTTGCCAAGTAAATTGCCTCCTGACTGTCCAAAGCCTGTCCACCATTTACAAATCTCATCAAGAGTATGATGGAATATTCTCCGTTCGCCTCAATGAGTGCAGCTCCAACAACATTCAAGAAGCGTGACACTGTCCAGGACCAAACAACATCTCTGGTTATCATCCCCATCTGCCACCTTAAAAACCCAGTCCCTCCACCATAGTGTACTTTGACAGCAATGCATACCATCTATATGGAGCATTGTAGGAAATCACCAAGCCCTCTTCAATGGTACCTTTGAAATCTGTGATCTTTCCCACTGAAGCGGACTAGGGCAGCAGATACATAGTAAAACCATCACCTCCAAGTTCCTATCTATTTTGACTTGGAACTATATGATTGTTTCTTCACTGAGGTTGGGTCAAAATCCTGGAACACCCTAACAGCACTGTGCTGGAACAATAGCCCATGGACTGCCACAGATCAGGAAGAAGGCTCATCATCACCTTCTCAAGGCCAATTAGGGATGGACAATAAAGGCTGGCTTAGACAGTGAACCCCACATCCCATGAAATGATTTTATAAGAGTAAAAAATTTGCACTTTGTGGGCAATTGTGCCTATGAACTTGGTGTATAGGACAGCCTTATTGATAGGTTGCTATTCCTAATGGATAGCTTGATAACCAGAATTTTGTAATTTAAGTGACTTTTGAATGACAAATATAAATCTACAATAAATGAGTTTTGCAATTAACAGCAGACAGTTGTGTGTTTCAATATTTCAAACCTACATGATGAGCAATAGGCAAGTGTGAAATTAAAGCAAATGCATGTATTTTTACATGTCCATATGTGCATGTCTAGATCCTTGAAGGCAATGGAACAGGTAAAAAAGGATGGTTAAGAAGACATATGGGATACTTGCCATTATTAGTCAAGATGGGGAGGTGCCGGTGTTGGACTGGGGTAGACAAGGTCAGAAATCACACGACACTAGGTTATAGTCCAACAGGTTTATTTGAAAACACAAGCTTTCGAAGCCTCACTCCTTCAGGTGTTAGTCCTTATGCCTGAAGAAGGAGTGAGGCTCCTAAAGCTTGTGTTTTCAAATAAACCTATTGGACTATAACTAGTGTTGTGTAATTTGAGCCTTATTAGTCAAGGCATTGATTACAAGAGAAAGGAGGTTATGATGACCTATGTATAATGTTAGTTAGATCATTGCTGGAGTACTGTGTGAAGTTCTGGTTGCCACACTATAGGAAGAATGTGGCTGCACTAGAGAGGATAGAGAAAGGATTAATCAGGATGTTGCCTGGGCTGGAACTATAAAGAGCAACTAGATAGACTGAGGTTATTTTCCTTAGAGCAGAGAAGACTAAGGGGGATCTAACTGAGGTGTAAGATGTCCAGAGGCATTGACAGGGATGTGGGGAAAATCCTTTCCCCTTCGAGGAGTCAAAAACTAGGGAACATAGTTTTAAGGTAAGAAGGAAGTTTAGAGGGGATTTGAGGAAAACATTTTTATCCAGAGGGTTGTGGATTTCTGAAACTTACTGCCTGAAAGAGTGGTAGAGGCAAGAACTGCCAAGACATTTAAGAACAATTCAGATGAGCAATTACAATGTCATAGCATACAAGGCTATGGGATTAAAAAAGATGGAAGTTTAATAACTGACATGGACATGATGGGACAAGCGGTCTCTTTCCATGCTGCAAAAGCTCTGAGTCTAAATGATTATAGTTTGCAATAAAATGAGAAGTATTTTCTTGACTTTACATATCAAGGAAGAATAAATAATGTCTATTTTGCTGTGTTATGCTGATTATGTTCATTTATCAGTTTTGTACAAATAAGACAACTTATTCGTTCAAAGCCTTAATCTTAATCTGTTAAGTGTATGTTTCCAGGACATTATTAAAGAAAGGTGAATAAACTTATTTTGATACACAATAGATCCCAGTAGCATGTAAGAGTTCTCTGTAATGAACACTGCAACTGATCTAGTTATCTAATAACAGAAACATTCAGAGTTATATAGGGCACAAGGTCCACTTTTGTGCAATGATATTGAACCTGAGAAAATATCTAATGTAAAAACTCAACATGACTCAGACTCTTCCAGTTAAGACAGGCACGGAAGCTTATTTTCTGCCTGGCTGGATTACTGTTGCCTTGTGTTTAGTGTGGTTCAGGGGGCTCATTTCCTGTTTATCAAAGTGCAACGTGATTATTACATCTTTGCATTCACTTTAGTGCCTTAATTTTCTGTTAGTGGATAATACCTGTCCACATGATTTTAACAACCAGATATTTGGAAAATTATTCCTCTTGCATTGATCTTTGCATCAATTTCTCTGCTTAAAAGTACCAGTCATTTGCCAACATTGAGTTTTTTGAAAAAGTAACAGGACTGATGAGGACAGAACGGTGGACGTGATCTTTATGACCTTCAGTAAGGCATTTGACAAGGTTCCTCATGGTAGACTTGTTAGCAAGATTAGATCACACGGAATGCATGAATATTCTTTCAATGGTGCATCTGTAGAAATTGGTGAGAGACCTTATGGACATGCCAAATTTCCTGAGCCACCTGAGGAAGAAGAGGCATTGTTGTGCCTTCTTGAATGTTGCATTTACGTGGGAAATCCAGGACAGGTCGTCGGTTATCATCACTCTGATGAACTTGATGCTATTCACTCTCAACCTCAGTTCCATTGAGTTAGATGGGGGTATGTTCTCCTTCTTTCTTTCTGAAGTTGACTATCAGTTCTTTACTTTTGCCGACATTGAGAGACAGATTGTTTTCATTGCACCATGTTACCAAGCCCTCTATCTCTTTTCTGTACTTTGACTTGTCGTTAGATATCCGTCCCACTACTGTGGTGTCATCAGAGAACTTGTAGATGGTGTTCATTCAGAATTTGGCAACACAGTCCTAGGTGTACAGAGAGTACAGTAGGGGGCTGAGGACGCATCCTTGGGCGGGGGGGGGGGGCTCCACTGTTGAGTGTTATTGTGGAGGAGTTGCAGTTACCTATCCTCACTGACTACGGTCTATGGGTCAAAGCTGAGGGTCTGATTGCAGAGGGCGGAGCTGAGACTAAGGTCACGCAGTTTTGAGATCAAGGAGATGTGAGTTCATGGTCTGGATTTTGAAATATCAATGATGGCAGAAGTATCAGTGTTCACTTCTTTTCACTTCACGGTGGCTCAGTGGTTAGCACTGCTGCCTCACAGCACCAGCAACCCGGGTTCGATTCCACCCTCGGGCAACTGCGTGGAGTTTGCACATTCTCCCCGTGACTGCATGGGTTTCCTCCGGGTGCTCCGGTTTCCTCCCACAGTCCAAAGATGTGCAGCCTACGTTCATTGGTCATGTTACATTGCCCATAGTGTTCAGAGATGTGTAGATTAGGTGGGTTACAGGGGATGGGTCTGGGTGAGATGCTGTGAGGTTTGGTGTGGACTTGTTGGGTCGAAAGGCCTGTTTCCACACTTTAGGGATTCTATGATCTTTTCATATTTCATTCTATGATTCTATGATTTTAAAATGACAGCAATGTCTGGGGTCCACTCATATGCAGTTAAACACAGAAACCCAGATGTGATTCTATGCTTCCCCTTTGAGGGGAGGTCCTCACAGATTACTGAAATCTCTGAATTGTAAATAATTTTGTCATTTTGCACTTTACAGATCACATCATGGCAGCTGGTGAAATTTAAATTCAATTAATAAAGTCTGATCGAAGATTAATCCCAGCTATGGCAACCATGAAACTACCATCAATTGTTGTAAAAACCCATTTGGTTCACTAATGTCATCCAGAAACAAGAGTCTGACATCCTTACTCATGTGATTCCAGACTCTCAGTAATGTGGTTGATTCTTAAATATCCTCTAAAAACTCAGTTCAAGGGCATTTAGTGATGGACACTAACACTGGCATGACCAATATCCCATGAAAGAATAAGTAATTTTTTTTTGTTGAATGAGGTACAATTTGTTTTTAATGGCATACTAGCTCATAATTACTGCTGAATAGCCTCACACTCCTTAAAAAAACTAATTTTATATTTGTAGAATGACAAATTACTCTGTTATGATTTTAAAACATGGATTTTTGAAGTATATTCCAATCACTGATTTTTCTGTCTGTAAATTATTAATTAATATTGAGAATCTAGTGCATTTTACTCCTTGTTTTCTTGCCCACGGGAATATTTCAGTGGTTGTCTGCCTAATCTGTTTGCTGTGATCAATGCTGCTGGACTCAGATATCCTTGAATTGACACTAGACTCAAACTGACTTTGGGAAAAGGGAAATCCATTCCACAGATGACACTAGATCTTTCTACATAACAGTCAATGAGCAACTAATATGAATCATGTATGATAGTCTTAATTTAACCTCACTGGGTTTTAATTCTTTACATAACATAATCACCATAATACAACAACAAAGGCAAAAACAAACAAACAAACAAACAAATTTTAATGTCAAGGCAAGGTGCCAATATTACTTGTGAATCATTTACAAAGGCATATGGTTCTTATTATATGTATGGGTCTAACTAGCTTTAGTTTCCCAAACAGTGCTTCTTCAGTGCAAGGTACTGTCCTTAAAACTCATTATTTACAGCATAAGAAATGCACACATTCTATTCAACTCTGCTGGAGCTTCTTCCTCTTCCAGATTTTTCTATATAATCATGTGACCCTGACATCATCAGTATAATCATCACTGTTATACTTTCTGCTGATGTCTCATGACTGTACATCTTCCCCCGAGTCTTTATCCTCCTTATAAGCATCTCTTTCCTTCAATGTCTCAGACTTCAAATGGTTGATATTCTTGGTGCTTTGACCAATCTTTGTGAACTAGTTCTGATCTCATTCTAAAGAGTTGGGTGCTCTGCATTCTTCCTTTCTTTGACCTGTGTGTTCCTCTCCTGAATGTTTATAGAGCTGTCTTTTCTCCTTCTTCTCCTGGGAAATAGTTCCATACTTCTATTGGCTTCTTTTCAATTAAATTATGCATTACAATGTTTTCTAATTATCCCTTGCTCTGATTAACCATATGAGATCTCAGTTGTGCTTTCTCTGTGATCATTCTTTCCCTCTATTGATCTCTTATAAATACTGTCTACCAAGCTGTGCCTGCTAACTTTTGTGTTCTGTACCTTATGTTAAAATGTTCAGCCTGGATGTCTCTTGTCTCTTCTTTCTGGCCTTTTCACTTTGTTATGGTCATTCTTGGTGTTTGGCTGCAACTTCTGAAACAGAGACGAAAGTAGTGATCAGTCTGTTGTGTGATGATCTGTCACTTAATAGTGCGAGATTTGGTGGATGTAGGTACAGTTACAACATTTAAAAGACATTTGGAGGGATATGGGCCAAATGCACGCAAGTGGGACTAGTTTAGTTTGGGAACGTGGTCGACTGGTTGGACCAAAGGGTCTGTTTCCATGCTGGATGATTCCATTTAAGTCTTTGTTCTTTTTTGATAATGTCTTGATTTGTATGAAATCCTCCCCCAACTTTTCCATTCACTTGAGGATAATGAGATGAACTTGTGACAATGAATAAAATTGTATTCTCAAACAAATCTCTTGAACTGCTCATTTGAAAACTGCAGATTACTGTCTGAGAGATAGTAAGAACTGCCGATGCTGGAGTCAGAGATAAAAGTGTGGAGCTGGAGGAACACAGCAGGCCAGGCAACATCAGAGGAGCAGGAAAGCTGACGTTTCAGTTCGGGACCCTATATTGTCTGAGACCACATGTCTAGATGCCATGCCTTGAGAAGACATTTTTGATTAATTCTATCACTGCTTTTCTTATGATCTTATGTAAACAGTTTTCCTCAATTCATCTCATTCTTACTGTAACTGATGAAATTACTCCTTGTCTCAGCGTAAAATAGAATAAATTGGCATGATACCTTAGTGTAATATAATATCTGTCAGTTTTCCAAAACCTTTATACAATCTCAGGATTTGCTTCAAAATTCATATTCTTTATCTGAATCTGCAATATTTTTGATCTTGTGAATTAGTTTCAAGTGGTGTTTCTCCAAGTCACTGTAGTTTCATTGAAGATGGCTGAAATTTGATGCCCTAAAATCCGAATTAGACTTCACTGTGCGTCCACATATTTTCAGTTTAAAACTCCAAAATTCATTCCCAGAATCATTGATTTCTCCCAGAATTGTTTTTTTCTGATCTTGTAGCATTTCCACTTCTTTTCTCGAAGATGACTGGCTCCAATGTAAAAAAGCAATTTCTGTGCTTGTGGCACACCAGGGACTGGCCAATGGATTTGATCCTAAAAGCTGTTTATATGAGTCTTCTCTGTATTGAGAGGTCTCTGGTGAAAATGATGCTCTGTTCGAAACTAAGCATGGTTACCTAGGCCTGATCTCAGAATTTCTCCTATTGTTGCCCTCGTCCATTAGATTCAACGGGGTCCGCCTTTGATGAGATAGCTGTCTTGTCAGCTTTTGTCTCCTCAATTTCAAAGCCCCTCCACTGAGCCATATTTTTGCCCATGCAGCAAAAATAGCAGGGAGATTATTTGAACTTGTACATGATACTTGTTTGACCTCAGCTGGAGAATTTTGTACAGTTGTGCCACATTAAAAGAAAGGAGTGAATGCATTGGAGAGAGTGCAGAAGCAATTTACAAGAATGGTTCATGGAATGAAGAACTTCAGTTATGAGGATAGCTTGAAGAAGTTGGAACTGTTCTCCCTGGAAAGAAGAAGGTTAAGAGGAGATTTTATAGAAGTTTCAAAGTCCTGAACAGGCTGGATATAGTAGATAGGGAAAAGCACTCCAAAAAGTGAAAACAAGAAAGCATAGATTTAAAGTGATGTGTGAACAAGCAAAGGTGACTTTATCACTTATCAAGTAGTTAGAGTATGGCAATATCTTTAATCAACTTGTCCAGGTGTTACAACACACCTCTGGCACAGGTGGAACTCAAACCCAGGTCTCCTGGCTCAGAGGTAGGTACACTACCACTGCACCACAAGAACCATGAATTAGGGTATGGAGTGCACTGCCTAGAAACGTGATGGAGGCAGGTTTAATTAAGGCATTCAAAAGGGCATTGGATGATAATTTAGATAGAAGCGGCGTGCAGGGACATGGAAAAAAGGCATGAGATTGGCACTTGATGAAGCTGTGCAGATATGATAGGCTGAAAAGCCTCCTTTTCTGCTGTAACGATTCTGTAATTCTGAGATCTCTGGAAGGAGCCAGCAACATAAGGACCTCACTAACAATGCAACTGGCATGGTATGGGTTTCAGTTCAGCATGGTTCCAGATCTTGCTAACCATGCTTGCAAGACCCAGGCATATCCATTCATTTCTCTTGGGACTTGTAACTAATGTCTGCACTGGGTCTTGATCATGCCAAGACGGGGCCTCCTGAAAGAGTAGGCCTTTCCCTCAGAGTAATATTATCTGCTAATATATCATACTCTTCCTCCTTCTTCTGTGTTCTATGTTGGCTCTAGCCACACCACCAAGGTCCAGATGCACGTTGCCAGTGCTGCAGTGCCTCTATGATCCTTACATAGGATGATGTCATGCCACTTTATTTCTGCATTTTTTCGCTGCTTATTCTTCCTCCAGCGAGTGTAACAGTCTATCATACCTCCCACCTGGCTGTTTGAAACCAGGAATTATTCTCATGGACCACAAAAGTATGCTCTTGCAATTTTGCAGGCATCACACGCCCCTAACTTCCTCCTGAATCAGCCACAAACCTCTATCTGTGATGAAAAGCTTTATATGGTTAGACTTTAAATTCTCTGTGCTCTGCGCAAGGAGGCCCTCAGAAGCTTTTACAATTTGCCTTACAGTCATAAGTCAGACAGGGTTACTGGATCCAAAATATTAATGCTGCTTTCTCTGCACAAATGCTGCCAGACCTGCTGAGTTCCCCAGCAACCTCTGTTTGTTTTTCAGATTTCCAGCATCCACATTTCAGAAATTGCATCATGCAGCACATTTTAATGTGCCAGCAGATTCAGGAACTGTATGTCAGCGAAACTGGGAATGGGACTTACAAATCAAGCCACCATCTTGAATACTCTGCAGTCTCCCCATTTGGTTTAAATATTTGGTGCTCATGGAAGTGAGAGCACCTGTTATATTAAAATTTATCACATATGGAGGGGTGCTAGCCATCTGTACCCAAACTTCCTCTGCAATAAGTCTCCCACTTCATTTAGGCCAGTGGGAAGGCACTGAATTAGAATGAATAAATGTTCAAACCTTGTTTTTTGACACCCAATTGTATTATATTGTGTACATTTTTTCTCAATTGGAAACCATAAAGGTTTCTTCAGATTGCATTGGACCCCCCACGGTGCTCTGCATGAGAACAATTAACAGGTTGTTTGCTTTTCGATAACTAATTGTCGTATAATTAGCCACAGCTTGAGCTGAGAGTTAATTAATTTTGTAGCATACCGTTGGAATGAGATAGTTGCCCATGCAACACTGTCCTGCAGACAAAACCTAATTTCAAGTTTGCATAGTGCGACCATTTGTCCTCATCAACAATAAAAACAGAAGTTGCTGGAAAAGCTCAGCAGAACTGAGGAAGGGTCACCGGACCCGAAATGTTAATTTTGATTTTTTCTTCACAGATGCTGCCAGACCTGCTGAGCGTTTCCAGCAACTTCTGTTTTTGTTCCTCATTTACAGCATTCACAGTTCTTTCGGTTTTTATTTTGTCCTCATCAGCTGTCAAGAACGAGGTATTTAAATAGCTGTTTATCTTTGGTATTGTTTGTACATGATAGATGACTATAACTTAAACATTGGCATTTGTTTTGCAGAGATGGGAGGTAGCCTTCAATGCATAAGTTCAGGAAGGACAAACAAAGAAAGTTTACCTTTGTCACAGTCACATTGCCTTGCTTGCATTGAGGTTCACTGGAACACTGGAAATGTTATTATGGGATAAGACTGTTTATTGAAATGGCAAGCAACTGGTAGGTTGGTGTCATTCCTATGAAGAGAGCAGAGATATTCTGCAAAGCAGTCACCTGGTCAGAGTTTGATTTTGCCAATGTAAAGGAGACAGCATTGTGAACAGTGATTGCAGGGGTCTAGATTGAAAGAAATACAAAATGTTGCTTCACCTTCTGTGATTACATGGGAATGTGGTATTGGGAAAGGGGTAGGATTACTGTATCTGAGTATGGCAGAGGGTACAGTTCCTGTGGACAGTAAAGGCAAAAGGAAGATGTGTTTGGTGGTGGTATCCTGCTGGAGGTTCTACAAATAGCAGAGGATGATCCTGATGGAGTGGAAACTTTGGGTGAAATCTTATAGGGATCAGAGTGACATGGGCTGTGGCTAGATGTGTGACAGAATTGGGTGACAATTGCATCTCGTTGTTGAGAATAACTCAAACCAACTTTAATGCCTTTCACAAGCAGCACGGCACGATCCTCACAAGGCAGCAGCAAGTTGCAAATTGACAGCAGTTATTAGTAAACGTCTTGTTAACAGACCATCGGTACCTGCTGCAAGTTTTCCTGTCTATCACTTATCATGCTGATTTGGAAATTTATCACTGTTCCTTCACTGTCGCTGGGTCAATATCCTGGAGGTCCTTCATGTCTTAACATTTTTCTGCCCAGTGGTTTTCCTTTACGGAATGAGAGAGAGTTAGATATTTATGGGGATAAAATGGTTGGCAGAGTTATTACTGTTGGTAGAGGTAGAGGTGCCCCCAAGTGAGTGAGTGGGTAATGCCAAGGGCATGCAGGGCATATTCCATAATTGCCCAGATGCAGTTAAGAATCAACCACATTGCAGTGGGTCTGGAGTCACATGTAGTCCAGACAAGGTAAGGATGTCAGTTTTCTTCTCTAAAGGACATTAGTGAACCAGATGGGTTTTTTCGACAATTGACAATGGATTCATATTCATCATTATATTCTTATTTCCAGGTTTTTCCCCTTATTGAACTCAAATTCCAAATTGAATTCATGGTGGGATTTGAACCCACGAACCCCAGAAAATTACCTGGTTCTCTGGATAACAGTCTGGTGATAATGCCACTAGGCCATCACCTCCCAATGTCATGTCTGATTCACTAACATAGCTGAATTTGTTTGAGGAGATTATGAATGTACTAGATAAGAATGTTATTAATATGGACATCCAAAGGCTACTTGATAGAATTCTACGCAAGGAACTTGTTTTGACAAGTTTGACAAATTTGTTTTGACACAGAAAAAGGCCATTTGGTGTATTTGCACCAGCTCACTGAATGAGCATTATAATAATGACAATCTCCTGCCTTTTCCAAGAGCCCTTGGTATTGTTCTGTTTAAATAATCATTTAATACTCTCTTAAATACCTTGATTGAACTTCCCACCACCACAAATCCATGCAAGGAATTGGAGGCAACCTTGTGACGCAGGGAGGTAATTGGTCAGAGAATGTAGATGATACCTGTGTACTCCACTTGAAAGTAACTACTGGTGTCTCCCACTGTGCTATACTGAGGCCTCAACCTTTTTATATCTGTCAGTTATTCGGATGAAGGAATATTTGCTGATGTCATTATACTAGGTTTCACAGGGATGTTTAGAGGGGAGCAGAAAGCTACAGAGACAAAATGACAGGCTAAGGAAGTCATTGAAACTGTGGCTGTTGCAGTTCAATATGGAAGTGCCGGGTCATCCATTTTGGACCAAAGAAATAGCAGGGAATTTATAAAAAGGTGTGAATCTATGAATTATAAAACAGGAGAGAGAATTGACAGATCCTGTATAGAAATCACTATAAATTTGAATGGAATAAAATGTAATTTAAAATACTAATGGAATCTTAGTATTCGTCTGGTGACTGGGTGGTTCTGACTAGCGGGTGTACTGGTTACTGTGGATGAAAGTTGTGTAACGGTTGTATAATGCTCTAGTTAGACCACATCTTTTACTCAAAATTAAATTTTACAATCCTGTCCTGGTTCTCAAGCATTCTTTAATGTGCATTCTCCTGCATTTGTCAGTCACTTGTTTGAGCCTGTACCCTTTGTGTTTGGTGTTCTTCATGACTCACTCCTTTTACATCCAATGCTCTGGTGTCTTCACTTGCTCAAATATCGGTTATTTGTAGCAAGCCCAAAGATCAAATGGAAAACTCTTGATACAGCATTCCTGATGTTATCATATGAGTTTGTGCAATTTAAAAAAGCAATTGAATAAACATTTCACAAGATAATGACTTGGTAAATGTATTTGACCATTTATAGTCTAACAAGAAATGAATAAGCGAACAGATGTAATGGCAGGTAGAGGCTTAACTGCCTTTCCTTCAAGTAGGGGCAAACAACATTTACTTCGCTTCCACTGAACTGTAGTATAGATCTGTATATTAATCTTATGTAGATCTAGCAGCCAATCATCAACGGAATTTCGCTGCCTATGTATCTCATTCTGACAGACACACACACAGCAACCTGGAATTGCCTGCAAGCCCTTAAATCAGCGCTTTTATGGAGAAGGGAAAGTTTTTCTCCAGCCCCTTCAATTCCTGAACCTAACTGATTCCCAATGGTCAGGCTAATTTTAATAATTTTGACAATCTCCAATGTGATTCCTAATTCATGTCTGCCTGGGAAAGTATTGGAAATTGCTGCTAAAAACCTTGGGAGCCTGCAGCGGTGTATGTTGGTCAGATAGACCTGGGATAACTGAAATGATTCTTATATAATAAAACAAAGAACTATGGATGCTGGAAATCTGAAACAAAAACACAAATTGCTTGAGAAACTGAGCAGACCTGACAGCATCTGTGGAGAGAAAACAGAATTAACGTTTCACTGACCATTCTTCACTGGACCCAAAATGTTAACTCTACTTTCTCTCCATTGATATTGCCAGACCTGCTGAGTTTCTCTAGAAATTTCTGTTTTTGAAATAATGGCTAGCTTTTGAAAAAAAAATCTACACAGAATTCAATTGGTTATGGTTCTAAATTTGCTGTCAACCCCATCGCAATCCAACACCACCAATGAAGCACTGCATTTTCAGTACCGCCATTCCATAGTACAAATTATAGAAATGTTACATCATTGCAATACACTCATCCCGTACTTTGACTGACACATTAAGCATTAATCTCATTTCCAGCAGGAAATCCCAGAGAGCTGATATCACCTAAAGGAAAAATATGTCCCAGTTTCTATGTTAAAAAGCTATTCAGTAGAAATAACCTGGGCCATTTTTTGTGACCCAACTCAAACCACAACAGAATAATTATAACCACATCATATTCAGGACAGAAATACTTCAATGGGCTTCCTTTTTTTTAGTAGAATTTTAGTAGACTGACAGCCACAAGACTGAGTGAATTATCTGACCATATCATATCAAATGCATTACATTAATTGCTGTTCCTGCCTACATGATAAGCATCAAGTTCGACTTCTGGTCCATTTTACCAAGCGCCGTTTCCAGAACAAATCAACCACTCATCACTCATCTGGTATCTGTTACTGCTTCCCATATATCTCCTCCAACCTCAGAAGCCTGCTGTACAGCTGGAATAAGCTAGCTCCTGCCAGCTGTCCTGCTCATTGCTGGGGACTCAGGAGACATACAGAGAAGGGGTAGTTGACACCACATTTCTCCAACAGGAACCTGGTCGAAAGGATGAAGCAGAGGAGAACTGTTCTCTGCCCAGAGAACTGGCAGAGGAGGCTATGACACCAAGAAACAAGGTCCTTAACCAGCTTTAACCACCATCAATTGGCCCGGTGAAAATCTGGTCATTCGGCCTGTTTAAAGCATAAAAGGTGGAGCAAAATGATACAATGTTAACATGTCTGGCCGGACTTTTCACCCAGTCTTGCTGCACATCTTGCCATAGCCCCATTGCTCAGGCCTCTAAAAGATTCTACCTTCTCTTGTCATATTTCTCCCTACCTAGATTTTCTAAGTTTGAGTGCCACTGTATTGGTGGCTGATGAGGTTTGAAACTACATTAATTCTAACAATACAACACAGTGCTGTTCTTCTTTTGTGAACCATAATAAATTTACTTGACAATGTTGTAGCTTGGACAATGCTGGCTCATTACCTAGTACTGGAAACACCACTGTACTAGTAACCTAAATATGGAGCAGCACAATACGATAATTGAGATACAATAGAGGTCATGAATTTGTTTATTTCCAAAATGATGGTTTACCTTTGTGAAGTTTGACACATTCACATATTTGGAGAATTATAGGTTTACAAAGATGCATATTTTTGTCAAGCCTTTTATTTATTCTTCCTTGTGAAACAGCTGTTGCTAGTAAATCTGACATTTGGTGCCCATTCCAAATTGCTGTAAAGTTGGTGATGGTGAGCCATTTTTTGGACCACTGTAGTCCATATGGTGTAGGCGCACCAACAGAGATATTTGAAAGGGAGTTACTTGGACTATATCATCATTCCTTCACCATTTCCAGGTCAAAATCCTAGAACTCCCTTTCAAATGTCTCTTTTGGAGTACCTATACCATATCGACTATTGTGGTCCAAGAAGATGGCTCACCATCACCAACTTTAGAGCAATTCGGAATGGGTAACAAATGTTGTGACTTGGTGGGGAACTTGCAGGTGGTGATGTTTTTATGCATCTGCTGACCTTGTTCTTCCTAGTGGTAGAGGTCATGAGTTTGTGGCATTGGTGAATTTCCACAGGACATTAGGTGCTAATATGGGTCAGTGTTGAGAGAGCAAACATTTTGGTTGGTAGATGAGGTGCTGATCAAGCAGGTTGCTTTGCCCTAGATGATGTAAACATCTTGAATGTTGTCAGAGCCTCATTCATTCAAGGCAAGAGGATGACGCAACACTGCCTTTATGGTTGTATTCAGAACATGCTGTTAATATTGTTCTTTATAATTGCAGCCTCTGAATCATCCTGATAATACTTATACATTCTTCTTCAGTTATTCAATCACTTATTTCTCTTAGCAATGACATACAGCTCATGCAAAGACATTTGTTTCCCTTATTATAATTTACATGATTACACAGCACCATCACCCCTGACTACATTGCATCAATCATCACAACATTAACTACACTTTAAAGGTACTTCATCAGCTGTAAGCATTTTAGGACACTTTATGGTAATGAAAAACACAAGGCAAATTTTGTTCAGTCTTTTGCTTGACTGTGTTAGTGTGAACATTGAAGCTTGAGTAGAAGACTAGCTAGCAATAAGATCCAATAGGATCTTCACATGGGACCTTTCAGTTTACAAAAGCATTTTCTGCATCAGTGGACTAAATCATTTAGTTAGTCATTGTGCTTTCCATAATAAATCACAAAATATTGTGACTATGCTTTTATAATTGGGAACTAATAGCCTACTCACTTGGGGAATGGCTGTATCGGTTTCCTGGTCATATTGTAAGCACAGATCCCAAGCATATCTACATTCACTTGCTCTGTCTGTCTCATCAGCTGCCTCAGCCAAATGATGTGAAGAGAAATAACTCAGGCAGGTGCATTCTATACTTCTTGCGTTAATGGATCAAAGTGGTGAATGATGAACACAGCAGGCCAGGCAGCATCAGAGGAGCAGGATAGCTGACGTTTCAGAAGAATTTTCTGCAGAAGGGTCCAGACCCGAAACATCAGCTATCCTGCTCCTCTGATGCTGCCTGGCCTGCTGTGTTCATCCATCTCCACACCTTGTTATCTCAGACTCCAGCATTGGCAGTTCCTACTATCTCAAAGTGGTGAATGAGTTGTCTATCCTATTAGAAGAGCAGTAATGTAAAAGTCTCCTCTACATCAAGAGAACAATGGTGCATTGGGTGACTGCTTTCCAGAGAACACTAATGTTTAGACCACAACCACGACTAAAATTCAGGTTGCTTGTTGTTTGATTTCCCCACCTTGCTCCCACTCTGACCTTTCCTTTCTGTGACTTGCCGCAGTTTTCCAGTGAGGTTCACAAGCTTAGGAAACAACACCTTATCTTTCCACTCAGCACTGTCCAACATCCTCAGCATTATGTTCAACAACTTAAGATCAGAATCTGAACAGTTAGAATCCCCATAATGTGGAAGCAGGCCATTCAGCTCATCGAGTCCATACTGGCCCTCTGAAGAGCATCCCACCCAGATCCATCCCATCCCTGTAACCCTGCATTTCCTGTGGCTAACCCACCTACCCTGCGCATCATCCCTGGACTCTTTGGGCAATTTAGCATGGCCAACTTACCTAACCTGTACATCTTTGGACTGTGGGAGGAAACCAGAGCACCCGGAGGAAACTCCACACAGACAGTCACCCAAGGCTGGGATCAAACCCAGGTTCCTGGTGCTGTTACGCAGCAGTGCTAACCACTGTGCCACCCCTCATGTTGTATATATCTTTTTTCTTTTGTTTTGCTGGGTTGGGTCTTGTCATATTTCTTTCTTTGTTTCTTCATATTACTGTACATTCAGATGGTCAGACCAATTTCTGATTCTTTAACACTGTCTCTGGTTGATGCATATTGGAATGTTTTGTTGTTTAGTCCCTCTTGGTATCTACACTATCATCGGCCTTCTCTTTCGTTCTTCCAGCTACCACCCGAATCCACCATTTCAACCCCTTTCCACATGCTTAAAACTCTGAGATTTATCTTTCTTCTCTTTAATGAAAGGCTATTTGACCTGAAATGTCAACTCTGTTTCTCAACACAGATGCTAGCTGACATACTGAGTATTTCTATCACTTTCTGTAATTTTTTATTTGAGTTGTCATGTAGTCTGATTCAGAGTACTAATATCACCAATGTACATGAACATGTCGTCCTGGGCTCTTGCTAGAATGATATCCACTTGCTGTTGGGATGTAGTAAATATTTTTATCATCCCAGAAGACAACAGTTAATTAATAAAGCTTCCCTGATACAGCAAACACAGGCTGTAAATGGTCTTGTCATTTAGCAACTTGTATCTAGTTTGGAGTTCTCAATTATTTTCTGCCCTACCCACTCAGCTTCCTAAAGACCATCTCCATGCAAGGTTCTATTTATCAGTTTGTTTCAGGTTATGTGCTTTACAATAACTTATATTAAATCACCAAAGTCTTGTCTTCATTAAGGCTTTGCACCATCAGCAATGCACACAAATTTTGTGATAGCTATATGACTTTTAAATCCCAGGAAGAATTGCAAGAGTGGGATGCCTCAACAAAAGAGGGACTGACCTGCTGGAGTTTCCAGTTCATCTAATTACCACAATGAGTGTGCCCTCAGTAGCAGGAATGCCACTTTGAGAGTTTGCCAATGTGCAGGGAAAATGTGCATGCTTTTACGGGGTTTAGCAACAAGACTCCTATGCAATATCTTATTGAAAACCTTTTGAGAATCTGTCTATGCTGCTTGTGTGGCATCAAGTTTGTCAAAGCATTCTATTGTTTCCTTAAAAAAAAAACCTCAGTCATGACTTGCTTTTTTCTACAGTTCTGGCTGGCAATGCTTTAACTAATTACACTCTCACCGATGAAAATTAATTTTATCCTTATAAATTATCTCAACAAGCATACCCAATTAAACCAACAACTCTAAACTTATTGTGTTTATCATTTTCTTCCTTTTTGAATTAATGTGTTACATACTGGTCATCCTCCAGTTTTCCCAAAACAAAAGTTATTCGAAGAATTTTGGTCAAAGCCTTTGTTAATTCCATTCTGACTTTCTCAGCATTTTATGCTACATGCAAGCAGAAGAAGTTACACTGTAGGTTGTTGTGAATATTTAGTTCACAGTTCAAGTATTTTGGTACATTTATTTTTAGTTTTAGGAATTAAAGTTAAATTGTAGAAAATGGGAGAAATGCAATTAAAACAAGCACTGAACCTCTTCATTTAGAAGATTGAGGGTAGCTGGTTATACAGAGTGAAAGAGCTAGAGATGAGATCTCTGCAATGTTTTCAAGAATAAATGAAGTCCAGAGAGTTTTTCTTTGTTTTTGGAGATAGAGTAAAGTAAGTTTAAAAGCATTCAGTAAACTCTGAAAAGTATGAATCCATTTACTTTATCAGTTTAAATGTAAATGTGGGATATTTAATCTAAAGATCAGTTTCAAGACAGCCCATAGCAGGCTACGTTGTCATAAATATGGGTCAAGCAGAGGAAGGTACTTTGGTTTCAATTTCTCTGCTGGTTAACACGACTGGCAGAGGCATGTGACTTCGGTTCAACCCCTAATGAGATGCTGAGATGTGGAGTTAATGATGTAACCGTGCAAAAGCACCTATTAGTGGAAGCCCAACTGGACTTCAAACAAGCAGTACAACTGGCTTTATTATTGGAAAATGTGGCAGGTTGAGCATATGAGTTAACCGAAAGAACTGCGGATACTGTAAATCAGGAACAAAAACAAGGTTGCTGGAAAAGCTCAGCAGGTCTGGCAGCATTTGTGAAGGAAAAAACATAGTTAACGTTTCGGGACCTGTGACAGCTCTGAGGAAGGGTCATCAGACCCAAAACATTAACCCTGTTTTTTCCTTCACAGACGCTGCCAGACCTGCTGAGCTTTTCCAGCAAATTTGATTTTGTTGTTGTTGTTGTTGTTGAGCATATGAGTTGCAGGGTATTCCAATGGAAGTGGACATCCTCACCAGTCTGACTGAGCTTGGGGAACATCACTTGAGTAAAATCAATTGCATAGCCTCACTCAAGGCAGCACAGTAGCTCATTGGCGAGAGGCAGCAGGGACCCAGGTTTGATTCCACCCTCAGGCGACTGTGTGTGTGAGGTTTGCACATTCTCCCCATGTCTGCGTAGGTTTCCTCCGGGTGCTCCGGTTTCCTCCCACAGTCCAAAGATGTGCAGGTTAGGTGGATTGGCCATGCTAAATTGCCCACAGTGTTCAGGGATGCCTAGATTAGGGAGATGGTTCTGGGTGGAATGCTCTGAGGGTTGGTGTGGACTTGTTGGGCTTAAGGGCCTGTTTCCACACTGAAGGGATTCTATGATGATATCCTGGACAGAGGGACTCTAGGTCAGCCCACAGCAAAACTACAAAACAAAGCCAAGCCTTGGTCAAATGGTTAAAATTTTCTTCAGGATCCAAGCAGCAAACCATTGTAGTTTGCTGCTGATATGTGAACTCAAAACAGCAAAAGAATCCCATTTGACCTAAACTGAGTAAGAGGACTCATAAGCAGATATCCAGGAGAGTATACACCCTGGAAATTCATCTACATCTGGTTTGGAACAGTTAAATTGCTTAGCAACGTCCAAATCAGAACGAATCAAAATAAATGTCTGGTTAAATGGGAATTGATACCAGCGCATTTCTTTAACAAAATTCACTCTGGACTCCAACCTTTAGGTTTGCTCAATACATCGGCTACACTAAGAACCTATACTGGAGCCCCTTTACAGATAAAGGGTACAACTTCGGTTTCGGTCTCTTATGAGAAACAGCTGCTTCAGTTACCACTGATTGTAGGAAAAGGCATGGGCCGAAGCTTGATGGGGCAAAATTGGTTGAGAAAGATTCACCTAAATTGGCTCAACATTTTTCAATTAGAAAATGGCTTCCTGAGTGAATTCCTAATTAAATATCTGGAAAATTTTCAGGAAGGTCGAGGGACAAGGGAAGGAGCCAGGACCACCTTGCATGTTGACCAGAGCAATTCCACAATTCTGCAAGGCCTGGCCAGTGCCATTTGTCTTAAGGGCAAAAGCAGATGCAGAAATCAGAAGGCTGCAAAGCGAAGGAATCATCAATACAGTCCAGTTTGCGGAATAGGCAGCACTGCCCGACCAGACAGTTCGCTTTTGTGGCGATTTTGAACAAAGGTAGACTGTTTGTCGCAGCTGGATAAATACCCAATCCCTCATATAACGGATTCATATGCAAAGCTGTGGGGGGTGGTGGTGCCATCTTTCACAAAGCTGGACATGAGCCATGTGTACTTGCAATTGTGGTTAGATGATGATTCCCAGAAGTATGCTACAATTAATACCCTGGCGGTTTGTAACAATATATGAGACAGCTATTTGGGGTATTGTCAGCCTGTGCAATTTTTCAGTGGATGATGGAGAACATTTTACAAGGTCTACACCAGGTTACCATTTTTTTGGATGACATGCTACTAACAGGGAAGACCAATAAGGAGTACTTATTGAGAAATTGGACATAGTCCTTAGACATTTCTCCCAGGTGGGTGTACACCTTAGCAGGCAAAATGTGTGTTTCAGGCACCCCAAGTAACCTACTTGGACTACGTAGTCGATAAGTCCGCGTTACACCGTTTGGGAGATAAAGTGAGGGCAATCAAAGGTGCTCCGATTGCCACATCTGTACCGGAGCTTAGGTCTTTCCATGCACTGGTGAACTATTATGGAAAGTTCATCCTTGCATCAACTCTTAAAGGATCAGCCTTGGAAATGGTCACATAGCCAAGCCATAGCTTTTAAGGATGTGAAGAAACAGCTACCATCCTCTAAGGTGTTGGCACACTATGTTCCCAAGTGAGATCTGGTATTGACATGTGATGCCTCCCTATATGGCATCAGGATAGTATTAGCCCATAGGTGGCCCAATGGACATGAACACCCAATAGCATATATGTCCAGGACTTTGGTTAATGCAGAGCGTAAATATGCCCAAATAGAGAAGGAAGGGTTGGCGTCGGGAAGTTCCACCAATGCCTTTATAGATATAAATCTGTAAATGTAACGGAGCACAAACCCCTACTAGGTCTACTTAAAGAGGACACCCCAGTGCCACCCTCAGCTTCAGCCGGATCAGCTGTGGGCTGTAATACTAAGTGTGTATAATTACAAGTTGGAAAACCGTCCAGGTGGCCAAGTAGCAAATGCGGATGCATTGATCTATTTCCTGCAAGAAGTTAGACCACCAGTGGTACCGCCACTGAAAGAGTCCATAATGTTTTTAAATTTTCCTGGACACATTTCCCGTCACAGCTGACAATATCATACTTTAGAAACAGAAATATCCAGTCCTACCAAAACTGAAACAGCTCGTGGTTATGGGGTAAGCCAAAGCGTTGTCACAACCAAAACTGAAATCAAAATTGAAGACAGCATATTATTATGGGGAGCAAGAATGTTGTCCTGAGCAAAGGTTGCCACCAGAAACTGGCTGAACTCTATCAGGGTCAGCCAGTGGTTTCCAAAATGAAGACGTTGCCAAGAAGTTTTGTCCGGTGGCCAGATGGAATGCAGACACAGCCGCATTGGTGGGGCAGTGCGCAGAGTGCTAACAAGGACAAAAATTACACAAGTAGCTCTCACACAATCATGGGAATGGCTGGGTAAACCCTGGACTCGGTTACACATCGACTATGCCTAGTTCATGGGCTCAATGTTCTTAGTCATTGTGGACTCACACTCAACGTGTCTGGATGCACATAGAGTTAATTCATCAAACACAGGGATGCCAATAGAAAAACTATGTGCGTTTTTGCAATGCACGGACTCCCAGAAATGTTAGTCATAGATAATGGGCCATCATTTACCAGCAGGGAATTTGAGTATTTCCCAAAGTCGGATGGTATTCGCCATATAAGGATAGCTGCATGCCATTCATCAACTAATGGTTTGGCAGAAAGGGCAGTCCAAACTTTGAAGGCAAGCTTAAACAAACAGCCTGCAGCTTCACTAAATACCAAACAGTTCCAGTTCCTATTTGATTATAGGATTATCTCTCATGCTCCAGCAGAGTTGCTAATGGGGAGAAGACACAGCCGTGTTGGGCATATTTACGATCTGCATTAACCAAAGTCCTGGACATATATACTATTGGGTGTTCATCTCCATTGGGCCACCTATAGGCTAATACTACCCCGATGCCATATGGGGAGGCATCACATATCAATACCAGATCTCACTTGGGAACATAGTGTGCCAACACTGTAGAAGATGATAGCTGTTTCTTCACATCCTTAAAAGCTATGGCTTGGCTATGTGACCATTTCCAAGGCTGACCCTCTAAGAGTTGATGCAAGGATGGATGGCAGTTTGTGTATGAACTTTCCATAATAGTTCACCAGTGCATGGAAAGACCTAAGCTCCGGTACAGATGTGGCAATCAGAGCACCTTTGATTGACCTCACTTTATCTCCCAACCGGTGTAATGCGGTCTTATCAACTACGTAGTCCAAGTAGGTTACTTGGGGTGCCTGAAACACACATTTTGCCTGCTGAGGTGTACACCCACCTGGGAGAAATGTCTAAGGACTATGTGCAATTTCTCAATAAGTGCTCCTTATGGTCTTCCCTGATAGTAGCACGTCATCCAGAAAAATGGTAACCTGGGGTAGACCTTGTAAAATGTTCTCCACTGAAAAATTGCACAGGCTGACAATACCCCATATATTGGTACAAACCGTCAGGGTATTAATTGTAGCATACTTCTGGGAATCCTCATCTAACCACAATTGCAAATACACATGGCTCATGTCCAGCTTCGTGAAGGACAGCACTCCCACCCCCCACAGCTTTGCATATGAATCCGCTATACGAGGGATTGGGAAGTTATCCAGCTGTGAAATCTGATCTTCTAAATCTGTCCTGGGGTGAGGATGAAATGGCATCAGGAGTGCAAATGCCAGACACAAGGCTCCGCGAAGTTAGAAAGACAGTTTACTTCAGTGTACAGAGTTTGCTGTAGGAACCACAGGAATGGCCCTGCATGGGTAAGAGGCATAGTTGACATGAGGTCAGGTCCAGTGACATATAAAGTTCGGATAAGTGCGATGGTCCTGACCCACCATGTTGACCATATGAAAGCTGCAAACTCACAGATATAATAGTGCCCAG
>NC_063335.1:49669692-49681636 GCF_021869965.1 Rhincodon typus
CTCTTCGACTGCCTTTCTGACTTTTCCAGAACTCATGCGTTCTCCATCTCTGTCTAGCGTCGAAGATACCTCGGAATCTGAGATGGACGTGGCGGATGTCGTCACCTCAACATCTTTGCCGCCTGAAGAGGAGATGAATTTCTTCTGAGATGCTCAGTGCGCAAGAGGCAAGCTACTGTGCATTACACACTGACCATATCAGAGGCAGAATTGCTGGAACTGACGCAGTACTAAAACACCCCAGGAGGAGCTGCAAAAAAGAACCAGCCTATATCCTCGAACTCAGAAGAGGAAGGATGTAGTGATTGTAACAAGGTTAGCCAGGTGGACCTCATAGACTATAAGTTCCTTGATTGGGGCTGTTAACCTGGTCCAATCAGGGAGCCCTGGCTGACAGATAAAAACAAGAGTGTCAGAGGTTCTGCTCATTCTGAGAGCTGGCTCTGACAAATCTGGTCAGTACCAAGGACTGACCACGCATTAAAAAAGGGCGAATTGGTGATGGGATAGTGGGCTCTGTGGAGTTATTTCACTAGCATCCACAGCTCTTTGGGTGGAGAGTTCCAGATATTCAGTACTGTCTGAGAGAATATATTCCTTCTCATCTCTGTTTTAAATTAGTGTCCCTTTACCCTGTAACTATGTCCCCTATTTCGAGATTCCCCCACCAACGGAAACATCTTGTTGACATCTACCCAGTCAATGTCCCTCAGAATCTTGATTCAATAAGATGACCTCTCATTCTTGTAAACTCCAGTTAATAAAGCCTATCCTGTTTAGCCATTCTCGATAACTCAACCCTTCATGTCAAGAATCAGCCTAGTAAATCTCTTTTGAACTGTCTCCAAAGCCAATTTATCCCTCCTTAAATGCAGTGACCAAACAGTATACAGTATTCCGGGCATGGCCTCGGCAACACCCTGTACAATTGTAACAAGACTTCCCTATTTTTAAATTGCAACCCTCTGTAGCAATGAAGGCTAAATTTCCATTTACCATCTAATTACCCACTGCATTTTCATGCTAGGTTTTTGTATTTCAAGCACAAGAACACCCAAATCCTTCTGTGCTGCACTTCTTTGGAGTTTTCAATCAAATAATAGTGTGCCTTTTGGTTTTTTCCACCAAAGTAGATGACCTCACAGTTGCTACATTAAACTCCATCCGCCCAGTTCTTGCCCACTCACTCAAGCTGTCTATATCATCTTGCAAATTCCTTATATCCTCATCAAAACATCCCCCTCACCTAGTTTTGTATCAGCAAAATTTAGATACATTGCCCCCTACCCCTCTTTCCAAATTATGAATGCAGATAGCATTGCAGAATTTTGCCACCAACCATTGTGAGATTTGAACCCAGATCCCCAGAGTATTAGCCTGTGTTTCTGGATTATGAACAGAAAAACATAAATTGCTGGAGAAACTCAGCAGGTCTGGCAGCATCTATGGAAAGAAAGCAGAGTTAACATTTTGAGTCCAGTGCCTGAAGACAGGTCACTGGACATGAAAATTTAAGTTTGCTTTCGCTTCACAGATGCTGCCAAACCTGCTGAGTTTCTCTGGCATTTTCTGTTTTTGTTTCAGATTTTCAACATCTACAGATCTTTGTTTTATCTCTGGATTACTAGTCCAGCAACAATACCACTATACCATCATCTCCCCTTTAATAAATTGAGGCCATAGGACTAATCCCTGTGGCATTCCATTAGTGACATCTTTCCAACCTGAAAAAAGACATATTAACCCTGACTCGCTGTCTTCTGTGTGTTAACCAATCCTCAATTGATGCTAATGCATTACTCTCATCTTGTGCATTAACCTTTTTATGTAGCACCTCATCGAACACATTCAGGAAATCCAAATATATGCATTTACCAGTTCCCACTTTATCAACTCTGCTTGTTACTATCATCAAAGAACTGAAGCAAATTTGTTAAATATGATTCCCCCTTCACAAAACATGTTGACTCCGCTTGATTGCATTCTAAATATTTTTGTATTGCTTCCTTAATAATGGATGTTAGACTAACTGACTGATACTATCCTGCTTTCTATCTTCCTCCCATCTTGAACAGGGGCCTAACATTAGCAGGTTTCCAACCTGCTGGAACCCACCAGAAGCTAGTGAGTTCTGGAATACTTTGACCAATGCCTCCACAATATCTATTTTCTTTAACACCTTTAGATGCAGGCCATTGAATCCTGGCAAATTGTCTGCTTTCAGTACAATTAGTTTGTCAAACATTTTGTCCCTCATTACAAAGACTGTTACAGGACCTTTCCTCCCATTAGCACCTTGTTTACCTGATGTCTTAGGAATGTTTACTGTGTCCTCCACCGTAAAGTCCAATGCAAAATATTGGTTTGAATAACATGCCATTTTCACGGCCCCATTATCAATTCCCTAGGCTCATCCTCCAAGGGTCCACACTCATATGCCCTAATCTGTTTCTTTTTATGTACCCTTGGAAGCTGTTGCTGTTTGTTCTTGTATTTCTTGACAATTTACTGTCATAATCAAATTTCTCCCTTTTTAATTAGCTTTTTAGTCATCTGCTGCTAGTTTCTAAAACATTCCTATTCTGTGGCCTATCACTTGTTTTTGCCACTTTGTATCCTGTCGTTTTTGGGTGGTTAATCATTTCAATACAGACCACCCAAAAGTATGTCATAGACCTTTTGAGAATTCTCTTCAGCTTAAGGTACCACCTTTATTAATCACGAGTGGTTCATCCTTCTAATCAAGTTCTTCTTTTTGATCTAAATAAAGTTTTGCTGAACGTTATGAAGTATCTGCTTAAATGTTTGCCACTGCTCATCTACTGACCTTCCCTTTAGTCTGTTTTCCCAGCTGCTTTAAACAACTTTCTTCATACCTCTGTAATTGCCCTTATTTAAGTTGAAGACACTGGTTTGAGACCTGAATTGCTCTCCCTCAAATTGAATTTGAAATTCTGCCATGATTTCATCACTACCCCCAAGAGGATCCTTAACTACAAGATTTATTATTAATCCTATCTCATTATACATTTCTAGTTCCTGGGCGGGTATGTAATGTAGAGCTCTTAGAAACAATCCCTGATTCACTCTACAAATTTGTCTTCCATGTTCCCTTGCCTACGTATTTGTCCAGTAATCACCGTGACAATTGTAGTGTCTTCTACGTGCCTCCATTATTTTCCAATTTAAATTTTGTCCTACCATGAGGCAACTCTTTGGGGGCTTATAGAGTACTCCTATCCATTTATTTCCTTTATTATTTCCCTTGCTTGCCTTATTTCCATTCTAACTCATCATGATCTATTCTACTAACACCATTACTCACCAACTTTCTTATTAACGACACTACTGCATCTCCTTTTCATTTTTGCTTATTTCTATAGGAATGTCAAGTACCCTTAAATATTGAGTTCCCAGTCTTAATCTCCCTGCAACCACAACTCAATAATAGCGATCAAGTCATTTTCATTTATTTCTATTTGTGCCATCAACTCATCTCTACCTTGTACTAGTTCTGCATGCATTCAAATGATGAATCTTTGACTTTTTACCATTATTACTTATTCTAGATCTAATTTCTTCTGCTTATATTTTCTGCTCCTACCTGCCATACTTGGATTATTGTTCACCCCTTCACTACTTTGCATCTTTGATCTCTTGATTCTTTCCAACGTTTTTTAAAACTTCCCTTCAATTGAACTCTTCCTCCACTAATTATTTTAAAACCCTATCTGCAACTCTAGTTATAAGATTCACCACGACCTTTTTGCAGCATGGTTCAAATGAAGCCCATTCCAATGGAACAGCTCTCTCTTTCACTAATACTGATGCCAGTGCCCCATGAATCAATGTTTGATCCACGCATTTACCTCTCTAATTTATTCACCCTATGCCAATTTACAAGTGACTCAGGTAGTAATCTTGAAATTATTACATTTGTGGTTTTACTTTTTTAATTTAGCCCCAAGCTTTTTGTAACCCCTAAGCTGAACCTCTTTCCTGGTCTAGCCATGTCATTGGTACCTACGAGGACAATGAAAACAGATTCTTTCTCTTCCCATTCCAAGTTCATCTCCAGCCCAAGAGAGATGCCCTGAATCATGATACCAGCTAAGAGGGTAAATGAAAGTTTTACTTCTAAGAATACCTTAAACTGAAGAGAATTCAGCTTTTGGGTGGTCTGTATTGAAATAATTAACTTTAAGGTTGATGTCTATTGTAAGAGAATTCTTGAGGGAAGAAGTAAACCTGAATGTAAAACATATGGAATTATAAGCCATGTTGTTAGGTTAATAATGCTTATTTTGTTTAGTTATTTCATTGAAATTTGTTCAAAGGAAAATTTTGCGATGCAGTTATTTTGTTTAAAATCAAAAATTGTATTTCTTTCCTATCTTTGGTCTGCTGTGATATCCAGATCTGCAAAAATCACCCTCATCTTCATTTCTTCTGTCTGCAACTTTTCTGATAAATTGGTCACAAATTGGCTTTGTCACAACAATCTTGAAAGACCACAATATTTTTATTCATTTGTGGGATGTGAGCGTCAGTAGCTGCCCTTGAACTGAGTGGCTTACTGAGCCATTTTAGAGGGCACTTGAGAGTCAACCATATTGTTGTGGGTTGAGAGACATATGTAGGTCAGACCAGGTGAGGATGCCAGATACCTTCCCTGAAGGACATTAGTGAGCCAGATGAGTTTTTCAACAATCAGCAATGGTTTCATGGTCATCAGTAGATTCTTAATCCCAGATCTTTCTTAATGGAATCCAAATTGCATCATCTGCCATGGTAGGATTCAAACATTAGCTGAGTTTCTGGATTAATAGTCTAGCAATAGTGTCACAAGGCTGTTGCCTTCCCTTTAAAATGGAGTCGTCTATCCTTTATGACACCACTTGTGTCACTGAGGCTGCTAGACATGACAACTTCCTCAGGACTTCTTTAAAGCATCAGATGTTCAGTCCAAAGAGGTGTCTTTTTCTGATAACTGAATGTCTGTTAAGACCATACACTTACTCATATGTGACATATTATCGCAGTCCCACAATTTATTCTGATAGTCAAATGCTGAAGTAGAAAACCACACACCAATCTTTTAATTAATACCAGATGTTTTTACAGATTACAACATTACCAATGTCTGCCATTTCCCAAACCAACACAATGACCCAGAAGTCTTTCTTTACAGGTGCTCAAGATGCTTATATATACCTACAATAGCAGAGCAGAGGCTAGGAATCCTGCAGTGAGTAACTGCCTTTCTCAGTTTCCAAAGTCTGTCCACCAGCTAAAGGGCGTAAGGCGGGAGGGTGATGGAGTACTCCCCATTTGCCTGGGTGAGTGCAGCTCCAACACTCTAGAAGCTTAATATCATCCAGGATAAAGCACTCTGATGATTGGAACCACATTCACAAACATTCACAACTTTCATCACCAATGGTCAGTCGCAGCAGTGTGTACCATCTACAGGATACATTGCAGAATTCACCAAAGCTTCAACCCACAACCATTACCATCTAAAAGGACAAGGGCAGCAGACACAGGGGAACACCACCATTTTCAAGTTCCCCTCCAAGCCACTCACCATTCTGACTTGGAAATATATTGCAGTTCCTTCACTGTCACTCTGTCAAAATCCTGGACACCCTCCCTAACAGCATTGTGGGTCTGCTTACAAAACATGAACTGTGGTGGTTCAAAAAGGCAGCCCACTATCATCTTCTCAAGGGCTTGCCACAGTCGTATGACCCTTACCTCTGCTGTAACTGCTTTCATCAGTTTGTGGCAGCTATCAAACACCTAGAATCTCAAAATCCTGCTATTCTTCAATTAAGAGACCTTTGTATAGTTTATATTCTTATAGTGTTTGGTTGCATTGCATTAAGACAGTAGTACATAGGTATCACAGACCAAACACCGGCATCTCCAAACTTGTATTTATTGCATTGGTCACAATATGGAGGAATTGGTACTGGTGTAAAGGAATTGTGGCAGGAACGTGTATAATAAATTGCAGGAACCTGGACAAACAATTGTAGGTATTCTAACAGCACATGGATTGCAGTGGTTCAAGAAGGCAGTTCACCACCATTCTCAATTGCAATTAGGGATTGAAAATAAATACAAGACTAGCCAGTGATGCCAACATCCTGTGAAGAAGCTTTTAAAAAAGGCAAACTGTGTACTAGAGGTAAAGAAGCTCATATTCAATAATGGTTCAACTATTATGTGGAAGTGCACACAAACAGCATGTGATAGGAAATTCAGAAAAATCCACAGCCTTCTGATGTTTCTGATATCATTGGGGAAAGTGTTAAATGTTTACTTGACAAACAATACATAAATCATTTATTTGATACTCATACTCCAGATTGACTTGTAATGCTGACAATGCTTTATGTAGTGTTTATGGCACTAAATGCAAAAAGGTTCAGTGATATTATGATCTTTACTGCAATTGGCAGTTCTGTGTGGCTCCTGAAGGATGGTGGCAGTTCATCTTGCAACATGTGACACAGGTCTGGCACTGTCAACTTGGGAAAATGAAGCTTCTACATTCCCCATGAAAAGTGCAAGAATGTTTGAGAAGGCGAGAAAGGACTTAAGCAGCCCTTTAGAAACATCCTATAGCTTCCATAGCGTTTCTGCTGCCTCTTCTATCTCCAAATAAATAAGAACTCTCAATTCAAAAGATGACTCAAGCTGCTAGTTAAGGAGCAAAATAACTACAAGTGAATTTCAATACTAACTTTTCTTGTAAGGTCACCTGATGTAATAAGCCCCAATATTCCTGCACAACACCAAGAACTAGACATTGAAGGAAGGAAAAATTGCATTGATATCTTCCCATTTATTTAAGTACATTAATGGAGCTTTTGCTATTTTTGGATCACAGCTTCTACCCTTGCCAATCAAGAAATTGAATGGGCCTGATTTCAAGTACAAGTCATACTAAATGTAGTAATGCCAAATGCAGTCAGATTTCCTGGGTCAGCGCATTTGCATCTTTATGCATAGATCTGAAAACATAAAGAAATCTAAAAAATTGGTAATATATGTCCTACCTTCCTGAATCAATGCTAGCTCACTCTAATTATATCCTGCCCCAGCAAATTATTCATCATTAAAGTCTTGGACATTTTTCCCACAATTTAAGAAAGAGGTCAGAAGTTTGCAGTTCATGCATTCATTCCTAGCCACGTTTCCTCAGAAGTGGTGACCACTGATGGAATTTCTGCTCCCAGAAATGATGAGCTTGTAATCAGGAAGGGCACTTAATTAAGAAAATGATGGTGTACCTAAACCCCACTGTCGTCCTGTTTCCACTGGAATTAAGCTCTGATCAGGAAGGTCCATGGTCAAATCGACCAAGCTAGAGGCTCTAACCGGCGAAGGTGCAACACCTGCCCATTTACCTCCTCCCTCCCCAGTATCCAAGGGCCCAATCATACCTTCCAGGTGAAGCAGCAGTTCACCTGGACTTCCCAGTATCTAGTCTACTGCATTCGCTGCTCACAATGTGGTCTCCTCTACATTGGGGAAACGAAGTGTAGACTTGGTGACCGCTTCGCAGAACATCTACGTTCTGCTCACAAAAAAGACCCTGAACTACCAGTTGACTGCCACTTTAACACATCACCCTGCTCCCTGGCCAACATCTCTGTCTCTGGCTTGCTGCAGTGTTCCAGCAAAGCCCAACGCAAGCTGGAGGAACAACACTTCATTTTCCACTTCGGGACCCTACAGCCCTCCAGATTCAATATCGGGTTTGATAATTTTAAGGCCTAAACTCTCCCATGTCCCAGCCCCCTACCCCACACACCAGGCCTTGTTACCACATAGCTTGCCATTACACACCCGCTGTTGTTAGTCACTAACAGTCCCCATTAACAACTATTCACCCTCCCAGCCTAATCTTTATCAACTCCTTTGTCTCTCCAACTGTCTTTTTCTCTCTCTTTGGGCTCTATCGTATCGTTTACTCCCTACCCCACCCACCTCCTACTTTCTTCATATAAACTGACGTTTTCCCAGCCACCATCAGTTCTGAAGAAGGGTCACCAGACCCGAAACGTTAAGTCCGTTTTTTCCTTCATAGATGCTGCCAGACCTGCTGGGCTTTTCCAGCTCTATAGCACCTGTAAGAGCCATTGAAATTGCTCTCTTAGTGTTTATAGGGAGTCATCCCTCTCTTATGTCCCACTGTCAACTCAAGCAGCTCTCCCACTATGTCAATGACAAAAACCGTCACAAAATAATGATTTTGTGGTTCTACCATTTCCCTATCCTTGAGCATGATGTGTCATTGTTAAATGTCAATCGTTACCCTATCTAGTCTTGCTTCTGATATACTTAGAGAAGTCTTTGTATTTGTCTACTACAAAATCATGACTGATGTTGATATTTTTGAACCATAACATTAAAAGTTGCAGCACAGAAAAAGGCCATTCAGCTGATTGTGTATGTGC
Source organism: Rhincodon typus (assembly GCF_021869965.1). Lineage (NCBI taxonomy): Eukaryota > Metazoa > Chordata > Chondrichthyes > Orectolobiformes > Rhincodontidae > Rhincodon > Rhincodon typus. The sequence goes on from NC_063335.1 coordinate 49,678,164, forward strand.
CATATAAATAAACTAAACATTCTAATTCCATTTCCCAGATACTGGTCCATAGTCTTGCAGATACAGGTTTCTTTTAAAAGAGTTTCTGCCATTGAACTGGGTAGCACATTCCAGACCACCCTCCACCCTTTCAGTGAGAAAGGTTTTCCTCATGTACCCTCTAATCCTTCTAACAATCCAATCCTACTCTCGGTTGGCAATAAACAACTGCACCTCCCAGTCACGAACCATTTCAACTCCCCCTCCCATTCCTCAGACGACATGTCCATCCTGGGCCTCCTGCAGTGCCACAACGATGCCACCCGAAGGTTGCAGGAACAGCAACTCATATTTCGCTTGGGAACCCTGCAGCCCAATGGTATCAATGTGGATTTCACAAGCTTCAAAATCTCCCCACCCCTTACTGCATCCCAAAGCCAGCCCAGCTCGTCTCCGCCTCCCTAACCTGTTCTTCCTCCCACCTATCCCCTCCTCCCACCTCAAGCAGCACCCCCATCTCCTACCTACTAACCTCATCCCGCCCCTTGACCTGTCCGTCCTCCCTGGACTGACCTATCCCCTCCCTAATTCCCCACCTACACTCACCTTTACGGCTCCATCCCTGCCTCCTCGACCTGTCTGTTTCCTCTTCAACTATCTTCTCCTCTATCCATCTTCTATCCGCCTCCCCCTCTCTCCCTATTTATTTCAGAACCCCGTTCCCCTCCCCCATTTCTGATGAAGGGTCTAGGCCCGAAACGTCAGCCTTTCTGCTCCTATGATGCTGCTTCGCCTGCTGTGTTCATCCAGCTCTGCACCTTGTTGTCTTGGATTCTCCAGCATCTGCAGTTCCTACTATCTCTCTCCATCTCAAATCTGTGCCACTTGTGCTTTCCACTAGGGGAAACATGTCTTCCTTGTACCCTATTCCCAAGCCACTTACTATTTTGTACACATTGATTGAGTCACCCCTCAGCTTCATCTGTTCTAGGAAAACAACTCTAGCCTATCCAATCTTTCCTCATATCTGTAATTTTCAAGCCACGGAAACATTGTTGTAAATCTCCGTGCATTTTTTCTAGACCAATGATGTACCTCCCATAAAGTGGTGACCAGAACTGTACATAAAATTCCAGCTGTGGTCTAAACAGTGTCTTATATAGTTCCAGCATTACATCCCTGCTTTAGTGTTCTGTACATCTCCCAATGAAGCAAAACATTCTATGTGTTTTCTTTACTATGTTTTCAACCTGACCTGCCAATTTCAAGTACCTGAGGACAAGGTCTCATTCCTGTACCCCTCTGAATACCCTCCCTTTTTTTTGTATATTCACCTGCTTTGTTTACCCTACTTAAATGCATAACCTCACACCTCTACACAGTTCCATTTGGTGCTTTTCTACCTCACTCAACCAAACCATTGATATCATCCTGCAATCAACAGCCATCATCTTCACTATCACTCACCTGGCTAATTTTTTGTGTCAAGTGCAAATTTCACAAAAGTTCCTCCCATATTTTAGACTAAGTTATTAATATATATCACAAACAGCAAGGAGTCCAAAATGAGGCCTGTAGAACTGTGAAGGATGGTGAGTGGCTTGGAGGAGAACTTGTAGGTGGCAGGGTACTCACATATCTGCTTCCCTTGTCCTTTTCGATGGAAGTGATCATTGGTTTAGAGGGTGCTTTCTGAGGATCTTTGGTGAATTTCTGCAGTGCATCTTGTAGATAGTACACACTGCTGCTACTGTGCATCGGTAGTGGAGGGAGTAGATGCAGTGCCAATCAAGTGGGCTGCTTTGTCCTGGATGGTGCCAAGATTCTTGAGGGTTGGTGGAGCTTCAGCCATCCAGGTAAGTGGGGAGTATTCCATCACACTCCTGACTTGAGCCTTGTAGATAATGGACAGGCTTTGAGGAGTCAGGAAGTGAGTTACTTGCTGCAGTATTTCTAGCCTCTGACCTGTTCTTGCAGCCACTGTGTTTATGTGGTGAGTCCAGTTGAATTTCTGGTCAATGATAACCCCCAGGATGTTGATAGTGGGGGATTCAGTGATGGTAACACCACTGAATGTCAAGGGGCAGTGATATCTCTTATCTTTTATTGGTGATGGCCATAGCCTGGCATTTGTGTAGCATGAATGTTACTCGACGTTGTTGACTCGCTCGCCAAGCTGACTTGTTCTCGTTCAGATGTTTTGTCACCATGCTAGGTGACATCATCGGTGGAGCCTCCGGAGGCTCCATTGATGATATCATCTAGCATGGTGACAAAACATCTGAATGAGAACAAGCCAGCTCGGCGAGCAAGTCAACAACCTCACCCACAACCCAAGCTACAGATCTTTGCCAAACTTTGAATGTTACTTGACTCTTGCCAGCCCAGGCCTGGATATTGTCCAGATTTTATTGCATTTGAACATGGACTGCTTCAGTATTGAGGAGTCATGAATGGTGCTGAACATTGTGTAATCATCGGTGAACATCCCCACTTCTGACCTTATGATAGAGGGGAGGTCATTGATGAAGCAACTTCTGAAGATGTTTGGCCTAGGACACCCCTACCCCGAGGAAGTCCTGCAGAGACATCCTGGAGCTGAGATGACTGACCTCCAACAACCACAGCCATCTTCCTATATGCCAGGTATGACTCCGACCATTGGAGAGTTTTCCTCCGGTGCACATTGATTCCGTTTTGTTAGGGCACATTGATGCCACATTCAGTCAAATGTAGCCTTGATGTCTAGGGCTGTCACTCTCATTTCACCTCTGGAATTCAACTCTTTTGTTCATGTTTGAACAAAGGCTAATGAGATCAGGAGCTAAGTGGCCTTGTTGGAACCCAAACTGGGCATTACGGAGCAGGTGCTGCTTGATAGCACTATCGATGACACCTTCAATCACTTTGTTGATGATCAAGAGTAGACTGACGAGGCTTAAATTGGCTGGGTTGGATGTCCTTTTTATGTAGAGGATATACCTTGCCTTCATCAGGTTGACGCTTCATTTTCAGATATGCCTGGTGCTGTACCTGACATGCTTCCTGCACTCTCTATTGATCCCCTGGCTTGATGGTAATGATTAAGTGTAGGATATGCCAGGCCATGAGGTTACAGATTGTGTTGGAGTACAATTTGGCTGTTGTTGGTGGCCCACAGTGCCTCATTAATGCCCAGTCTTAAACTGCTAGATCTGTTCAAAGTCTGTCCCATTTAGTACAGTGATAGTGCCTCACAACAGAAGGGGGGTATTTTGAATGTGAGGGCAGGACTTCATCTCCACAAGGACTGTTTGGTGGTCACTCTTACTGATACTGTCATGGACAGATGCATGTGCGATCGACAGACTGGTAAGGATGAGGACAAGTGTATTTTTTCCCACTTGTTGGTTCCCTCACACCCTGCCGCAGACCTAATCTAGCAACTATGACCCTTAGGACCTGAGATAACAAGGTGTAGAGCTGGATGAACACAGCAGGCCAAGCACCATCAG
>NC_063335.1:49682036-49767794 GCF_021869965.1 Rhincodon typus
ATCAACTTTCCTGCTCCTCTAATGCTGCCTGGCCTGCTGTGTTCCTCCGGCTCTTTAATTCCAGATTTTTTTTTACTGAATTCAAATTCCACAGTCCATCCTGGCGAAATTTGAATTCATGTCCCCAGAACATTAGTTGACTTTCTGGATTAACTGTCTAGCGACAATATTACTAGGCCATCGCCTCCCCTGCTGTATCCCATGGGTTTAATTTTTCTGAACAGTCTTCCGTGTAAGACCTTCTCAAATGTTTTACTAAAATCCGTGCAGACAACCCTCATAAATACTCTTTGCTACTTCCTCAAAAAACTAAAATAATACATGATCTTGCCTTAACAAAACTATATTCACTATCCCTGATTAACCCTTCCCTTTTCAAGTAACAGTTAATCCCATCTCTCAATATTGATTCTAGTAATTTGCCAACCACTGAAATCAAACCAACTGGTCTATACTTATTTGGTCTATCGCCCGTTCCCTTTTTGAATAATGTTATAGTGTTAATAGATCTCCTGCCCTCTGATTCCTTGCTTGTATATAATGAGAATTGGAAACCGGCCTTCAGAATATCCATTATTTCCTCCATGGTTTCCTTTAACACTTAGGATACAATTCTACCATCCCTGGTGATATATTCACCTTCAAGGAGGTCAATATTTCCCTTCTCATTATACTTTTTAAAACTAATATTTCATGTTCCTTTCCTTTATTAAAACAGAGATAAATGCTCATTTAAAACCCTGCCTTTCTACATCTGCTACGTCTATGCGCAAGTTACCGTACAAATCTCTGATCGACTCAACCCTTTTATTTTCTTAGTCATTTTCTTGTTCTTAACGTACTGATAAACACCTTAGGATTTTCCTTAATTTTTTTTGGTATCCTCTCTTTGCTTTCATAATTTCCTTTTTCACTTCACCCCATGCTTTCTAAATTCCTCTAAGCTTCCTAAAATATTACTTAAAATACTTCCTAATATATAAACACTCTTTTTCTGCTTTATCCTGCCCTGCATGCTTTTCAACAGCAGGGGGCTCTATATTTGGCAGTACCATGCCTTTTGTTTGTGGGGACATGTCTGCACTGTAGAATTTTGCTTTTGAATGCCTCATGTTGATTTGCTACTGACTTTAATCCAAGTAGCTGTAACCAATCCCACTTTTGCCAGATCATCTATCAGCTTTGCCTTCCCCCAATTTAGAACTTTTACTCCTGTTGTATCTTTGTTCCTTTCTATAATGATGCTCAACTTAACTGTATTATGATCACTATCTCTAAAATAGTTGTCTATTGCGACTTCATCCACCTGTCCAACTTCATTTCCTAGGACCAAGACTGGAATTCTATTCCCTCTATGGGCTCATTACATACTGGCTAAAAAAAAAGTTCTCTTGAATGCAGTTCAAGAATTTTTTGACCCCTGTGCCTTTCACTCTGTTTGTTTCCTAATTGATTTGAGTGGTTGCCCTCTTGTTTTTGCGCTTAGAAATTTACCTACATATTTGCTTCACTAATTCTCTCCCACTTTTTGGAGGTCTATAGTACACTCCTAGCAATGTGGCTGTCTCTTTTTTGTTTCTGGACTGAACCCGTATAATCTTGTTTGATGTTTCCTTCAGAATACCATCCCTCCTCACAGCTATGACATTCTTTAATCAATAATGCAACAACCCCACCTTTTTTTTATCCACTTTATCCTGCCTGAAAACACTATATCTAGAGGTATTGAGCTGTTATCCTTGCCCCTCTTTAAGCTAAATTTCTATTATAGCAATGATAGCACAGTGCCATGTGTCTATCTTTATCACCAGCTTTATTAATACAGCCGATTTTCTGTCCTGTGCATTTTTTTACTTCTGCTTCCTCTGTCTTTCAGAGTCATTCAATATGTTTCTACCTGCTGTTCCATGCTCTAAATTTTCTCTGAGGTTTCCATCCCCCTGTTAATCTGGTTTGGATCCTCCCCACAGAATGAGCAAATCTCCCTGCAAGGATATTTATCTTGGTCCTCGTTTAGTTGTCATCTGTCTGGCTTGAGTGTACAAGCCCCAGTTCTCCAAAACTGGCCCAACGTCCTTGATTTAAGGATAAGAATGATAAAGTGAAATTTAGAGAAATTTAGTTTATTAGAGAAGCCAAAATTAATTTCTAAATTAATGAATATATTTAACAAACCTTGTTGAAACTTTTTGAGAAAATGACTCAGGTAGTAGACATGACAATGTTTTTCGATGAAGTTTATATGGACATCTGAGGAAGGTTCTGAGGAAGGGTCACCGGACCCGAAACGTTAACTCTGTTTTCTCCTTCACAGATGCTGCCAGACCTGCTGAGCTTTTCCAGCAACTTTGTTTTTGTTCCTGATTTACAGCATCTGCAGTTCTTTCGGTTTTTATATGGACATCCTTAGGCATCGGTTAGCTCAGTTGGCTGGGTGGATAGTTTGCAACGCAGATTGACACTAACAGCACAGGTTCAATTCTTGTACTAGCTGACATCACCATAATGGTCCTGCCTGCTCAATCTCACCCCTCACCTAATGCATGATGACCTCAAGTTAAACTCACCATCAGTCATCTTTCTCTCTAATGAGAGAACAGCCCTATGGTTCTCTGGGACTATGGCAACTCCCCCAATGTGGACTTCCATAACACCATTTAATTAAGAGACTGTTAACTAAAAGTAAAGCTCATGTAATTATATCCTTATGTAAATGATTGAGCGGAAATGTACTGCTGAGGCTGTATAAGGCTCTGGTCAGATTGTATTTTTAATATTGTGAGCAGTTTTGTGCCCCGTATCTAAGGAAGGATATATTGGCCTTGGATGGGGTCATGGGGACGTTTACAAGAATGATCCCAGGGATGAAGGGCTTGTCATATAAGGAGCGGTTGAGGACTCTGGGTTTGTACTCAACGTTGTTTAGAAGGATGAGTGGGGATCTGATTGAAACTTGCAGGATACTGAGAAGCTGGAATAGAATGGATGTGGAGAAGATGTTTCCACCAGTAGGAGAGACTAGGACCTGGGGCCACAACCTCAGGGTGAAGAGATGACCCTTTAGAACTAAGATGAGGAGGAATTTCTTCAGCCGGAGCTTGGGGTGACTCTGTGGAATTCAACGCTGCAGAAGGTTGTGGAGGCCAAGCGATTTAGTGTATTTAATACAGAGGTAGATAGATTCTTGATTGGTAAAGGAATCACATGTCACATGGAGAAGGCAGGAGAACAGGGTTGAGAAACATATCAGCTATGTTCAAATGGCGGAGCAGACTCGATGGTCTGAATAGCTTAATTCTGCTCCTATTTTTTATAGACTTATGGTCTTATTGACCTGATTAGGAGGTTAGGTGCTAGAAGACAGAGTTGGAATAATGAGTCAATTTGGAAGGAAGGAGGTCCCTCATGAATTTGTGCTTAGGACCTTTACGTTTTCACTATGTTGGTTAATTAATTAGAGTAGCATGTATCCAAGGTTATCAATAACACAAACATTGTGGCATAGTAAATAGCGTAGATCGAAGTATAACGTTATGTGAGTGGACAAAACTGGGATTTTAACAGCGTAAGGTCATGCATTTTGGACCAAAAACAGATAGATTCAAAGAATGTCAAAATGATAAAAGGCTATAAATAGTGAAAGTATAAAGTGATTGAAGGGTCCTTGTGCACAAATCACTCAAATGGAATGTTAGTTTTTATATCTATGGCTAGATTATGAAAGGGCAGAAGGTTTGCTTCACCCGTCCAAAGTTCATTTAATACATTGTCAAAGTAACTTTTTTTTTCAGAAAATTTTTTTTTACTTAAAAAAATTAACATGAATTTTCTTTTGGAGGCCAAAACAATCCTAAAATATAGCACTGTCCTTTATAAAATCTGCTTTTTCTCATTATATTAACTCTTTTTATACATCATTTTCTTAGCACCATTATATTTCTCCCCATTCTGTTCCTTCTCTGAACAATTTATTACACACATCTTTGAGACAATTTTTGTTTCATCCAAAGGGTGTTGGTTATCTGGAACTCATTGCCAGAAAGGGCAGTAGAAGCAAAAATCCTCATTTCATTTAGAAGGTAGTGGATATGTGTTCACAGTGCCATAACAGAAGAATATGGACCATATGCTGGAAAGTGACATTTAGGTTAGATGGGTATTGTCAGCATCCTTGACAAGATGGGTCAAATAGCCATCTTCTGTGCTGAAAATTCCTATCATTCTGTAATTCTATAATAATCCTCGCTAGTAGCTCTGATACTTAAATTGGTTTTACTCTTAATTTGTGCTGAATTTATTTTAATAAACTGTCTATGAAATATAAACAAAATACTCTTATTTTCATCCCACATAATTTCTTTTAAATAGTTATTGCCATTATATTTCCTCATACAGCATTTCTTAATCTCTTGAAATCCAGGAGTTAAAAGATCACAGATTGTTTCAGCCCTCCTGCACCTTGGTACTATCACTATCTTTGTGACATCACGTTCACATGCAATCATTTGATCAGGTCTGGTGAAAATCTGTTCCAGTGTGAAATACAACTTATCTCACATTTAAAGTGCTACCATTTACTTTCCTGAAGTCAATTCCTTATTGTACTCTAAGATCATCTTGGAAGATTGGAACAATTCCAAACTTCTGGTCCCCACAACTAATCATTTCTTCTAACCACCACCTTATATCTTCCATCCTCACCCTTGATATCAAATACTAGGAGTCTGTTGTTTTTAAAAGTGAGATTATCTATTTTGGTGCCTCTGATTCCTCTAGTTCAGACCCCGATCTTTTCCCTAAGTTCGCATCTTAGTATAATCCATTGGTTTCCCCTCTCCTGCAATTCATCATTAAAACCATTCCATCACAAATTCTTTGGTACCCACCCTCTACTGCTCCAAATTAATCTTTTGCTTCATGCATACTGGTACCATTAATGTGTTTTTAGGCTTCAGCATTACTCCTACATCCTTCAAAACTACTGTTAGCAACTCTTCATCATAAAATCTATTCTGGTGTCCATCCACTCTAACCAACAATTCAGCTCCCCTCACTACCATCCCTTACTTTGCTCTCCAAACATGACATGCATTGCTGGATCACAAATATACTGCTATCGCTATTATGATTTAAGACCCTCCTCTGTAGGCATTAATGGGGATACCACATTAGAAGAAGGTAGAAGTCACATCCAGTATTATTATGATCACAGCTCCCCTGCTCCAATGCATGTGCCATCATCAAATACAACTTCTTCAAACATTTATTTTTCACAGACCACTTATCTCTTGGTCCTGTACATTGTCTCAAAAGCTGTACCTCCTTTGCCGAAATAGTCACCGCTGGTGTCCATCCTACACCCCTCTCATCATTAGTATGCCCTCTCTTTGTATTTCTTTAAGAAGAGTATACTCCACTGTATGACTTAAACAACAAAGAAACTTAAATTCTTATCTGTTCTTCTGCCATATATATAATATAAATTATAATATAAATCTGCTATCACACTCTCCAACTATCTGTCAAAGAATTGTAAATTCCTCCAGCTATGTCGTCAAATCTGAACCTATTGATGTCCAAAGATGTGCAGGTTAGATGGATTTGCCATGCTAAAATTTGCCCCATAGTTTCCAAGAATGTGCAGGTAAGGTGAGTTAGCCTTGGTTAAAAACCCTATATGGGGTTACAGGCATGGGTCGTGGTGGGATGGTCTTCAGAGAGTAGGACTCAGTGAGCTGATTGGCCTGTTTCTGTACACTTGGGATTCTATGATTCTATTCTCAGTAGTCTTGACTCTAACAAACTTCCTAGGTGCTACCTCAGGCTATGATCTAAAGTGTTGAACATTTCGTGAACTGCTTAACCCTAAGCTCAATGTCCTCCCTAGAACTGATTATTTTCCCTTTGGAATGTCATCTAATTGCAGCCATCTCTTCCCTTTCTGACACTGAAACAATTTTTGATCGCCTCAATGCATTTTTGCTCCTTGCTATCCCCCCGCCTCCAAACGCAATATACAATGCTGCAATGCATGTTCCCATGCAACAAAAGGCTAGAACTCTGCCCTTGACATTGCACTGCCCTCTAGCAAAGATGTTAATGTGCTCATCCTTGGCTCCAATCCTTCTAGGACCTTATCCTCCCCTATGATGGAAACGTCTATCTATTATATCCTCCACTGATTGTCACCGGCTTATACCTTTTGAAATCTTTATCTAGTCCTCCAACACCGACTGGACCTTCAACATCTATGATCCAAACCTCTACAATCTTCCCTTCTGTCGCAATACCTTTCATTTTGTTATCAAAATCCTTCTCAATATCATCTCTTCTGGCTGTATTTTAACCTTATTTTTCCCTGCTCCCTTATTACCATCTACTGTTTATCCACTATCTTGTAAACCTCTCTGAATATCTGTTTTTGAGTACTGCTGTAAAAATGCAAGTTATTTTTCTACACCACATACTGCACCAGTATTATTTTTTCAGAAGAGGCTTAGACACTTTAGAAACAGCTCCCTCAACAGCTCAGCCGGTGTATTCATTGAGTTTCTGAGCCAAAAGATCAGCAAGTTATATATTCAATTCCTCAACTGTGCTGAGTTAGCAGCTTTCAGCCAGGACATCAACCAGGGCAGCCTAAAAGCATCAACATTCCAGATTAGAGAAGGACAAAGCAGTCAGGAATCACATAACTTATAGTCATGATATCCATGCTATTTATATGTGACATGGATGTCAGGTGAGGACATGTTCAATATTAGCTGTACCCCATGTTGTCAAATAGCTTTCCAGCATCGACAGACTCAGATAAACACTGAAACAAAGGGCACTTAAGTGAGGTAATGCAGGGCAGCTCAAAACATTGTAACTGCGTTCCAATGAGAGTCAGTACATTCTTAGAGCTGTTGTCACCTCCCAGATCTTTGCTCTCCTCTCCAATTCCCTATCTAAGTGCCTCAGGTGTCTGAGGTTCTCAGGACCTCAGGTTTCTCCCGTCCACCTCATTAAACAGGCCCTAACCATAATTACAAATAACATTTTCTGTTTTTTGGTACATGATTCTTCATCGTATACCTTAACCCATCTGCACCCTTCAATGCAGTTGATCACATGCTCTACCTCCAACTCTTCTCTTCCACTGGCCAACTCAATGAAGCTATTCATGCTTGGTCCACTCTTACGTATACAATTATAGTATAACATCTCCAATGATGGCTTCTTTTTCTATCTCTGCACCATTATTCTGGTGCCTTCCAAGAATCCATCCATGACCTGTACTCATTTTAATGTAAATGCTGTATTATGCAGTCAGCTTCAACAAGTAGGCCAAACAGACCTAGTCGATCTCTTTTCTCTCAGCCCTACTATAGCTTCTGTGCTGTCAAACCACTTGTCTGATACCCAGTCATCTTTAATTTCCTCTTGCTAAATATGGCAAAGACAAAATCCTCCCCAGAAACTAAGTTGCCTTGCCATTTGTGACTGACTCTATGCCCTTGAACTGTGATTCTAGCCAGGTAGCCTTGCAATCATCAAGAAAAACTATTTCCATCTCCGTAATTTTGTTCATGTCTGTTATTTACTCCTAATGGTTTGTAAATAATATGAACAGGTAATAGTGATCATAATATAACTGAATTCAATATTGTGTTTTAAAGGTAGAAAAGTGAAGCAATTACTAAAGTTCTATGTTTAGGTAAGGCTGACTTCAGTAGGCTGAAACAGTTTACAGTAAACTGGGAAAATCTGTTCATTTGTAAATCAAGGGAAAATCAATGGGAAAAAGAAAGAAGAATTTAACATGACGCAGAATATGAGGGAGATGATGGCCTGGTGGAATTGACACAAGATGATTAATCTAGAAACCCAGGTTCTGGGGACTCGGGTTCAAATCCTGCCTGATGGAAAAGATTCCTGGTGCTTATGCATGTGTGTGTTTGTGGATAATGGAAATTTCTTTTCAGTTTAAAAAGAATCTGGAATTAACAGTCTAATGATGACCATGAAACTGTTGCAAATTTTCAGTAAAAACCCATTTGGTTCACTTTAGGGAAGGAAACTGCCATCCAGAACTGATCAGGCCTATCTATGACTCCAGACCCACAGCAATGTGGTTGACTCTTAACTGTCCTCTGGGCAATAAGTGTGAGTGACTCCCACATCCTGTGAATGAATAAAAACAAAGTAAAGTCCCCATATAAATGAAATTAAGAAAATGGCGAGCATGCTGAACAATTATTTTGTGTTAAGTTCTTGGAGCCGAAGAAAGGGAAAATAGCTTGGCATCTTGATAAACGTAATGGCAGCAGAACTCATCAAAATCAATGTATACAAAATAATTGAGTGAAAAAATAACAGCAGTCACAGATGACAAATTCCTAGAACCAGATTGTTTACATCCCAGGTTTTTAAAGGAAGTAGGAGAGAGCATTGGGGATACACTGACTGTAGTCTTCTGCACTCCTCTTGTTTCAGGACCCATTCCTTTATATTGGAAAATTACACATATCATTCTGCTATTCAAGAAAGGTGAGAGAGGGTAACCATGGCATTATAAGCCAAATAACAAACAACATTGTCATGAAATTATGAGATTCAGTAAATGAAACTTGGAAAGTTTTCAGCTGACTAGAGAAACAGGTATTTGTAAAGTAGTAGTCATGTCTGATGAGTCTGATTGATTGTTTTGACAAGGTGACTAAGATAGCAGATAGGAGAATGTTATTTATACAGACTTCCAATAGGAATTTGGTGACATGCCTTGTAATAGACAGTTAGCTGAAGTCGAAACTCATAGAATTGATGGTACGTTATTGACCTAGTTATGAAATTGGTTGAGAGGCAGGAAACAGAGGATAGAGAGTAGGAATAATGGGCTGTTAGACAAATTGACAGGATGTAGTTAATGGCATCACACATGGATCTGTATTGGGGACTCAATAATTTACCATATTTGTTAATGACATGGGTGACAAGATAGAAAGCCACATATCTAACTTTGCTGGTGACACAAAGACTGGCAGCTTTATAAGCAATGTGAAGAGAGACATAAAGTTACAAAGAGATGTTGATAGATGAAGTGAATTGGAAAAAAAGTGGTCAATGAATTTCAGCATTAGGCCAAGTGTGAGATCATCAAAAGATATATCAGAGTACTTTCCAAATAGTGTTAAGCTAGAAACAATGAAGATCCAAAGACTTTTAGTTGACCATGCAGATTATGAAAAATCATGGATAGGTTCAGAAAATAATCAAAGACGCTTTTGGAATACCGGCCTTTTCATCTAGAGGATTGAATACAAGGGAGCAAAAGCTATGTCATTGTTACAGGAAGCCCTAGCAAGATCACATCTGAAGTATTGTGTTCAATCTGTGCATCATTCCTTAGCAATGATATATTGACCTTGGTGCAGTGTGTATTTACCAGAGTGATGCCTCAATTCTGTGATTAATATATGAGGAATGATTACAGAACTAAAGTTGTATTCCTGGAATTCAGAGAGTAATTTTATTTAATTGAAGTTTTCAAGACATTAAGAAAAACAGATAGGATGGATACAGAACAATTATTTCCACCAGTTGTAGAGTCCAGGACTAGGGGATGTAGCCTAAAATTCGAGTCAGGATATTTTAGAATGAAATTAGGAAATACTTTTCCATGCTAGGAAAATTGTTAATTTTAAATCTAAGATTGATAAATCACAGAATTTTTATGGTGGAGAGGAAGATCATTCGGCCCATTGTGTCTGCAGCTGCTCTCCAATACTCATCTCCAATGAGTATTATGAGTTAGTGCCATTCTCCTACCCTTTCCCCATAACCACACACATTATTTTTATTCAAAATAATCATCTAATGCCCTCCTGACTGCTTCAACTTAACCTACCTCTACCATACTTATAGGCAGCGTATTCAAAACCCTAGCTATTCACCGTGTGAAAAAGTTGTTGTCACATTGCATTTGCTTCTTTTGCAAAATACTTTAAAGCTGTATCATTTTATTCTCAATACTTTTACAAGTGGGAACATTTTTTTCCTATGTATTCTATCCAGACCCCTCATGATTTTGAAACTTCTAACAAATCTCCTCTTAGTGTTCTCTTTTCCAAGTAAAACAGTCTTAACGTCTCTAAACAATCCTGATATCTGAAGTTTCTCATCTCTGGAACCAATCTCATAAACTTCTCCTGCATTCTCTCCAATGCATTCACATACTTCTTGAACTGTGATGCTCAGAACTGTATGGATATTCCAGATGAGGTCTAACCAGTGTCTTATACTGAGTTAGCATGGAAGTATTGAGCTATAGGGAGAGGCTGAATAGACTGTAGCTATCTGCTCTGGTGCGTCGGATGCTGAGGAGCAACCTTATAGAGGTTTATAAAATCATGAGGGGCATGGATAGGGTAAATAGACAGGTCTTTTCCCCAAAATGGGGAGTCCAAAACTAGAGAACATAGGTTTATGGTGAGAGGGGAAAGGTTTAAAAGGGACCTAAGGGGCAATTTTTTCACACAGAGGATGGCGCATGATGAATGAGTTGCCAGAGGAAGTGGTGGAGCATGGTACAATTACAACGTTTAAAAGGCATCTGGATGGGTATATGAATAGGAAGGGTTTAGAGGGATGTGGGCCAAATGCTGGCAAATGGGACCAGATAATTTAGGATATCTGGTCAGCACAGACAAGTTGGACTGAAGGTTTCCGTATGTGACTGTATAACTCTATTTTCTCCCTGCTCTTATATTCTATGCCCCTATTCATGAAGCCAAGAATACGATATGTTTTATTAACAGTTCTATCTACCTGTCTTGTCACCACTAATGAACACACATATACACCCATGTTTCTCTGCTTCTGCACACTCTTTAGAATAGTACCCTTTATTTTGTGTCTCTCCATGTTCTTTCTTACAAAGTGTCTCACCTCACGATTCTCCACATTGAACTTCATCTACCATGTAATCAACCTACTCCACAAATTTGTCAGTTTCTTTTTTATTTCCTATATTGTCCTCCTCACAATTTGCAATGCTTAAAAGTTTTGTTTCCGCTGCAAACTTTAAAATTGCTCTTATGTACCAAGGTAGAGATCGTAAATGTATATCAGGGAAAAAATAGGCCCCAATACTGATCTCTGGTCGAACTCCACTACAAGCCTTCCTCAGCCCAAAACTATCCATTGATTATTACTCTCTGTTTCCTGTAACTCAGCCAATTTTTTACACATGTTGCTACTATCCTTTTTGTTCAATGAGCTTTAACTTTCCTCATAAATCTATTGTTCAGATATTTCAAACACCTTTTTGGGACACCAATGCACCACGTCAACAGCATTATGTTCATCAACTTTCTCCATTACCTCTTCAAAGAACTCAAGCAAGTTGGTTAAACACGATATTCCCTAAAGGAATCCATGCTGGCTGTTCTTAATAAAATCATCTTTGTCCATATGGCTAATAATTCTATCTCGAATGATTGTTTCTAAAAGTTTCCCAAGCAATGAAGTTAAACTAACTGGTCTTTAATTGCTGGACTTGTCCTTACATCCTTTTTTTTTAAACAAGGACTTAAAGTGAAATCATTCCAGCCCCTGAAGAATGTGGACGTTGTGAGAAAGTTGGGAGAATTGGGTGAGACTGGCAGTGATGAACTTTCCCAAAGTAAAACATTCCACTTTCCAAACAAGGCCAGAGGCCTGTTTACATGCATCAACATGTATTAACATCTCACTATTATGTCATCTTGCTTCACAGATGTGCAGTTTCCCATTCTCACATGACCAGATAGAAGCTAGATGCCAGCAATTCCCGACATAAAAATCAGAGCAATCACCTGGCGATTCTAGTCTGCCACTTACTTCTCTGGCTCCCTATTGATCACCAACATTTTTTGGCACAATCCATTGGCAGTGACCACAATCACTTCCCTCCAAAAGGACCTCCAAGTTCCCATCAATGAAGCAGAGTGCCAGTTACCCTGTATATCAACATGTCCAGGGCAAATAAAACAAACAGTGCAGGGAAGCTGCAGATTGTCAGCGCTTGTCTGGCTACTTGGTTGGGCTTTAAAATGTTGCCAGTGCCAAGACTCCCAGCAGTAGTCATACATCAGCCTGCACATAATGGGAGAACAGGACCAGCAGGATGCCTCTGGGGCATGATGTATATTTGGCATGGAAATTCACTAGGGCTTGAGGAGAAGATACTCACCCAAAATGACACTTAGCCAATATCTGGTAAGATTCAGGCCTCCAAGCTGCACAGCTTTCTGTACATGCCAGCTAGTGGGCTCATGTACCTTGGAGGTCCAGCAGAAATATGATTAGAAGAAATGTTATTTGCAATTCTCCACTCCTCCGGCACCATTCCTGAAAGATTATAGCCAGTATCTCTGCAATTTCCTCTCCCATTTCCTTAAATATCTTTGGATGCTTCTCGGTGCTTTGTCAAGTTGACGTACTGACAACTTATCCAATAATCTCCTCCTTATCAATTTTGAACATTTTTACTGACAGAATTTCCTCTGCTGTGACCATGGCCTGGGCAGCATTTGTTTTCTCAATAAATACAGATGTAAAATATTCAATGAATACATCTGTCGTGTCACCTGCTTCCATATGTAAATCCCTTTTATGGCTCCAAATTGACTACTCTTCCTTTTACAACCCTGTTACTGTGTATCTGCCAATAGAAAACATTTGGACTCTGCTTTATGTTGGCTGCAAATCCTTTTTCACAATGCATCTTTGCTTCTCTCATTTGCTTTTTCATCTTCCTTCTGAAGCTTCTGTATTCAGCTTGGTCCTCAATTGTATTTTCTGCCTGACACCTGTTAAAAAAAACTTTGTTTTATCTTAATTTATATCTCCTATTTTCACCCAGGGAGCTCTGGATTTGTTTGCCTTACTTTGCCTTCAACAGGGATATACCTTGACTTTGTGCAAACCATCTTCCCTTTGAAGGTATCCCATTGTTCAGCTACAGATTTTCTTTTCAACCTTTGGTTCCAGTCTTTTCAACCCAGCTCAGTTCTCAACCCCTTTGAAGTTTTCCCCAGTTAATTATTCTTACTCTGTGTTGCTTATTCTCCTTTCCATCATCATCCGAAACTTTGTGATACAATGACCACTGTCACTTCAGATTTCCCCCATTGACACTTTAATTGGTTCACCTAATTCCCAGGAACTGGGTCAAGGTGTGCCTCCTCTCTCATACATACTGCTTTAGGAAATTCTCCTGAATGCAGTTGAGGAATGTCTGCCCTGTTTACTCTTTACACTACCAGAATCCTAGTCTACATTGCAGTCTATTGATCTAGAATATTTGTATCTCTGTAATTTCCTTGTAGATTTGCTCATCTACGTCCTACCCACAGGCTTATGGCTTATTGTTCTTTAGCTCTAGCAAAGTCCATTCTGTCCTTGAACCCTTTGGCACATTGTCTTTCTTCAGCACTTCAATGCCATCACCTCTCTCCTTTTCTTCCTTTCCTAACTTTCCAATATCTTGCATAGGAATATTTAACACCCAGTTCTGCTCGTCCTTGATCCAGATTTCTATTATAACCATAACATCATAATTCCACATGGCAATCTGTGCTTGTAATTCATCAGTCCTAATTACCATTCTCCATACACTCAAGTATAAGCACTGTAACCCCGCTTTAGAATGCTTTAATTTCTCCCATATTCTAAATTCACCTATTAACCAACTATTCTCCATTCTAAATGTTTGTCCCAGTATTTTGCACATCCTACCATTGTAGATTTTAGTGTATCCGCCAAGCTGGGGGTGTTTGATAGCAGACATTTCATCCCCTTACTGGGTGACATCCTCAGTGCTGTGGAGCCTTCTGTGAAGCACTGCAGAAGTGGGCCATGCCTTCAGATCATCATGGCAGGCTGCAGGAAGTGTTTATAGATGCATTGTTGATGTTGCATGTTCCATGTGTAGTGATGTGAGCACTAGCATTGGACATTCATTAATTTGTCAGATGCACAATCGGTGAGATTTTAGCCAGACAGAGGGAGCAACGGAGCCAGCAGCTCTGGAAACTGGTTATGTTAGCCCTGAAAGCTGAAAATAATTTTAAAGACTCCTTGCAGCTTTTGTTTTGTTACTTTGCAGTAATGTGGCACTGCAAACCTGTGTTCCTGCACATGTGTGGGCACTGCACCTCACACTAAACACAGCCGTTACTTTACACCTTCCCCAGCAGCACTAGCAAAATGCTCCTCAGTACCTGCTCTATCCAGGTGCAGCTTGTCTGGCTTGTACGAATGCCATCTCCCCTAGAGTCAGTCCCAGGAATCTGAATCCCTCCCTCCTGTACCATCTTTCCAGTCACACATTCATCTGTCTTATTTTTCTATTTTTGTACTCACCTGCATGTGGTGTTGGGGATTATCAAGGGTTAACTCCTTTTGATGTCCTGCTTGTTAATTTTCTTCCAGACGCCCTAAACTTTGACTGCAAAATCCTCCTTCCTACCTCTGTTGTTGGTACCAGCATTTACCATGACGTCTGGCTGATCACCTGCACTCAGAAGAATGGTCTGTACTAGAGAGGGTACATACCATCTTGGAGTCACATCTGTGCTCTAAAAACCTATCTGTTATCTCAATTAACAAATCGCCTATCATTACTGGTCTTCTGCTCTTCGTTACCCCTTCTTTACAGCTGAACCACCTGCAGTGACACAGGCTTGCCTCCTGCTACACTTCGCTGAGAAATCGTTGCTCTCACCAGAATCCAAAACAAAAAAACCAATTAGCAAGAAAAAAATTGTCTCAGGGCATCTTTGACTATCTGCCAGGTTATAGAATCATAGAATCCTTATAGTGTGGAAGCAGGCCATTTGGCTCATCAGGCCCACAGCGACCCTCTGAAGAGTATCCCACCTAGACCCATCCCACCCACCCTATCCCGGTAACCCTGCATTTCTTTGGACTGTGGGAGGAAACTGGAGCACCCAGAGGAAACTCATGCAGACACAGGGAGAATGTGCAAACTCTACATACAGATAGTCACCCAAGTTTTTTTGACTGTCTGACAGTCACCCATGCTATATCTTCCTTCATACCTATCCTATGGTGTGACCACCTCTCTAAATGTGCTATCCACAGGGCTCTTTACTTTGAGGTTGCCCTGCAGCGACTCCTGCCACTGCTCAATCTCTGAAACTGGAACAAAAACAGAAGTTGCTGGAAGTTCTGCAGGTCTGGCAGCACCTGTGAAGAAAAAATCAGAGTTAACATTTCAGGTCCGGTGATCCTTCCTCAGAACTGAAACTTGGAGCTGAGGTTTCTGCAGCCTGTATAACCATTTCCTGTATATGTGCTCACCTAGATTATGTGAATTTTTTGTGGCTCCCTACACATCACATCTTGGGTATTCTCAGTGGCTGAGCTGTTCTGTCTTACCTTAAGCCTACATTTGGACTATTTACTATGACTGGAGATTAGAAAGTAGAATTGCTCACCCTTGCTCACCAATCACTCCATGTCCTGGGCCTATAAATTGGATACTAAAGGGTGTAAAGACTGAATCATCTTACTTTCTGTATTTTTGATAGTGGACTAAGATGGGGAAAAGACTGTTTTAAAACAGAGAACCGTGGAAGGAATTGCTACACTTTTAAAACAAATTACTGAAACTTGTTGTATGTGATGTTTACACTGCTGCTTTGTTCAAGTAGTGGGGGAAGATGTTTGTAGACAGAATGATACTGGGGTGTGTGCAGAGTGAGATTTGGCCAGCAAACAGTAGCTGATTAGTTTGTGCAGTTATGATCAGTCGTGAATGCCAAAGATCTTCAGCAAGGCTACAACTGTCTGGTTCCTGATAGCTGAATAGCTTTTGGCGTGAACAATATAGAGAGAAGCCTTTGGACTGGAGAAGTAGAGGCTGTGTGTGTATCTCTCTGCAGTTAAAATAACCTGAAGCCTGAAGAAAACCAGTCATTTGCTCTTATTAGTTGTTGTTAGTTGTTTCCTTTCACTAGTTATGGTGGTCCTGCAGAAAGGAGTTTGAAGAACAGAAAGTCCTAGCAAGCAACAAGTAACATCTCAAAAAAAAAATGGTCTGGTGTTATTGAACCATGTTTCCCAGTTATTTTCCCCCCTTCCATGAAACCAATGTCTTTTGTGTTTGTCTGTGTGTTTGTGTCTGTATGTATAAGTGTTTATGGGATTTTAAAAAGGTGTCAGAGTTTTAACTTGTTACAGCCATATGTTGATTGTCTGAAGCTATTTAGTTATAATTAGAGTTTACTTATAATAATAGTAATTCTTCTCAAATTCAGTAACTGGTCAGTTCTTTTTCGCTCTGTTAACTTGATTTCAATAGGCAGGTAAATCAGAGACTTTGCATGCTTTGATTAAATAATTAACTTCTGTGGTGACCATGGGAGTGGTGGGTCTTGATAATCAGAGCACTTTCCCAAATGAGTCATAACATGAGATTGGGGCTCATGACTGGATTATTTTGAAACAGCAACAACAAGGATTTGGGTGTGGTATCTGTAAGTGAAAACGGGAGAGAAAACATTAGCTTTACTGCAAATACAGAAAAAGGATGGCACTGGAAATTGCAAAGAATTTCCTGCAGGTTGTCCCTAATGGTCTTAAGTGAATTTCTGAAAGTCAGGTTACTTGAATATTGGCTTTGCCTGCTAAAGCTAAGAAGGCAAATATATTTGAAGTATTAGCACAGCATTTGGGTTTAGTCAAAATACAAGAGAGACCAGGTACTCTGAGTAGTGAAAAGTTGGAGTCAGTTGATAATCCGTTACAGTTAAAGCAGATTGAGCATGAAGAAAAAAATGAAAACGTTTTAAACTGGCTAAATGTCTGCTCCTAGTCCTTTAGTTTTACATTTTCAGCCCATCTGCCACTGAAATTCTTATTCAGGACTCTATCACCTCTGAGTTTGAAGTGCTGCTCTGACAAATATCCCATATCACACCAAATTCTGCTTGCCCATCACATCTCACCTCAAAGAATTTCACTGGCTCTCAGTGTCCCAGAATTAAATTTGTATCCTTGTGTTTAAATACCTTCTTTTTGTTCTTCCTCCATATTTCAATATCCCCACTACCATCTTTACCCCCATTTTCTTTATATATCTGATTTTGAGCTATTGCACATGCCTTGCATTTATTGTTTTTAAGCATTCAACTGCTTAAGTCTTACTGTTTGTAATTCCCCCTCTAAAACATAGGCCTGTATACCTCCCTCTTTTAACTTCTTAATGAAGCTTTGGTCATCCATCCTTTAGTTTGGCATTCCTTCGTTTTACATGTCTGTTAAGCACTTTTGAATATTTTCTGCCATACCAAAGCACATTATCAAAGTGAGATGGGAATATTTTTGAAAGCATGTACAACAATGTAAAATCTTGAGAACTGAAGAAGTGTGTTCACCTCTTCAGGTCAGCCCCCTATTCATGTAGATCATGGTTGATCTATACTTCAATTCCATCCAATGTATCTTTGCTCCATGTCCCTTGGTACCATTAGCCAAAAAATCTAACAGTCCCATTTATGACCATTTTAATTATTCAGGATTGACAGCTTTGCTATTTTTTAACCATTTAATGTCCCAAGTAATAGGACCTAGCCATCCATATAGTTGGAAGGAGACAGCTAAACTTTTTATTTCTGTTTTTGAGTGCGTGTCTCCTGCCACTCATGAATTTGATGATAAGCTGTATATCTGCAATACTAAATTAGATCTTCCCAAATTCAATCTGTATTCTATGCTGAGTTAGCCTATTTCAGCCCAAGTAGCAATGCAGACAATATGCAACTTGTCTCAGCATTCCTGGAAGAAGGAAATCAACTTGGGTTCCTGTTGTGATTGCTATCCATTAAATGCTACTCAAAGTACACCATTTATTGATGTTTGGCAAGAACAGGATTATTTAGGCTTGGCTAAGATGCCACCATATTCAAAAAGGTTGCAAACACAATTTTGTTCTCAGCTCACACATGTAGAATAAATACTCAGATAAATTTTTTAATTGGCAATGTGGTTTAATTGTCGGTCCCAGGGATTGCACCCCAAAATTAGTCATCTTCAGGGCTGTAGAGCCGTAACATGGATTAAATTATTTTATATAGGTAAAAGAAAACAAAAACAAGCTGTAGGACAAATTCCACATTTAAAGCAGGGAATTCCTATCTAGAAACCCCTTGCATGTGTAGATGTGATGGCATCAGTGGTCTTAGATTTGATACCTCAGCAGCTGGGACAATCAGAAAATGGGATACTGGAAATCAAGATGGATCTTTCAACAAAACTTTTCAAATTAACTAGCTGCATAACAGCCAAATCAAGAGAATGCAGCCTATTGTGAGTGCACACTTTTAAAAAGAATTTGTGCACAAAAACTATAGAAAAATAACAACATAGAAAATAGGAATAGGAGTAAGCCATTTGGCCGCCCTACAAGCCTGCTCCTTCATTCAATGTCAACATAGCTGATCATCCTACTCATTAAATTGTTTCTGCTTTCACCCCATATTGTTTGTTTGCTTTAGCTTTAAGAACTATATCTCCAATGTGAGTTTATGATGTGGAAATAATTTTGTTTGCAGACTGTTTTAAAATGGTGTCAAACCTTGGAAGTCTTGAGTTTGACAGAATTATGGGATTATCCAAAAAAAGCAAGCAGGACTGGGTATAGCCTGAGAGTGTGGAGGGGTAGGGAGCAGGGTGGAGGGTGGGGATGGTAAAGGAAGTGTTACGTGAGAGGAGTACCAGACTACAAATAAACTAATAGGATCATCCCATTCAACTCATCACCACCATCAAGGGCAACTCGGAATAGGCAATGAAATTTTTAAAAAGCCTCTATAAATCAAAATAAAGCAACATTGGAGTATACTTACTTTCAGCACTTGTAGTTTTATGAAGAACAACAATGCAGAGGCAATGGGTAGAAATCAGCAATATGAACATATATATTGCCCAATTGTTCAATGGAGCAGCTCTTTTTTACTTGTTTCAGTGAGGATACTGGAGATGACACTGTGGCAAAGCTTCCAAATGTCAAATTGGAAGCAGGCAAATGCAGATTTATCTTCACCAGAAACAACAGGATTTCAATAAACAGGAAGAATAGATTTTCTGGCTAATATTTATCCATGAGAAAAATTGTTTAAACAAATTCTGTTATTGCTTATTTTGTTTAGTTTGTGAAATTTGGCTGTTTGCAGCAACAACTATGTCAAAAATACTTTAATGCTGTGAAGCACTTTGAGCTTTCACAAGGCCATACAAAAACATTCTGTTTCTCCCTACAGATGCTGTCTGACCTGCTGAGTATTTCCAAAATTTTTGATTTTTATATGAGGAGTTTCCCTTAACAGCCTGTTTAAAAGTAAAAGCAGTTGACAGCCAAGAGATACTGCATCATTTTTTCTAGACAGCCTGTTAAATGACCCAAAAATTGAAATATACATTTCTCAATGGTCTGGAAGGGTAAAAGTAGTTGAACTAAAAGTGCTGATACTCAAATTCTTTAACAGCAGTATTGCAGCTGGAAAAATCACTATCAAAAATATAAACGACATACTTAGTTGTATATAGAGGTATTTTATTTCTGCACCACGCTTTGGAAGGACCACAGTGGGATATTGTGTTATGTCTTAGGCACCATGTTGTAAATTTACTAGGGTAATAGGATGACAGATTATAGTTGTCACGAGAGACATGAAAACCGGAATTTGTGTTTGCTGCAGCAGAGAAAGTTCAGGAGAATCTAACCGAATTGTTTAAAGGACACATAATTATGGATTATTTTTGCCGGTCAACGAATCAAAAGCAAGAAACAAAACAATAAGATCAGTACCAGAAAGTTAAATCAAAGGTTAGAAACGTGTGTAATGCAAATGATTATTAGTATAGTGATGCACTATAACGAGTGGCCATTGAGCTGAGTCAGTTATGACATTGAAGAGTTTGGGGGGTGGAGGAGAGATCAGATAAACACTTGGAGAAAATAATGTTTATATGGCACAAGGAAAACAGGGGAGGGGATTGAACTAGGATAGATGTTAGCTCCAGTGCAAGGAGCTGGCACCTGCACAATGTCCAAGCTGCCTTACTCGTTAAATTATGCATGATCTTATTGAATTTCTTTTTGAAACGTCTTAAGATTGCGGTGCATCGAGGAGAGGTGGTGAGAAATTATAATTCTAAACAAGCCGACTTTAACCCTCCTTCCCTCCTGACATTGTTGTTCAGAGCGGTAATACAGCTTGCTGCTGGGCGTGTTAAGTGCCCTCTTTGCCCCTCTGCTGTATCTCGACACACGTGTAGCATTGCGCAAAAGACACACAAAAAAAGGCAAGATCCCCTGACAACAGGCTCCGTCTCAGGACATAGAGAGAATGGGGTGGGTGGGGATTACTCATTTTGGGGTAGGAGGGCTTGACAAGATTGCTGCAGCGCAAATGATGGTGGTGAGGGGGAATAAAGAAAGAGCGCCTTTTCTCGCCTCTAATGCACATAATCGATTTAATACGTCAATCATGCCGCCGTTGCCGAGGCAGCGCCTGACGTCATTCCGCCCTGCAGCCCATTGGAGGAAACCCCGTTGCGGCCAGAGAAGCCACTCAGGAATCAGCTGAGAGGGAAGGAGCGTGGAAAAAAAAACCTGCCCGCCCGCACTAATCCGTTCCGCCCAGCGTCAAGTGAAGTGAATCGGCGGCGGCTCCTCCTCATTTCACTCACTTAGCGACAGTCACCGTTAGAAGCTCACTCGGACCGAGACAGGTATTATAGAAATGAGAAAGACACATTTAAATGTCAAGAGGGGAGTTTATAGAAACGATATACACGAGGTGCCGGGTGTTTTTTTTTGGTCCTCACTTTTTTTTTCATTCAGAAGGTAGCTAGAAAGGGAAAATAACAAGAATCCGGGCAGTCGGTAAATGGAGGCTTTGTACCGGGGGCGGGCCGAGGAGGAGGGAAGCTACCGCTTTTTGTGTGGCTCTGATAGACCGGGAGAGAGGGAGGAGGTACAGGCCCCCGCGTGTTGTTGGACTGACCATCCTCTTTCCCTTCGTCTTCCCCACACCCTCAGCGGCTTTCTGAAGGGAGGCGGAGACCCTCCTCTTTCCCTCTCCTCCTCCATCCACGACCCATTGATAATACTGTCCCAGACACCGAGGCGGGCAGTGCTCGGTGCTCGCTCTTCGGTATGTTTTTCCTGGTTTTCCGTCCGTTTTTTATTTATTTATTTATTTATTTATTTATTATAGATTACCTGGGACACTCCTGTTCACACTCTCCCTCTTCCCCATCCCCCTCCCCGGTTGCGGGTTGGGGGGGCGGTAAGTCGCATTGGTTTATACCGTGGGCTTTTTAAAATAAGTTAAATCGTTTCATGGGTATGCGTGGAGAAGAAATAAAGTATGGACTTCTAAAGCGAGAGGAGACATTTATTTTCACGCTGGCTGTTGGTTTTTTTTAAATTTCTCTTTCTTCTCCCCCCCCCCCCTCCATTTTTTTTTGCACACTGTTCAGAGACCGACAGCCAAGCCAGACCGAGACGAGAGAAAAGACCATCCTCCTTCCCCTCCCTCTTCTTTCTTTCCCCCCTCACGCTTAATCACTCCAATCTCTCTCGTACACACGCATTCACTCTCTTCCTCATCCCCACCCCCGGGACCGACATGGACAAGAACGAGCTGGTACAGAAAGCCAAGTTGGCCGAGCAGGCCGAGCGCTACGACGACATGGCGGCCTCAATGAAAGCGGTGACCGAGCAGGGCCTGGAGCTCTCCAACGAGGAGCGCAACCTGCTGTCGGTCGCTTACAAGAACGTGGTCGGGGCCCGGCGCTCCTCCTGGCGGGTCATCTCTAGCATCGAACAGAAGACCGAGAGCAACGAGAAGAAGCAGCAGATGGCCCGTGAATACCGGGAGAAAATCGAGGCCGAGCTGCGGGATATCTGCAATGATGTGCTGGTGAGGAAGAGGTGGTGGCGGGGGAGAAAAAGGGGATTTACACAACCGTCTGGTCTGGGAAGAGCTATCAAACAAACTTCCGTTTGCATTGCTGTAATTTATCTTAAATATTCACTATCCTATTCAAGTATTATTGGGGGGCGGAGAGGTGGAGGGTTGAATCCTTTCTCCCACCCACTCATCTGCATTTCTTCATACACTTAAAATGTCTAAGGCATGGGGCAGGTCGCCATTTACGATCCTGCACTCCTTGTGTTTTTATTAATCTTGATTGTTCCACAATTCTTTAAAGGGGAGGGGGGGGGAGATTCGTTTACATTGATTTCCTGCTGGGGAAGGCGGAGGAGCAGGCGACTGTTTAGTTTCGATTTTATATAAATGGCCTGGAAGTGTTGCGGCCTCGGTTGTTTTACATGTTCGTTCAGTTTCTTTCTTTCTGTCTTTTCTCCGCCGTCTCGCTTCCCTTTCTCTCTAAATGGAGGAAATCTGCGGAGGTTCTGCGATCTTCGAATTCAGCTCAGAGCGGGGAGGGAGGGAAATGTTAACAATCCTTATTATCGAGCAACAGCAGCATTTATTTGTCTCCGCTTTGACCTTGTTCCTGTCAATCTAATAATTTAACGGTTCCTGCAAGAAACCTGCCACTGGGCTCGGTTGTACTAGATCCATTTTTTGGTGTTGAGGGAGGTTCTGGATTAGGTGAATGAAACGCAGCCAGATTTTTTGGGCGTTGCCAGCATTTCATTTTGCTGCTGGTCCAGGCCTTGCAGTAAACCGCCTCCAGGCCACGATTTTGTTTTACTTGCTTTCTTTTCTCCAATTCAAATGTTTTTCGGGTTTTTCTTTGGAAGAAAGAAATTGGGTACCTCTCCCTCTCCACTAGCGATGAAACTTTCGCTATTTAATCGGATTGGGTTTGTGCACACGCAAACCTACTTCATTTAACCTGGCATCTTGGTCGCGTTTTATTTTTTTTTAAATATTATTTTACTGCTTTACTGGGTTCGGCGTTTTTCGGGTGTGTCCCTGAAATCTGCTGATAACCACTTTAGGGTGACTGTGGCAGAGATGGGCTATTATGGCTGGGGACTATTGCAAATTGTTAACTGGTTTAATCGCTAAACCTAGAAAAGGGTGGGGATTGGGGAGGTGACTTTGCAGCCGCTTCGTTTATCTATCTACGTTTCAGGTGAACTTTTCCTTGTGGGGTGGTTGTTGCAGCTGAGGAGAGTGGTAGGAATTCTTGCATCATGAGGTCATTTCCTGCTGCTTCCCCTGTATTATCCTAGATTTCACTGTAAAGTATGGTGCTAGAATCCATTACCAAATAGCTAACTGCAGCACTTGTGAAGTGAGAAGATATTTGAAGATTTAACTAACAACTTCCCCATCTCATCTACATCCCAACGCTCTCCAGAAAACAATTAACTATACAGAAAGTATGTAATGTACCAAGGATGACTTTGAATTGTCTATAGAACTGTTATTTAAACATATGTAACATCTGCAATTTCAGTGTTAGGAACTAGTACACTGGTTAGTGCTACTTGTTTTCTAGTTTGATTTCTTGCCATTCAGTTTCAAGCAATTGCTATTAATACTGCATTGAACCTAAGCCTGAGCCAACACAAAACAGACCGTGATTGAATTTACATATAGCTTGGATTTTTAAAATCCTTTGTAGTGACCTCATTGGGCTTGCTGTGTTCATGTATAACTTTTCATATAATTAGTATTGTGCATTTTAAAGTCTTGGAATCAACTATTGGCTAGAATAGTAAAACAAAAGCAGACGTTCAGTATGTTGGGAGAATTTCAGTTTAGGACTTAACCACACTTTCTGGTCAATGCTGTACTAAAGTAGGTGCTGTCTTGATTGGTACAGCACCCAGGAAAGCACAACTTGATTCTTACTAAGCTACATTGTTCAAATAAGGTTTCACAGTTGGTTGTCATAATTATTTGACATTTTGTTAGCTCAAAGAAAGTGGTCTTACAGATACAAAGATGTTTGTTATAGTAGCCAGGCAACTTAATTCTATTTTTGATTCCTAGCTGCAGGTTGTTTTGATCACTTTTTTAATTGAAAGATTTCAGTATTTAATTTTGGTATTTTTTCATTTGTTTTCCTGCTTGGTGGAATTTTGAGCATCTTTAAATTATTTACTGAAATAGTATTCCTTTGCAAATTTTTGATTAGGTATTAAATACTCTTAATAACTTAGTGTCACCATTATAGCATTTAAGCAACTAGCTCATGGTGTTTGGCTTTCTTTTTCCCTAGGCTGCCCTCCACAATTCAATCAAATGATGTCTAATATGCACCTCAATCAAGTTCAATGTTGGTTCAATAATTTTCAATGCTCTAACTTTTTTGGTTTTAAATTTCAGTTGTCTCAACTTCCATAACCTTCTGGAGTCCTGAATTTGTTTTGTGAAAACTGAGAATTTTCCATTTCACTTAACAATGTACTGGGTTATATGCTGCTGCAACTACTGTTTTAATATTATTCTGGTGAATCTATCTGTATGATGAGTTCTGATTTCGCTCTTAATTATGCTTTTAAAAAAAAATTCAAATGAGTGGATTTTGAAATGACCTAAATTCTACATAGGCTTAAATCTTGAAATTGGGCTTCTTGATCTTGGAAATGTTAAACAACTTATGGGCTATATTGATTTTTGGCACCCCTCTACTTTCTTTTTTTTAACCTGATTCTGAGGTCAGTCATAAAGTCCTAACTGCTGACATCTAGTGATACTGATTCTTTCAGATCGGAAAGATAAGGCATCAGGTGATTTTTTTTTCACTTTGGTCCATCATGTGACAAAGACAGGATCCTCATTAAATGAAAAATTTATATAAATAAATTACATTCCATGGTTGAAAAATCTCACTGCGTTTGGTTGAATTATCGTGCAACTTTTACCCATCTGATTTTGGATGTTCCTGTGTGCATGTATAGTAATTCCTTGTTCTGAAACCTGCAGGTTAATTCTCTGAAATGGTGGAGCTATCTTGCTTTGTTTCTGAGCCACCCCTACAGTTGTTATCCAGTTTTTGAACATTGATATACCCCAGCTTCACTGTAGTCCTGAAATTGGCCTCTTCAAAACATGCATTTATATAGTATTTTTGACTTCATTAAATATTTCCCAGAGTTTTGAGGTAACATTAAACCCAACTTGATATTGATTCAAAGTAAGACAATGAACAAAAGCTTAATTGCAGGTAGACTTTCAAGTAGTATTTTAACGAGTTGGGCTTATGGAGGGAAATCATGCAGCATGTCTTTGTTAATAGGGTAGAAAAGTAAGGACTTTGGTTAAACCCGTGCAGAATGCTGGAGTGGTCACCACTGGAGTATTGCCATTCAGTTGTGGCTGCCACAATTTCAAGAAGGCTGTGAAGGCATTAAAGATTACAGAAAAGATTCATGAATGGCTTCCATTAGGAGGAGCTTCACTTGCATTGGAGCAGTTGGAATTTTTTTCTTGTAGAATAGAAACCTGATAGGAGATTTGATAGCTATTCAAAATTGTTGTTTGGACAAAGCTGGGAGAAGCTCTTAACATTGGAAGGATCAAGAACAACTGAATGCAGATTTGGGGTGCTTGGCAGAAGAAGCAATGGCAACATAAAGAGCAAACACCTGAGGGGAATAGGTTCTGGAATTGCAGTGTATTGTGGAGAGCAGTTCACTTGAGGCTTTTGGGAAAGAGATCCTTATCTGATAAGGAAAAAAAATTAAACAAGCCTATTGTACTAGATGAATTGCTCCTTTGGATAACCAGCACAGCATGACAGACTGGATGCCCTCCAGTGTTACAGCCTATATTGTGAAAAGGCATGGAGTTGGAAGAAGAATTGATTCTTAAATTTCTTCAATTTTCAAGTACTATGAAGATGGGTAGGTGGTTGGTTGAGAGATAATCGTTAATAAGCAGAGGTGCTAACATGGCTTTTTTAATTCCCCTCCTGTTTGTGGTCTCTGAGTTAGATGCTGACTTCACTAAAGAATGGCTTTGGTACAGATGATTGTGATGCCTTTCAGTAACTGGGGAAGAGGGTAAAAGTGACACTTTCAACTGAACTGATCAGTCCTTGACATTTTAGCTTGGATTGGGTGAGGCAGATAAAGATCCACTGGTTAATTTTTATCTTGTAAGTAATGCATTGTGGATAGCTAAGGCCTTTTTTTTTGAATTTCCACTGTTGGCAAGTCTATTTTAGTTGAAGGCAAGATACTGAGTGCTGGAAATCTGAAACACAATGCTAGAGAAACTCCAGTCTGGTAGCATTTGAGGAGAGAGAAACAATATTTTTAGTTTGGGTTCTTCTTTGGAACTGTCTTTTAGTTGTGTTAAATAGAAGCCTGACAATCTTGTGGATGCATAAAAGATGGAATTGTACAATTTCTGAAAGGAAAGCCATCCTGGCTACTATTTTCCTTTAGTCAACTTGCTTAAATCATCATCTCATTCTCTTGTAAGATTTTGTCATCAGCAAATTGGGTGTTGACTTCTACTGCAGTAGCTGAACATCATTGATCATAGAACGTCCTATAACGCCTTGAGGTTGTGGAAGATGCTGTAGAAATCAAAGTGCTTGTTAAACAGTTGTGCAGCATTCCTTGGACCTGAACAATGAAGATGGGGATCATTACAGTGGATAGTGTCAGAAAAAGTGCTTAACATTTTATTGTGGGTACTAAGGGTTGAAGTGATGGAGTGGTTAAGCAGATTGACAGCTACAGAAATATAATGGCAAATGTACACCAAAGGCACAGCAGTTTGTAGCTTGGAAGTACAGCTGAAGGTAGTGTTCAAGTGGCCTTTAATGCAAGTTGTCCAAATGAAATTGCATCGTCAATTGGATGGCATTGAATATGGGTGAAACATTATTTGTAAAGAGAAGGTCAAGCTATGAAAACAGGAAAGAGCAAGGTGACTTGATGAAAACTTAAAATAGCTGGGAATACACATTGGCTAATGGTAGAAGCAGCAAAATGAAAGCAATTATGAATTTTGATGTGGGACTTGTGTTGAGTAGTGAGTTGGGATTTTAAGTGAGAGGATCACTGCAGCCCTCCATGTTACGCAAAGTATTTCATAATGAGAACTTGTACGACGGGAACTTCAATAAACTTATTTTAACTCTAGCGCTATTGGTTGAATCCAGTTATACATGCAAGCTGTCATAGCATGTTGTCCGGAATTCGGTAAAGATAAATCTTGCAAAGGCCCAAAGATATGTAGACTAGGTGGATTGGCCATGCTTAAATTTACCCATAGTGTTCAGGGTTTTGTAGGCTAGGCATGTTAGCTATGGGAAATGCAGGGCTACAGGGATAGGGCAGGGGGATGGCTCTGAATGGGATGTTCTTCAGAGGGTTGGTATCGACTTGTTGGGCTGAATGGCCTGTTTCCACACTAAGGATTTGATTCTTTCTGTTCTAATACGTTGGTAAATGTCCTCTAAAACAAGAGAATCCAGTCTTTGTGTTGATACATGCTATACATCCTAGGATTGTTGCTGAAACTGCAGAAATACAGTAACTTCTATCTGGAGTGAATTCATGTTTGAATTTTTACATTACATGTTAAGACCATTTTGTTTGAACAGTTTCTTGGAGTCATTTGCCCATAAGTTGGGGGAAGCTTAAAGTTTATCTGGCCACTGGGTGATGGTGCAGTTTAATGTGGGCAAGTGCAAAGCATTTTTTTTGCTTTGCAGAGGAAAGCAAAGACTGGATGCATTGGCAACAGGAAGATACTGAAATTGGCAAGATTTATAAATGACATCAATTGGAAAAGTCCATTTTCTCTGGCTGGGAATTTGGTGAGCAGAAGTCTATTGGACTATATAACGGGCCCTATAGTTGTCATCTATGCTGTAAATATCTATTTATATGCACAAGTTCCGATTCCTTGTTTATCCCATATCAGTGCACTCCCCTCTTGGCAATCCATAGCTAACCTTGCAAATTTTTTGCAAATGGCCTTTTTAATACATGTTCAGCTGCGCAGGTTAGTACACAGCTAATAGATGTGCAAATGTCAAACCTAAATTGGATTGCATCTTCCAATCTCAGACTGACTGTATTCCTAACTCAATATGCTGAATGTGGTTTAAGTACAATTTCCATTTTAGAAGTGTGAATGTTTCAATGGAAACAACTAGTCCTTGCCTCCGTCATAAAAGGCACCTTTGCTCTTAACCTGTTTTAGTTCAAATCTATCCCCATGGGATGGAATATGCTGTTGATATGAACTGTCAGGTCCTTTCAGCATCTTGTGTTTCAATGAGATCCCTTGTTTTTCTTGTCTTGAAGGGGAATAAGACTGACCTGGTCAAATTTTTTCATAAGTCCTTCATTCGAGGAATCTGTCAAGTAAACCTTTTAAACTTCTATCATCTCCTTTTTTCAAAAACTGAAACTGTACACAATTACATAGTGCTCCAGATGCAATCTTCACAAATGTCTTGTATGTAAGCAGCAAAACTTTGTTCCATTTCATTTGCCTTGTATTTGCATATCACCCTTTTGTGATTCACATATCAGGGCACCCAGGTCCCTCTGCATCACTGAATTCTGTAACCTGTCTCCATTTAAGTAGTTTTGTCTATACTTCCTGTAGACTAAGCTTGTTTTTTCACACACTGTATCTGCCATATTTTAGCCCACTTAGCCTGTATATTCCTTTGCAGATTTTCTCCCTTGTCTGACAGCTTAGTTTCCTGCCTATCTTGATGCCATTGGTAAACTTTAGCTACCTTGAATTTAGTCCTTTCATCTGAATCATTGATATAGATTGTGTGAATAATTAAGATTACATCAGTGGCACTCCACTAATTACAGCACACAAAATACCCATTTCTCCTGACCCTCTGCTTCCTATTATCTAATGAATCTCTTATCCATGCGAAAATGCTAGCATTTTTGCCATGTTTTTCCTCTTGGATTAAGTGTCTTTTAGAAATCCAAGCTCGCTCTTTCAAATTTCCCTTCATATACCTTGTTACCTTAAGGTTCTGAATGAGCCAAATACTATCTTATTTTCAAAGACAGTTGCATTGGTTTTTTAACGTGTGCTGCTGTAACATCAGTGGATTTGATCAATGGTAGATGTTAGGAAAGCTGGCCAATAGACTCTCTGCTTTGTCTCCCTCTTTTTGAATAAGGGTGTTACATTGGTCATTTTCCAGCCTACTGGGACACTTCCAGAATCTAGGGAAGTTTGAAATGTTATAGCTACTGTTTCTATCTCTAGCAGTTGCTTTAATCACCTTGGGGTGAAGGCCATCTGGTCCCGGGGAGTTGTCAGCCTTTAGATGTTTGTAAAATGATTAAATCTATTTCCATAGTGAAAATTGTTTTAAGCTCATCCCTCAGTTCATCTCTTGCTTTTCAGTTTTGTACAGTGGAGTCTTCTGGAACCAGTGCTCCAGTGAAAAGGATAAATGGGGTGGCCACTAGGACTTTAAACTAGTGAATTGGGAGGGAAGGGGAAAATGGCAGGAAGTATCATGGTAAATGGAAAAGAAAGCAGCAGGTTAACGTTTGCAGGAGTGTTTAACTACATCGAAGACTATGAAAGAAGTTAAGAGGAAGGAAAACTCAGGAGATATTAATCGACATGTTAGAATTCAAAAAGGTATTAAAAACTAGCAAAGACACTTCATCTGAATGCTTGTGGTATTCAAACAAGTTAACTGCATAGATCATTATGAATTGAGTAGGATTTAGTAGCCGTTACAGAGACATAGTTGCCAGATGGACGTGACTGGGAATTAAATATCCAGGGGATCAGCCTATTTGGAAGGACAGACAGGAAGGTAAGGGAGGTGGTGTAGTGTGATATTTAAGGATGATTTCAGGGTGGTAATGAGATGATATAAATTCTGTGGAGAATAAGTTTGAATCCATTTGAGTGAAAATTACTTTTTCTAAGAAAATGTCACTGATAGGCATAGTCTACTGGCCACCAAATAATAACGTCACATTAGGGTGGGCAATAAACACAAATAACTAATGCCTGTAAAACTGGTACAGCAATTATCCTGGGGGATTTTAATATACATGTCAAGTGGTTGAACCAGGTCAGTCAAGGCAGCCTTGAGTTCATTGTATCTGCAACATTTTTCTTGAACTATCTAATGGAACCAGTGAGAGTGCAAGCTGTCCTAGATCTGGTCCTTAGTAATGAGACAAGAATAATTAATGATCTCATAGTGAGGGATCCTCTTGGAAGGAGTGATCACAGTATAGTTGAATTCTAGAATACTGATAGAAATGGGAAAATAAAATCTAATACCAGGGTCCTGTGCTTAAAGGAGGCTACATTAGGATGAGGGAGGAGTTGGCTGAAGTAGACTAGAAGCAAAAGACTTTATGATGGCCCAGTTGGGGAACAGTGGAGGACTTTCAAGTAACTTCTCAAAGTGCTCAGCAAGAGTATATACCAGTGAAAAGGAAGGACTGTAGGAAAGGGGATAATTGGCCTTGGATGCCTAAGGAAATAAAGGAGGCTATCAAATTGAAAGATAAGGCATTCAAAGTGGTAAAGACAAGTGGGAAACTAGAACGTTGGGAAAACTTTAACCATCAACAGAGCCACCAAAAAAGCTATTTTTAAAAAAAAAAAAAAAATTGAGTAAACTAGCTTAGAATATAAGGACAGGAAAAGTTGAGGTTGGTTGGCTTGCTGAGCTGGTTTGTTGTTTTGCAGACATTTCATAACCCTACTGGATAACACCATCGGTGCAGCCTCCGTTGAAGCATTGGTGTGTTAAACTCTGCTCAATCCAGCTCAGCGGACTCCAGAGTTTAAAAACCAGGTGGGAAAACACACCGCCGCTTCGGAGGCTGCACTGATGTTACCCAGCAGGACAATGAAACATCTGCAGAACAACAAATCAGCTTGGTGAGCCAACCAGCCTCAACACCCACAACCCGAGCTACAAATCTACTCCGAAACCTTACAGAAAAAGTTTCTACAATTATATATAAAATGAGTGGCTAAGGTAAACATTCATCCTTTGGAGGATGGGAAGGTGGATTTAATAATGGGGAATAAGGAAATAGTTGAGGGATTGAATGGGTATTTTGTCAGTCTTCATTGTGGAGGACATGAATAACATGCCAGTAATTGACAAGGAGACTAAAGTGGGTGTGGACCTAGACATGATCATGATCATGATTGTGAAAGAGGTAGTGTTGGGCAAGCTAATGGACCTGAAGGTAGACGAGTCTCCTGGCCCTGATGGAATGCATTCCAGGGTACTAAGATGGTGGAAGAAATAGCAAATGTGCTTGTGGTAACTTCTGAAATTCGCTGGGCTCTGCAGTTCCAGCAGATTGGAAAACAACAAATGTGACGCCATGGTTTACAAAAGGAAGTAGACAAAAGATGGGGATCTATAGGCCGGATGGCTTAACTTCTGTAGTGGGGAAAATGCTTGAATCTTTCATCAAGGAAGAGATAGAAATTGGGCAGACGCAACGTGGATTCATGAAAGGCGGGTCTTGCTTAAATAACTTACTGGAATTCTGTGAAGACATTACAAGTGTGGTGGACAACAGGATCCCAGTAGATGTAATATCTAGATATCACCAGGCATTTGGTGCTGCACTAAAGGCTGCTGCATAAATGTGCATGGCATTATGGGCAATGTATTAGCATGGATATAGGATTCGCTAACAGGAAGCAGAGTGGGGATAAATGAGTGCCAACCAGAAAAGCAATCGTTGACTAGTGGTGCGCCTCGGATCAGTGCTAAAACCGTGATTGTTTATAACTTAACATTGTTTATTTGGAGTTGGGGACCACATGTAGTATGTCAAATTTTGTGGATGACTAAGATGAGTGGTAGAGCAAAATTTGCAGAGGGATGTATAGTTTGATTGGGCAAAGGTCTGGCAGATGGAATAAAACGTTGATAAATGTAAAGTCATCCATTTTGGTAGGAATAACAAAGGGCTATTGTTTGAACGGTAAAAAAATTGCAGCATGCTGCTGTGCAGAGGGACCTGGGTGTCCTTGTGCATGAATTGCAGAATGATGGTTTGCAGGTGCAGCAGGTAATTAAGACAAATGGAATTTTGTTTTTCATTGCTAAAGGGATTGAACTTAAAAGCAGGGAGGTTATGTTACAGCTGTATAGGGTGCTGGTGAGGCCACACCTGGAGCACTACAGTTTTGGTCTCCTTGAGAAAGGATGTACTGGCACTGAAAGGGGTACAGTGGAGATTCATTA
This sequence comes from Rhincodon typus, assembly GCF_021869965.1. Classification (NCBI taxonomy): domain Eukaryota; kingdom Metazoa; phylum Chordata; class Chondrichthyes; order Orectolobiformes; family Rhincodontidae; genus Rhincodon; species Rhincodon typus. Next base: position 49,714,278 of record NC_063335.1, read on the forward strand.
GATTGTGGAGTTGAGGTTGGCTTATGAGGAGAGACTGAGTAGACTGGGATTATATTCATTGGAATTTAGAAGGAGGAGGGCGGGATCTTATAGAAACATACAAAATTGAAGGGAATAGATAACTTGGAAGCAGACCGGTTGTTTCCATTGGTGGGTGAAACTAGAACAAGAAGGCATAGCCTCAAAATTAGGCAGAGCAGATTTAGGACTGAATTGAGGAGGAACTACTTCACCCAAAAAGTTGTGAATCTAGAATTCCCTGCACATTAGAGTAGTTGAGGCTTCCTCATTGAATACTTTTTAAAGTTAATTTTTTGAACAGGAAAGGAATTAAAGGGTTTGGTGAGAGGGTGGGTAAGTGGAATTGAGGCCACGAAAAGATCAGCTATGATCTTATGGTGGAGTGTGCTCAAAGGGCCACATGGCCTGCTCCTGGTTCTTGTGTTCTGCAATATCTGCTCAATGCTTGTGGCATTTCCTTGTTTTGCACCATCAATTCCACAGACTCTCTGGAGGGCTACCTGGTTTAAGTAATACTTCCTATTCCAAGAGTTATTGGAATTTTTAGCATGCCCTAGATTGCTAACTGGCTTTCTGGCTTTCTTTCCCCTCTTTCAGTTATTCCTTAGATCTTAAAATCTGACCAATCTTCTGACATGATACTAATGTTTGTAGACTTTTAATTTCTCTCTTGCACCTGCTCAACTTGCTAGTTGGCCATACAGTGTGATAACATCATTCAGTCTGTTCTCTCTCCTGGGATAAATCTTTGAAAGTTAGTAAATATCTGGCCTGCCACTGTATCTTGACTGTCTCACCTTTTTTAACTTCGTTTCCTACGACACTTGTCTTGGACCTACACTTCTCTTTTTCAAATGAAACATAAACTTATCAAATCATGATTGCTGTCACCTAAGACAACTTTATCCTAAGGCTATTAATTAATCATTTCTCATTACTCCATTAACAAGGCTAAGATTGCCTGCACCCTGTTTAACTTAAAAACATACTGCTCTGTAAAATGGTCTTGAATACACTTGGAGCTATTTTCTGGACCATCTTTGCCACTCTGGTTTGCCCAATCTAAGTTTTGATTTAATTTGCCCACAATTATGTCTGGAGTAGAAGTGGGGAAGAAGATGCCTGTAAGCGCAGTAGGAATGAGGGTGGTGAGAGACCTGAAACAGTGACAAGTAGAACCAATGAGCTGTTTAAGCCATAATTTGAAAAACCCTGCTCTGTCACTGATCCTACATCTTGTTCTTTTGGAGTTAATGTCGTCTTGTTGTATTAATGACATCCTTAACTACTTAGCAGCACCTTTCCCTAGTTTTCTATGCTTTCAAATATCAAATACACTCTAATATTCAGGTCCCAGCCTAGTCATCCTGCAACAATACTTCTGCAGTGGCTGCCCGGTCTTAGATATTTCTATGTGCAGTTCATCCATTTTATTAAACATGCATTCAGAAACTTTTGTGCAACTTTAGACCTTATCTGCTGATTGCTGAAGTTTGTACTCTACACCTACCTGACATACACTCTGGTTATCATTTTCCAATTGCTACACTGCTCTATTACCTCAGTGCTTCCCTTTGTGCCACATCTCATCACATGAACCCTGACTATTTAGTTCAAAGCCCTCTATTTGCCCAATTAAATAATTTGAAATGACTAGTCCCAGCGTAGTTCGGGCAAAGACTATCTCAGCAGTATAACTCTCTCTTTACCCATGTTGGTGCTGTGCCAGCACTCCATGAATTGAATTTTTGTTCCAGTTTAGAGCAGTACAATAAAAATTATGATCATTATCTTTGTGCAAAATCAGTTGAAATGAAGTGAAATAACCATCCCTCAATTTTATGGCTGTTATCTAATCTAAGTTGGTGGCAGTACTCAAATCACGTGAAATGCCTTTGAAGTGTATCTTAAGCTCTGTAATGAAAGGAACCGTACAATAGCAAATTTCTAAGTTCCTGATTCTAGGTGGGGCCTAAACTTTTATGATTTAACTTGATAAATTTAACTAATACACTCTTGCTGTTGTAGATGCAGCTGTGACTGTTGGAAAACAAGTGTATTTCTTTCCCTTGGCACAACTGAAAGATCTTGGGTCATTACTTTCTGGGCAGATTTAATTTCTGTTTTGCACATCTTGTAATTTTGCTAGTTAACATCTAGTTGGATCTAATTCACTTTACCTTGAAGCAAATCTTGCTTGCAGTGTATTCAACTGTGGTGTAGCATTACTTTCAAGCTACATAATCTTTTAGTATTGATGTTTTTAAACTATAACTGACTTAGAACATCTTGTCTATAGTGCTACTAGTTAAAGTAATTTGAGATTGCAGCTTCTAGATGGGAGTGAGGCAGGCAATTCTACTGAAGAGTTGGCACAGTAGTATTTTCCTGAGTTTGTTCCAGTTTAACTTGGTAATCTACTGTTTAGAATGTGGGATTTGTGCAGTTAAAATATTACATTCCAGCTGTCAACTAGATTTTTGTTGGGATTGTTTGTGGAATAACCCTTTGTTTAGTTTAAACCCCTCAATTATTTTCATGTTAATAATTGATGTCTGTTGTCCCCAAATTGTTAATGGGACTCCTGTGGCACAGTGGAAATACCCCATCTGAGCCAGGAGGCCTGTGTTCAAGTCTCAAGATGAGTGTAATAACGTTGCTGAGCAGGTTGATAATACCTTTCTGGTCAGTTAATTGGTGTCTGGACCTTGAAGGTTGTTTTTGAGCCACCCATCAAACTAGATTTTTCTCCCCTAATTCTCTTATGGACATATTGCAACTTTCATGGTGGACCAAGTTGGAAAGTCTTCGCTTGAGGAATTTTTAAAGTTTATTATTAACTTGTTATAGAATGAGGTAATGGTTGTCGTGGGCCCACTAGTCTGCTTAAAGCATGTGAAATTTTAAAATTAATCTGTAATTTTGAAGCACTTAAATGTTGATCAAGGAATTAATCTTGTTTCAGCTAGTAAACAATGCATTCTAAATGTATTGGGACAGTTTCAATTGTCCAGTTTTGTTTAAATGAACTATAATTGGACTTCTCATCTAAAACAATATGTTGCAGTTTGTGACTAGGCTGAATTTTTTTGTGATGTTCTTTTTTAAAACTCATTCAAAGTCCAATCTGGTGCTGATGTACATTCCCACTCACCAGAATTAAATAAGTAATACAGTTAATCAATTAAAATTCAAATGAACCCATAAATATTGATGGAAATGTTTGTCCCATTTGCACATCAGTTTCTTGTCACTGCACTTGATACTTCCAGGATACCTTGCCATGATGCATTTTTGTTCCTGTATTGCATTCTGTACTTTGTATTCTGAGGAAAGTTGCAAAGAATTTTGCTTGACTCCACTGTGCAACGTTGTAACTTTGCAGTCTCGTTCACAATCAGTGTGAACTTGCAAGTGTCCATTTTGTTCTCTAATCTGTGTACCTTTGGAATTTGTAATGTCTTGAAGTGCCACAATGATGAAACTTAACTGAGCTAAATGGAAATGGAGGTGAAGTAGTGTGCCTGAAGTGGATTTGTGAAGACTTTTTCAGTCTGAAAGAAGAGAGCAAAAGAACTTTAGGGAGCTCTAGTGAGTAGGTCTAATGGTAGTCACAGTTGGAAACTGATCACAAAGTTAACTTTCATTTTCCTGTCTGTTCTGGTATATCTGGAACTTCAATGAAGTCAGTTAGCCAAGTGTTTTTAGGGCTTTGTAGATTGAAAATACTGCTAACTTAGTGCTGTGATCACTTCCAGAATTTGCAGCTAAACCTTAGTGTAGTACCAGTAACGATGGTTTAATATGCTGTAGACAGCTGCATGTTAATGAGCATGCTACATAATAAAGTCTATCAATGCATATCTATCACATGATCTTTGATTATCCCCAGGTCTCATGGCATTCTTTCTGAATACCAACTGTACAGTGGCAACAGTTGGATTAATCTGCTCTGGCTAAAGCCAATCCTTCCAGTTCAAACCAATGCATAATTATGTGAACAGTTTGTTAGCAAGGAAAACATGGACTTCAGACATTTGGATTAATGGGATTTACTTGAAGGAAAGATTCCTTGCTGGCTCTGGGTGAACTGAGGCAATTAGTCTCCTTTTTTATAGTGGCATCCAATTTGTAGATGATCAGTATTATACCTTATTTCTAGTTTGTTCTTTGGCACAGTTTGTGCCAATGTCAACTATTGTCCAACCTTTGGTTTGCTTGAGCAGTCAGTATGTAGGCATGTGGAAAATCAGGCCTTCTTTGTGGCAATTAATAGCTATTGTTTTAAGCGAGGTTTAAATCTTGTGCGAAGGGAGTCTTTGCTGTTACTTCATTTCCTGCCCTAACTTGATAGGCCTGAGACTGTTTTCTGATGTTAAGTATCTCCCAATGCAAGAATTGGGATACTTCACACTTGAGCTCTATTCTTTAAGCTGCGGTATATAAATGAAATTGATCAGCAATTGTGTAATACAAATACACTACTCAGTATGAGAGTGCAGTATGACCCATGTTAGACTACCAAAACTTATTGGAAAACTAAGCCCCAGTTTTCCTGTGGTGGCAGTACAATGAACCTGTTCTATAAATTGAGTGGACAACAGTAATTTTTCTCATAGCTAGCTGTATAAAGGTTGAGTTGCTGTATTCAATTATGCCCTTATTTGGGCCATTATTGACCCTCTTTTGCAGTACTTGGCAAAAGAACAGGTAGTAGCTGCTGTAGATGGGCTAGTTGCTTTGTTAGCACAAAGGGGTAGTGGTGGCATAGTGATGTCACTGAGCTGCCTGGAACCTCCAGATTCTAATCTTCTCAGGATATTGGTTCAAATGGCAGGTGGTGAAATCGAAATTCAATACAATCTGGAATTTTAAGCTTGCCTCATGGTGACTGTGTAACTACTGTCAATTGTCATTAAAAACTCATCCAGTTTACCAATATCCTTTTTGTGGCTGAAATCTACTGTGCTTCCATGTAATTACATAACCATAATTGACTCTCAACTATCCTCTGACAAGGGCAGTTCCCAGTTAGGATTTGGCAATAAACGCTGGCCAGGCCAGTGATGCCAACATCCCATGTTTTTTTTTTTTATAAAAAAAAAAAAAAAAAAAAAATTTCAACTACATTTGCAGTTGCTTTTTAAACCTGTTTTGCCCTTCAGCCTAACTGACATATCTGATTCCCTACTGCTACTGAATTGAGGTAACAATCTGATTTGAGGGTATGTGTGAAGGTAATACAATCAGTATTACCACTTCTGATTTGCCAGATGTCTACAAAGTGTGTGCAAATTTCTGGTGCATATGGTACCCTCTTAGCTGTAATTTATCTCAATTACCCACTTTACATCAATGTTTTCTTGGTGTAATGGGCTGTGCTGATGGCTTATAGTCAGTGGTTTGTACAATACAATTTTTTTGCATACCATAGAAATAAAAAAAACTTGAATGATTTAATTTTGTTTTTTACTTCTTGACTTTTTTGAAATGTAGAAACCTGTGTAAAACATTGCTCTTATACAGTGTTACATTTTAATCTTGTGTCCTGTACTTCAAATTAACAGGCTCTTCTTGATAAATACTTGATTGCCAATGCTTCTTCTCCAGAGAGCAAAGTTTTCTACTTGAAAATGAAGGGAGATTACTATCGTTACTTAGCTGAAGTGGCTTCTGGGGATGACAAGAAAGGTATGTCAAAACCTGAAATTACTTAGTTGAGTATAGATCTTGTATTGATGCCATCTACTCTAAATTTTCTCTCGAGTGAAGCTAATTACAGCTTCAAATTTAAGAACCAACTTTAGTTTTATTTTGCTGGTACAGTGGTCTATACATTATCTAAGTGGTCAACTGGAAAGTGCAAAATGATTGTGCAGTGTGTAAAATGTTAAGGTATGGAATGCATATTGAAATTTGTCTAGTGACTGTTATAATTTTGAGATGCTTAAAAAACAGGTGAAAATGTTCCTGTTTGTGGATCCCTGGCTTTTTCCTGGGATGTGACATTTATGATCCCCTGTTGATGGGAGTATGGTGTTTGTGCTGGCTTCTTGCTGTGACTGCTAGTACTACATGGGTATAGTGGGAAGGTAAGGCTGACCTGATTCTTGACAACCCTGTTCCCCACTGGAAGGTGCTGTATACGGAGTGGTTTTTCAGGTGTTAACTCTACAGGACATCTGACCAGTCTTCACGTGTCAACCGAAATGGTAAGTTTGTTTATTTTGGGGAAGCTGCTTAATTGCAGCAGCATCACAGCCAAACTTGTTTAACATCCACACGTGAATCTTTATCAAGCGATACCAGCTGAAAATCATTGCCACTTTCTTTCCTTATCTTTTGCTACTTCATCCCAAACCCCCTCTACAAGATCTAACTTTTTGCTGAGCTGTTACACGAGTTAAGATCAGTTCATGTGGACTAGAGGTCAGGAGGTATGAAGATCGCTGAAGAGTGTTTGATTAGAAGCGCCCCAGTTTGTCAGAGGAAGTGGTATTTGATATATTGCAGAGGTCCAAGCTCACGAGCAGTTATGAATAACTCCTTTGGGAGCTGATCAAGATTGCAGTTGTTAATGGGGTTGAGAAGGTTGGATGACTTTTGGAAGAGTGCTTATGGATTTTGAATTTTGTGATTTTTAGTCCACCCACAGTGAATTGTTGAGTCATGGTGATTTTTTTTTAATGTAAGTTTCTTAAGTTTCTGTTGCCTCCAATGATACGGAGTTTTTTTAGCTTTCCTGAAAGGTAAAAATTGAACTCCTTTAGAGTAGGAGTGAATTTAGAATCTTGCTTTGTGGCAGAAAGCAATTTCCACTAAGCTAACAAGTGACCATTTTGGACTTAGCAGCTGGTCAATTTGCCTTAGAACCACACTATTAAATACCTTCAATTTTAAGTGCATGGTTCTAGTGAGGCTGCACTTTTTCTAGTCTGTTTATCCCAACAATATTAAACCTTGGTGATTTTCTTGCAACTAATTAGCTTTGCAGGATTTTGATCCTGTGCAGAAGGATAGTATATATCAGTCAAGATGGTGAGTGACTTGTGTGGGTAACTTCTTATGTATTATGCCAGACCTTAGTATATCTAAGGTGTCCTGAAAGTAGTGCTAATTTATGCACTTGTTTGGTTTACCTTGCTTCCAGAGTAGTTGTTTGAAAAAGTCTTGGAAGAATACATAAACACTATCTTTTAGATTACTTGAAGGTATTCTCAGGACTTGATTATTTTCTAGGTGGTCTGCCATTATTGTGTGGGAGCATTGGGAGTCTGGTTTGTTTCCCCAGTTGGTAAGATTTGTCACTGGTCTTTCTTTAACAGACTAAATATAGGAAAATTTTTATCCTTTAAAAAGATGTCAAGAAGACTATAGAACTTGAACATAGACCTGTCTAAGTACCTGTTTTCTTATTAGGCTTTCTTGGTAACTAATTATTGCAACTACAAGCCAAACTATTGCAGATAATCTTATGCAAGTGATTAGTATTACAGCTTTTCACTAATGAATGCCCTTGATGCAAGAGTTCAGTCAGCATTTCAAAGGAACCTGAACATGTATGAAGATTGTAATGTGACTCCTTTTTTTGGATTGCTAAACTGAACTTTTGAATTGCTGTTCTTGAAGAGTTATAGCACCAACTAACTTATTTAGGCAGTTTCTTCAACATGGATCTGCAATGCACTGAGATTTTTCCAAGTAAGAGGACAGCAGAGGAGGCTGAAAGGGGTTCAGATTGAGAGATACCAAACTGAGGTAGAGACAGGTTGTGAGAATCCTTTCCCCATGGCAGGTGTCTAAGACCAGAGGGCATAAGTTGAAGGTGAGGAGGAAGTGGCTTAGAGGGGATCTGAGTTCCTCCCCCACCCAGAGGGTGGTAGACATATGGAACATGCCTGAGGGGATAATGGGGGCGGTCCTTGCAACATTTGAGAAGCATCTTAATGAGTACTGAAAATACCAGGGCATAGGCTATGGACCAAGTGCAGTTAAATAGGATTACTGTGGTATGGTGTTTTAGACTGCGTAGACATGATGGACCTGTTTCTGTGCTGTGATTCTGATGCAAAACCAGGGAAACTATAAATTAGAGATGTCATCCATGCTCAATCAGATGAGATTTATTGTATCTTGAGGGGAAAGCAGAAAGTTTGAGGGTGTGCAACTTCAGCATCAGCATGGAAACCACTGCTGTGATGATGTGACATGGAAAAGACCAGAACCAGGAGCATATTTCCAGGGTGGAGCTATTGATGGCAGTACATAAGAGCAAAGTTTAGAATTTTTCATCTATTTTGAGTCTGAGAACCTATAAGTAGTATGGCTGAGTGAGAAACAAGGTGATGCACAATAGGACACTTGAGGTTATAGAGGCCAGGAAACCAGTCAGACAAGCATTTTGTTAATCTGGTATCGAGTTGGTGGGAGCACAGATTAGGGCTTCGGTAGCAGTTGGGCTACAAGTGTAATTAGGTCAGCGTTATGATGGAGGTGCTGAGATTGGAACCCTTGTTTAATTTGGGGTTTGACAGGATATCACTGGGAGGGCCTGTGCTTGACATGTTAGGTCTGAGTTTGTACATTGTCATGTCCTTTCCCTTAAATCTTTTGAGGATCAGTCATTTGAATTTCAGAGATGGTAACAGCAACCATCTAAGAGCTGCTTCATTATGACAACTGAATATTCAGTGAGGCCACTAAATGGTCTTCATTCTTTAAGATATCATGTTATGCCAGCAGTAGGTTGCAATCTGTTACACTGGTCTGACATATGTTCCCTCTAAGTTGTGCATCATCCCCAAAAACCCAGCCTGTTTTAAGTATCATGTAAGCATGGCTGTCAAAAGGAAACTTAGAGCCTGACCAAATCAGACACCTGCTAATTGGAGGGCTGTATGCACAATCCTTGCAGATGTGCTTGTTGTGATGTGGGTGGGATCTCTATTCAAACCTTACTGATTCTGTGATTGAGCATTAAAAATGGCTGAAGTTGGTGACTTGCTTGCCGAGCTGGCTTGTTCTCGTTCGGATGTTTCATCACCATACTAGGTGACATCAGTGGAGCCTCCGATGAAGGGGTGTTATTTTACTCTGCTTGGAATTTATACTGTCTGTTCCATTATGGTGAGTAGTGTTATTCCGGTTTTGATCTGTATGGGGTTCAGTTCTGTGTTTGCATTACGGTTGGAGAAAGTGCCTCTAGGAATTCCTGTCTGTTTTGGCTTGGGCTGCTATGATTACCTTGTCCCAGTTAGACTGGCCTGTTTGTGTTCCGATAGTATAAAGAGTTTGTTGAGCTGTTTTGCTGCTAGTTGATCATTATTCTAATGACTAGTTTCCTTCCTGTCTGTCCAATGTAATGTTTGTGTCAGACATTGCATGGTATTTTGTAAACCACATTGGTTCTGCATGTAGTGGGAATGGGGTCTTTAATCCTTGAGTGTTTGTCGTAGAATGGCTGTGGGCTACCATGATTCCTAGTGGTCTTAGGATGACTTAGGACAGACAGGGAGGAAACGAGCCATCAGAATACATGAACATCAACTAGCAGCAACACAGCACGACAAACTCTCCTTTAATATCTGCACACTCAGACAATGAAGGCCATCAGTTTTAACTGGGACAAGGTAACCATAGTAGCCCAAGCCAAACATAGACACACAGGAATTACGAGAGGCATGGTTCTCTACCTGTAATACAATCAACAAATGCATAGAATTGGACCCTATAATACAAACTCATCAGATCAAAACCAGAAATGACACTACTCACCGTAATGGACCAAACAGTATAAATTCCAAGCAGAGTAGAAGAACACCGCTTCATTGGAGGCTACATTGATGATACCACCTAGCATGGTGACAAAACGTCTGAGAACAAGCCAGATCGGTGAGCACGTCAACAACCTCGCCCAAGATGTGAGCTACAGATCTTTGCCAACATTTTAAATTTAAAAATGGCTACTTGATCCTTTTACTAATCAAGATGACAGGTTTTTCTTTTTTGGGTCAAACTGCTTTTATTTTTGCCACTTTTCCTTGGGATCAAAGGCATAAGACTGGAAACTTTTTTGTAGATTAACCTCTGATACTGTGCATGAAATGAGTTATGTGAATTTCAACTGTAATGTCATGATGTCTTGGCCTTTTTTTAAACTGTCTGTTTTTGAGTAAAACATTTGCATCCAGGAAATGCAAGCTTTCACTTGGGGTTCTTGGACTTGGTTGGGTCTGCATGATCGTCTCCACTACCCACTTCAGTATGTAATTTACTAGGTAGTGATGGTATTTGTGGACTTTACTCAATTTGAAAATTTTTAGAACTGAGCATTGCTAGAATATTTGGCCATGGCACAATTGTCTGAGGTACTGTTGGATCACATTATGTTGGGGTGCTCCCAATTAATTCTATTTTAGCTGTCACCCTGGACTTGGCCAAGTGAAGTCAATTACATGCTCTATTAATAAGTTGGAAAGAAAAATGCCCTCCATATCGGAGGAAAATTGCTGCTTGATACATGTTCTGCTCAGGTTTCTAAAATGAAAATCCGCCTAATGCGAGGCCACAGACCTATTATGCTTAATGCAATGTTTTCTCTTGCTAGTTCTGCAAGTAGTTCTTCATGGAAGTGACTTTTTTTTTGTAACTTGAGCTTTAAGGTTGGTGCTGACAGACCTTTTTGGGATATGAAGCCAACATGAGTTTGGCGCAGGTGAACAGTGGTTTGGAAACCTCCCTAATCTATTCTCCATTCAGAGCCAGTAATGTTGCTGTACGTTTATGCCATTTACTGTTGCCATAGCTGTAACTGAGTAATGGGACACAGATATTGATAGTTTGCATGATTGAAACATTTACACCATGAGCAGTTTTGTGTTTAACCTTAGTTTTTTGTACCAACCATTGAAATAGTGACGAGTTTAAAATTTGGATCTTGAAACTAATGAATCTGGTGTTGTCCTCCATAATCTTAAACTCAATACTTTTGCCTTAAAGTGCCTACTTGGTCTCCCTAGTACTGGGAGTGATTGAGAATTTGTTTCACACCTACATACACTTTAATGGTAACTATTATTTCCTGTCAAAGAACCAAGAACAGTATAGAAGTCTGGCTTTAAATCTCTGCACAGTGGTGAATTCAAATTGCTTGAGTTTACATTGAAAGCATATGAAAGAAGTGAATAATTTTAGTTTGCTGTCCTTTTGGGTTCACAGCCAGCTGGTTTGATTGGATGAAGTTTTCCTCGACTTCGGTTCTGTGAATAGAGTTTGAATTATCTTAATCCAGTTTCTCGTGGGCAGGAGTTTAAAGTATTTTATCTAATTTGAAAATATTTGGCAACTTCAGTTGAGGCATAAAATGACTGATACGATAAAGTGTTGGAAGTTGTGGTAGAGTTACTATCTGACTGGGGAGTGCCTAATGTGGGAAATGTTCCACTTCAATATCAATGTCCATTATGATTAAGATGTTTACATGGCAGTTGTGCAAATCATTCATGCTTTTATTTTGTACAGTAGCTTCTGTACTTGTCGTCTTTTTAAAAAAAAATGCAGAAAAGTAGACCATTATAGTTTATATCTTGCTGTTTGTTCTGAGCATTTTGCATGAAGCTACTTTGTAAAGCATCTGAGCATCACGAACAGTTTGAGATGCCATTCAAACAGCTTTTTTAAACTCATTGTCTTAAATATTACATTTCAGAAGGTATATTAGAAAAACATTGACTGGGCGAACTGAATATTTAACTTCAGTTAGCATATCAATATCTGCAGACCTTAATGCATGTCTTGAATTGAGTTGGAGTTGTCAATCTTTTTGTTTTAGTCACTGTGGACCATTCGCAACACGCCTACCAAGAAGCGTTTGAAATCAGTAAAAAAGAGATGCAGCCGACACATCCTATCCGTCTGGGACTGGCCCTTAACTTCTCTGTGTTTTATTATGAAATTCTTAACTCTCCAGAACAAGCTTGCTCTCTTGCAAAGGCTGTAAGTACAAACAAAATTTGCATGGGCAGACTTTGTTACCAAGATGTTGTATCTAACTGCATTTTCTAATTCTCAAAGGCATTTGATGAAGCAATTGCAGAGCTTGATACACTGAATGAAGATTCGTACAAAGACAGCACATTAATAATGCAGTTATTGCGAGATAATTTGACAGTAAGTACAATATCCTAGGGAAATTTTATTTCAAACTGGTGTATCAATACTAGATGGTTGTGTAATCAGTGAACACAATTATCACAGTTCTGGTCAGATAGTGCTTGACTCACCTTCAATGGGGATTAATATTAAGTTACATTGTGGCTTGACCGTACTTAATCTAACTTAATAATACAAAGTAATATTGCAGAGGTGGGGCTCTGTTTCCTATTGAGAGAATCTAAGTTCAGAGGAACACCTGTGCAATTCTTACCCAGCTGCAAAATATAATTTTCAGATGTTTAGGGTTTAGGTGAACTTGTCTTGCTGCAAAGGCTACAATGATTAATAATAAGTCACCTTTCTTACAGTTTTTATCCTTGGGTATATTGATCCAAGGTGGTTGTAATTCTAGAGCTTGACTTGGGAGCAAATCCAAATTCCTTTCCAATTTGGGGAAAGTTGAAACAAAACTGCTTTTGCCCACAGTCTGCTAACTCAGCCTCTTTAGGCACTATCAAATCTTTCTATAGACATTAAATTGCAATCTAAACAAAAGTAAAATACTGCTGAAACTGGAAATTTGAAATAAGAACATGCCTGGAAATACCTGGCAGCAACAAAATTAACAGTTGAATATGACTCTTTTGAAAAGAGATTTTTGACTGAAAACTTAACTTTGTTTCTCTTTATATTTGCTGCCAGTACTGCTTAGTATTTCCAGCATGTTGATTTTATTGCAGGGTAAACATGTACACCATGAGCAGTTTAGTTTTGAAACTGTTTCCTCCACGTTATTTCAATATAGATCCTTCATAAAACCTGAGGGAATATACTCTTTATTCTTTTCAGTCTCAAAATAGCCAGTTGTGTAATTTTGGTTTAAGATACCACTGTATAGTAATTTTGAATTTGATTTGCTTCCAGTTGTGGACTTCAGACAACCAGGGGGAAGAGGCTGACGCTGGTGAGGGAGAGAACTAAACTTCCACCTTCTAGTTCTGTCTGCCTCATTCCTGAATCTTCACCATCAAGACTATTTGTAATCTCTGCTGTCCCACTAGTTTCTATTTTAGGTCTTTGGAGAGCTTCTGTCACTTCTGTTGGGTCTCTGTGTTTCCCATGTGGTTTGTGTTTGATAGGGGAGAAGAGCCGATTCATATTGGGAACTCTTGTACTGTATGTTCCAGGTGGCCAATGTAAATTCAGGGTGTGGAATTTTTTTTATACCAGTTTTAAACATTTGGTTAGTACTCTTTGTAGCTGTGGTTTACCACTAAGCTAATGTCAAATGTTTCCTGTACTAGCAAAGAAGGATGCCCATAATTTAGTGTATGTAATGGGAAGTGGCATAGATTCAGTGTGAATCGTGCAATTTCTAAGGAGTTACTAATCTGTAGATCAAACCTGCACCATCTATTATATGTCTCAGGATTTTTGGGATAGGGCAGAGGAGGATTAACATTCCATGAGTTGCAAGATTCACCATTTCTCATGTCTTCATTTTGCTACACAAATGACATCTGAACATTTTATTTGTATTTAAGAGAAATTATTGTCAATGTAAGAACAAATGTACAAGCAAACATGCAGTAAAAATTAAATGCTTAACTTTGATAATGTATGTTTAAGAGGTGAAAAAAACCTTCCCATGTGTTTTTCTGGTAACTACCTTTTTAGTTTTGCTTTGTGGTCTTGATTGCCTAACACGCATGTGGCTGTGAAATAGTTAACAGGGAAGTAATGAGATATTGCTGTATGGCTAGCTGCATTCATGTCTTCTGGACTTTTCATAAGAACACAAGCATAATTGTTATCAAGAAAATGTGTAAAGTTGATGTAAGTGGAATAAAATGTTTTATGAATGGATTTTTTAAATTTCAATTTGATTTACTAAATTATATGCTGATACTTGTCTCAAGTGGAATGGAATTCACAAATGTAGTCTGAATGTATGAGGTTGAAGGCTTTGGAAGAATGCTCAAACCGCTGCCTCATAAATGAAGGAATAATTGTTCAGCATAATATCAATCTAGATTGGTTTTCTGGCAATGTCTTGACTTATTCTTGAAACTGTTGAAACCTAATTGAGTGGATGATATACCTCCATTTTAACTGTAAATAGTACATTGGCAGTATTTTCAGTATTTGCTGAAAAAATCTTGCTGTGCACAATTGTAAAACTTAAGATTATGCATCATCTGCAAATACTTCAGAATTTAACGAGAAAGACCGAGCTTTACGTCTGGTGGACATCTTACCATAGCTTTATAGTGATATTTTTTCCTAGTTCCCTGGTTAAACAATACCTATTTTATGATGACAACTCCAATGTACTATGTTATGATGCATCAGTTATCCTTTGAAAATGTTAGTATATTAGATTTTTTGTTTAACCTTCCACTGATTATCAAAGTTAATACAACCCATGCAGAAATGTCTGGCAGAATAAATGTATGGACCATAAGGGATCAAAAGACCAAATGTGAGAACACAGTTCAAAGTTGAGAGGAGGCAGTGAAGAAGGAACCAGCTACAGGAAAAAAGTGTAATTGTTAACAGCTGTGATATGAAGCAACAGTTGTTTAATTTTTGACAGCAAAATCTGTACTGTCTTGTCATTTGGGGTAAAGAATAAATGTACCAAAAACAAAATTAAATATCTGGAATAGTATGAAGAACAGATGAGTTTCCAAATTGTCTTTGTTTTGTCTTTGTGCTCCCTTCCATCCCGCCCATTCCTTCCTCACCTGTTAAGTGTGTTGAATGGTTGATCTTAGCATCCACAGAAATTATTCCTTTCAAACTGACTTGAACTGAAAGCTAATGCTGTTTTTGTTAAGTTCTGTTTTTGGTTTGAAGCCTTTTTGTTGGGGCTTGATGTCATTTTTGTCACTAAAAGTTGGCATTTAACCCAGAGCAATTGTGTAGGTTTTCCCCTCCGACTCTTCAAAGTCAGTTGGAGTAACAAAATGTACTTCCATTTAGTATGGTATCTTGTTTGTAGAATAACTTCTGTTGTTTTTTGGATTTTAATTGGTACTGGAAGGTACAATTTTCCTGTGGTTACATCAAGACCCAAACAGTAAACTCTTCTGTGGCACCTTGCACCTTTTCAGAACATGAACTGCAGTTTTTGCATTGCATTTCATTTTTTTGTAATTGACTCCCAAAAACTAGCCAGTTCTTTTCAGTACTTAAAAGACAATGGAAGGGGTGAACTGTAACAAGCCAGTGCTGAAGTTAACTGTCTAGTTGTGTCTAATTTCTTTTTTTTTCTGGCTTTGTATTTAAGATGCTGATTGACTATTGTCACCTTTTGAAATTCAGTTATGATTTTTTTAAGTTTGAAATTTGCAGACTGCTACAGCAAATGCCAAATTCAATCTTCAGCATCCTTGAAGGGGGATAAAATCTAGAGAAATGAAAAGTAGTTTAGTTTTGGTGGTTTTAAAAACAATTCTTTGTATCCAATAGGCCTTTAAGTCCATCTTACAAAATGTATGCTAATTTGTATCAATTTATTAATATTAACATTTAAGTTATTCTACATTAAGTTGAAAATTGCATCTTGTATTACTTGGACCTGATCTAAGTATAACTTAAAGCAAATTTGTTTTAATTTTAAGACCTTAATGAGTATTCAGATACTTTGTGGTTGAGATTAAACCTAGTTGACATTTGAATATTATTTTGAATTGACTAATTAAATGTTGCATGTTTGATTGCTGGACTTCTACGCTAGTCTGGAATGGGTTTGTATGCAAAAATTAGATAAGTTACAATTGAGGTATATGCAGTTATTTATTTCACTTTATTTTGAGCTGTGTATTTGGATTAGCTCATCTTTCTAAGTCAATTGCTTACATTGCTGGGTCACCTAGACCAGGGAAGTATCAGAATTGAGATTTTTGAATGTTTAAATATTGCACAACTACCAACTCAAATGTTGCCTCAAGGTGGGGGAAGGAAGAAAGAATGGGTAGGTGCTCCTGATTACTGTCCTAGGATTCATAAGTCCATGTGAGAGCATGGGAATTGAGCACCTCCAATTATCATTAATTTAGTCTATAATCTTAAGTATCTCCCAAACCTTTTCCCACTGACCCTGTTTTGATTTGAAAATTGATCCCTCAGTGGTAAGGGCACATGTTGAGAGCAGGGACACAGCAAGTACGTCAGTTACAACTTGGACAGGAAAACCATGGCAGCCATTGTTTGAGCCCAGGACACTCAGATTTCAGCTTGCAGCCCCACTATAGGAAGCTATGTCTTAATTACCTAAGAGAATTCTGAAATCATGGAATGTTTAAGTGTGAACCCATTGTGGTTTACTTGTTTTCCTGCTCAGATTTCTAGTTTACTTTCTTCTCAATCTTGCACATTCCTTATACTCATTTGAAGATCAACAAATTTACTTGGGAAAAATCTTCAGTATTTTTGTGATAAAGAAGCTACTTTCTAAAGACTTAGTCTTATTCTTCACAGAAGTTTGATTAAAATTAAGGGGAAGTTCCTTGGCACTTTTGCAAATTAAAGTTCAGTGATCATATTGTGACCTAACTAAACAGCAGAGACTTGCGTTTCAAAAGTTTGAAAACTTTAATGTATCAATTCTGATTGAAACGTTCCTTTTTTAAATATACTACTTTTCCTCCTTGGCAAGAATAATTGTGCCTTTTTGTTAGCTTTTATTTTGCTGTACTTGAATAGTCCAAACCATCAAGACTGAAGTGAGATTTTATACAAAGATACCTGTTCAGTTAATGCAACTTGTGGTAATGCTAGTTTTCCTACCTGTGAGCCAGGGGGCCCACATTCAACTTTTTTCTGCTCCAGATGTTTAGAAAATATCTAAACTTGATGCAAATCAGAATTTTTTTGCCATTGATTTTTTCCAATTTTGCAATTCTTTTTATTCCTAGTCTTCCATTTAGTAGATAACTGATGTATAGCTTTCCTGTGACAAAATGTCACTAACCTTTCTACACAAAGCAGTAGCAGTTGATCTGTAAGTCTTGCAGCCCTTTTCAGTTCTTGTCGCAGGATTGCAAAATAGTGACCATAGTCTTTCAGATTTCATGTTGGCAGTCAATTGATATTGTATTGGAGATGTGAAAATGGAAAACAGCAAGCCTCAATATGGACTCTGTTTTGGTACTTATTCCACTAGTGAATAATGGGAAAAACACTTTGGACAAGATTTATAACATTTCTTTTCACTCCTTGGGATATGCTTCCCAGGTTGCTTGGTTTCAGTATTCTACCTCATTTATGTTTAGTAATTCAATTTTTAATTAGCATTAAAATGTGTGAAAGATTAGAAATTCTAGCTTTTGAATCCATTAATTTATCAATCCTAATTTGCTTTGTCTGGTGTTGAAAAGAAGGTTTTGGGTGTAGTATTTACTGGGAATTTGTTTTGTCAATGCATCCTCAGACAGTTGAGGGATCTAATATTAAAAATAGAGCAAGCTGACTGTCAACACCTGTTAGATGATTGTAATACTGTTTATGGAAGATGCAAGAAAATAGAAATCACAGCTCGCTTAGGACTTTCTGGGGTCATTATAACGGTCTCAGTTCTGGAATTGATGCACTGAAAAAGTTGCTGAGAGGCTGGTGTTAATATTATTAATGTTTAAGAAATCTGAAACTTTGCCTCTTTAGTTCTTCAAAATCTTAATGGATCTTTATTGCATATTAAAATTAACTTGCAACCTCTCTGAAGCAGCTGGGGACTTGAATATGTGGTACAAGTGTAGTGATACAGGTATTTCTCCCATAAAATGATAGTTGTACTCTGGTGATTTCCTATAGTGCAAGTCACAAAAGAAAATCAAGTTAAATGGCTATACCTGTACCACAAAGTTCATGTCCACTATTCAATCATGTTCCAGTAAATTCACATTAACAAAACATGTATAGCAGAAATACCTGTCCTGCCATTGAACACCCCTCCCCTTTCACTTGACACTCCAAGGCAGATCAACTTAGCATTTGAGTCCTCCTTTTCCTTAAATCTTTAAGATTCATATGTGGGAATTAGTCCCAGCAAAACAGTTCAGCACCATGCTCTGGAATTCACCGATTTCCCTTCAGTGTTCCAGGTATTTGCCATGCATAAGATTTTGTGGGGACCTTCTTTAAGGTTTTTTTGCTTTAAGGGACCCTCCTAAATGCTTTACTGAATTTGCTGACTTCTGTAGCTTCAGGACATGTGGCCTCCCTAGAAGTCTGCACTGGATGTAGAGGATGAGAAAACATCCTTGACTTCCAGTAGTCATTGTCAAACAACAACCAAGCTAACTATTCCTAGACCTCCAACTGCAGTAAGGTTGCTAGTAATCCTTAATAAAAGTCAGTCTTATCCTGAATTATCAACTCCAATAGCAAGCTGTTTCATGCATGATAGATGCAACATTTGGATTGACTTTATCTGAGATTTGGGGTTAACAAGCTGCTTATTACACAGGACTCTTGCCAGCTTTTTCAAACAGTGAACAGACCTGCCTGCTGGCTATGGCATAGCTGAATTCCAAGACGTCTCAACACATCTCACTAAGCTGTAATCACCACCAGGACAAACATCCTGCTTCCAGGTTCTATCACAATTACAAATTAACTGCCTTTAATTCTGAGAAGCTGTTATTTATGGTCTCTAGGGAATGACCACAGCTGTCATGTTTGTGGTTCTTTAAGGCAATCTGCTGTTTTGACTTGTTTGAATTTTCAGTCTGAAACAAGTTAGCCTTTTTATTTTGTAATTATCTTAATTCTGTGGTTTGCCAGTCTCTAGATTCTTTACTGGAGTTTTCCCCATCCTTTAATTTTCGATTATCAAAATGCTATGGTGGTATCGATTTGTCACAATGGGAGACTCATCTAATGTGCTCAGACAGAGATATCACTTGACCCACCTTGAACATACACTGACATATTACTGACTTGGTTCTGAAGGGATAGGAGGAAGGCATCTAACTCCCAAGTTCTGCCGTTATAGTGGGTTTTGGCTGATCTCTCAACTTGTATCTCACGGACCTCATTTGATTTGTTTCAATGGAATGTTTAGGTTCTCGGTTGACTTTTAACGTTCTAGATTTTAATCAACCCTTGGATGAAGTGCTTTCTCTTTTCACTTCTGGTTCTAAATTTAAAGTCATTCTCTGTCCTGCCCAATCAGAAGCTAACTGATGAATGATGTGTGTTTTGGGGGGCGAACTGTGGCGGAGAAGAGGGTGGGTGGGTGCAAAGGTTTTAGACTACCTCCAGTTTTAAAGGTTGGCATTAGAATTGCAAAATCTAGAGAACAAAGTCAGTGGTACACAAGACGGTCTTCCCTAGGAGGTCTTTGTTGATTCCACATTCCCTGATGTGTCCTGGTATCTTTTTTTTCCCACGTGGGTGTCTTTGGCTGAGCCAGCATTTACTGCCTCTTCCCTAGTTGCCTGTCAAGGTAGTGGTTAGCAGTCACCTTGAATCACTGAAGTCCATGTGCTGTAGGTTGGCCCACAATGCCTTTAGGGAGGGAATTCCAGGATTTTGATCTAATGACAGTGAAGGGATGATGAGTGGCTTGGAGGGGGACTTGTAGTTGGTGGTGGTCCCAGTATTTGCTGCCTTCTCCCTTCTAGATGGGAGTGTTGTGTGGAAGGTGCTGTCTGAGGAACTTGAGTTTCTGCAGTGCATCTTGTAGATAGTAGTAGTGTGTACTAAGCATCAGTGGCTGACAGATGTTTATAGATGTGGTGCCAATCAAATGGTCAGCTTTATCCTGGATAGTGTCAAGCTTCTTGTGTTAGAACTGCATCCATCCAGCCAAAGGGGGAAAATTGCATTGCACTCTTGGCTTGCACCTTGTAGATGACTGACAGGCTTTCAGGAGTTGGGCAAGTTGCACTCTGCACTATTCCTGGCTCCTAACCTGCTCTTGTAGCTATTGTGGTGAGTCTGTGATAGTGGGACATTCAGTAATGGTAACACCATTAAATGTCATGGCACAGTGGTTTTCGTCTAATGGAGATGGCCAGTGCCTGGCATTTGTGGCATGAATGATATTTGTCAGCATTTGAACATGAACTACTTTAGTATCTGCGGATTTGCAAATAGTCCTGAACATTGCACAACAAACAAACCTATTTCTGACCACGGACGGAATGTCATTTAAAGATGATTTAGGCTTGGGAATGCTACCCTGAGAAACTCCTGCAGAGATGTCCTCCAACAACCATAACCATTTTATGTGCCTGGTATGACTACCTCCAGTGGTGAGTTTGCCCCTGATGCCCATTAATTCTAGTTTTAGTAGGGGTCCTTGTGTCATTCTCGTCAAATATGGCCTTGATGTCAAGGGCTGTCATACTCTCTCCTTACCTCAAATTCAGTTCTTTTGTCCGTGTTTGAATCAGTGTGAGGTCAGTCCAAAGTGGAACCCAACTTAATATCACTGAGCAGGTGCTGCTTGATAGCACTGTCGACACTTTCCATAACTTTACTGATTGAGAGTTCACTGGCATGGTAACTCGCTGGGGTGGATTTGTCATGCTTTTCGTATACAGGACATACCAAGGCAATTTTCCACATTTGAGTAAACGATGCTGTTGTAATTGCACTAGAAAAGCTTGGTTAGTGCAGTTAAAAAGTTCTGGAGCATGAACTCATCGCTGGGATACTGTTCAGACCTATTGCTGTGCAGTATCCATTTGTCTCCAACTGGTTCTTGATATTACATTGGAATGAGTTGAATTGGCTGAAGTTTGGTATCTGTAATGCTGGAGACCACTGGAGGCAAAGATAGATCATTCACTTGGCTCTTCTGGCTGATTGCTGAGAAAGCTTCGGCCGCCTCTTTCTCAGTGATGTGATGTACTGGACTTCTTCCATCATTGAGGAAGGGAGATATTTGTGGAGCTGCTGCCTCCAGTGATTTGTTTAATTGTTCATCACCATTCACGACTGGATGTGGCAGGACTGCAGAGTTTGGATCTGATCTTTTAGATGTGGAATCACCTAGCTCTATCACTATGGGAAGGAAATGGTCCTGTTTGGTTGATTTCAGGTTGGTACCTCACTTTTAGGTATGCCTGTGCTGCTCCTGGCATGCTCTCCTGCACTCTCCATTGAACAGAGTTGATCCTCTGGTTTGATAGTAATAGTTGATTGGGGGATATGCAGGATCTTGAGGTTGCAGATTGTACTGAAATACAAGTCTTCTGCTGTTGACTGCCCAGTCTTGAGTTGCTGGATCTGTTTGATGTCTGTCCCATGTAGCACAGTTACAGTGCCACACATGAAGGATGGTATTCTCAGTGAAAGTAGGACTTCTCCATAACTGTGTAGTGGTCACTCTTACCAATATTGTCATGAAAAGATGCATCTGCAGCTGACGAATTGGTAAGGATGAGATCAAGTATGTTTGTTTATCCCTCTTGGTTTCTTGCACACCTGCAGACATGGCCTAGCATCTATGTTCTTTAGGCCCTGACCAGCTTCATGAGTAGTGCTGCTGCTGATTCACTCTTGATGGACATTGAAATGCCCCACCTGAGTACATTTTGCACCCTTAGTGCTTCATCCCAACTGTTGCTTAATATGGAGTTTAGCATGCACTGTCCTTCCTTGGAAGATGAACAGCAGGAGATTCCCCTGCCCCTGTTTAACTTGACTTCATGGAGTCCAGATTCAAAGTTGAGGACTCCTGGGGCAACTCCCTCTGAACTATATACCACTGTGCTACCACCTCTGCTGGGTCAGGGCATATCTAGAGATGGTGATGGTAGTGTCTGGGCCATTGTAAGCTATGATTCCCATGAGTGACTGTGCCAGGCTGTTGCTTGAGTAGTCTAAGGGATAGCTCTCCTAACTTTGGCACTAGTACCCACATTAGTAAGGAAGATTTTGCAGGGTTGATGGGGCTGTTTCTGCCAGTGCCTAGGTCAATGCCAGGTAGTCTGTCCAGCTTCATTTCTTTGAGACTTTGTAACAATTAATATAACTGAGTGGCTTGTTAGGCCATTTCAGAGACCAGTTGAGTCAACCATGTTGCTGTGGGTCTAGAGTCACATAAGCCAGACAAAATAAGGATGGTTGATTCCCTTCCTGGGTGTTTTCTAACAATTTGACTGTTTTTTATGGTTACTAGTAGATTCTTCCATTCTGGGGATTTGAACCTGGGTCCCAAGAATGTTAACTGGGTTTCTGGATTAATAGTCTAATATTGGGTGAGGAAGTTTGTTAATCACCTGTTCTCTCCGAGTTTATGAATCAGTTTTCCCATTTTGTGACCACTTCAAAGAAAAATTGAAATGTAGTACCTCTACCAAGAGGAAGAGGTGAATTGGATTTTTTTTTTTAATAGCCCTCCTGTCTGTTACAGAAGTGTTTTTTTTTTAAATACCTCTTTTCATTTTAAAAATAGGCAGTTGTGAAGTTGGATTGAAAGTGACCAAACTCCAATTCTTTTAAGAATTAATTAAAAAGTAGTTTAATTTGGAAACATAATTAGAGTGGACTAGTTGGACTGAAGGCTCTGTTTTCATGCTGTATGACACTGAAAATGTGCTTAAGCACCATACTGTACGACACTGAAAATGTGCTTAAGCACCATACTGTACCAAGCATTTATTTAATGAACCCTCCAATGGATATGCTGAAAGCTGACCCATGAAATTCTAGTACAGTGCATTCATGCAGACCATTAACAATTTGGAGCTTGAAAGGATAGATTGAGAAGTAAGAATTGGAAATAGCCATGGCTACATAAGGACAGTGGAGTGTTTGAATTCCTTTTTAGATAAGAACTTGCATTGATATTACTTATGAATTAAATACCAGCATGAGACATATGGAAACTGTATCCAGCAACATCCTGCATAAATCTTTTCTGAATCCTCTCCAGTTTAATAATGTCCTTCCTATAACAAGGCAACCAGAACAGCACCCAGTACTCCAGAAGAGGTGTCACCAATGTTCTATAAAACCTGAACATGATGTCCCAACTCCTATACTTAAAAAATCTCAGCAATGAAGGGAAGTGTGCTAAATGCTTTCTTAACTACTCTCTCTACTTGTGAGCAAATTTCAAAGAATTATGTACATGACCCCCAGGTCTCTGTTCTACAACACTACCCAGAGCCCTCCCATTAATTGTATAAGTCCTGCCCTTGTTTGTTTTACCAAAATGCAATTTATCAAAATTAAATTCCATCTGCCAGTTTTCAGTCCATTGACCCAATTGATCAAGATCTCTTTGTAATCATAGATAACCACCTTCTTTGTCCATTGTATCATCAAATTTTGTCCATTTGTATTATCTCATGCTTAATAACCATGCTTCCTCTATTCTCATCAAAATCATTCATATAAATGACAAAAAAAGGACCCAGTACCAATCCCTGTGGAACACCACTAAATTGGAGGCCTGTGACAAGAACTTTTAACTTTTTATGGAAGGCTTATCTTTTTCCATAACAATTTTAAAAAAATAATTATTAATTATGAATTTATGATCACTAGTCCCAAAGTATACCCCTACAAACAGTTTTAGTCACTTGCTCTGCCTTATTTCCCAAGAGACAGTCAAGTTTTGCTCCTTCTCTAGTAGGAACATTTACATACTGATTTTTAAAAAAAAAAAAAAAAAAATTCCTGAACACATTTAACAAATTTCCCCCCCCATCCAAGCCTTTAACATTATGGCAGTCCTGGTCAATGTTTGGAAAATTAAAATCCCCTACTATTACAAACCTATTATTCTTGCATATATCTGCAATCTCTCTACATATGTATTCCTCTATTTCACTCTGAATATTCGAGGGCCTCTAGTACAGTCCTCTCAAGGTGATCATCCCTTTCTTAGTTCTAATTGCAACCTATGTATTTTCACTGCATGATCACTGAGAAATATTCTCTCTATTTACAAGTGTAAGGTTTTCTTGAGTCAAAAACACCACTCACCTGCCTCTCTCACTGCCCTCTTCTATCCTTCCTAAACCATCCAAAACCCAAAACATTGAGGTGCCAATCCTGTCCTCCCCTCAGCCAAGTTTCTGTAATAGCTATGATGTCTCAGTCTTGTGTGCCACTGCATGCCTTTAGCTCATCAGCCTTGCTTGGAAAATCCTTTGCATTGCAATAAATGCAGTTTAATTTTTCAGAGTTAACTTGTTCTCTAACTTGCTCTTGATTGTCTTTGCTAACTAACTTGCTCTTTTCTGATTCAGAACCATACTCCTGTGTCTTCCTATTTCACTTAGGAATGTCTCAGCTCCCCCAAACACCAGCCCCCCACCCCACCCCCCGGCCCCAAAAAAAAAGTTTACAAATCCCCACAATAGAACTAGCAAACTTCCCCACTAGGATATTAGTCCCTTTCCATTTCAGGCAAACCCATCTTTTTTGAATAGGTCTTTTCTACCTAATGACCAAAAATCTGAATCCTTGCACTGATTTATCTACTCTATCCTTTTATTACTTCCCTCATTAGAACTTGGCACTGGGAGTAAACATGATTATCACTTTTGAGGTTCTGTTTTTCGTTAACCTTCTACCTAACCTCATATTCACTCTGCAAAGCCTTAACCCTGTACCTAACTATGTCGTTGCTACCAATGTGTACGACAACTTCCGGCTTCATTGAAAATAACAATGTATTTTGAAATTAAAGTGTACGTTTTTGAAAAAAATGACTTCTCTTGACAACTGCCAACAGTTAAGACAGCGGTAGATAGCTTGATGGATGTGCCTTCTGTTTTCCTGTGGTGTCAGTTTTCAAAAATTTCTATCACTGCAGCATTTAGCTTAGGTAGCCAAAGAATGGTTGAAGGCAGCCTAAGGAAGCATGAAGAAAAATCCAACAATTTCAGTCACCTCTGCTGATCATTTTGCAACAAAAGAACAGCAGAGCAAACTCATAGTCTCTATCAGAAGTATGAATGAGGATATAATTTAAAGGTGGGACTAGTTTGCTCTTAATGAATTCAAATGGCTTTTAATAAATATTTAAATTACTGCTGGACCTTAACGTAGTTTTATTTATTTTTGTTATTATTCACTTGTATGTATTTTTTTTCCCCAAAGAAATCAAACAATGAACAAGCAAATCAAGAGCAATTGTGGATAGTTATTAAAAGCTGACCTTTTCAGTGCCTTCATATTGCTCAAATAAATACATTTTGACAAATAGAATCTAAACTTGCACCAGTTTATCTTATCAACTAAAAAGAACTTTGAAAAAGGACCAAACACAATGGAAATTTCATGGTAAATCACACAAGTCTCACAGCATGGAAAACGGCCATTTGGCCATCGTCCCTGTTAGCAACTGCAATATCAATTAGGGATAGAGTGGGTGTGTATCAGAACTGTTTTCAAAGGGACATAGTGATCATTGGTTCTCTCACCTCCCTACAAACTTCAGAGGATCAAGCAACTGCAGGTCCTGCAGTGGGGTAGGGAGCATTTTGAGCCATATTACCCAGGCATGTCAGTACAAAACTAAATACCATGATAATATGTATGTTATTTAGTAAGATCTCATCTAGAGTGCTGTGTCCCCTACCCTTACATAAAAAGATGCAAATAAGAGCAAAAAAGCAAGATTTCTAAACTAAGTTCAATGAGTTAGGCATGACAGAATTTGTACATTGAATTGCAACATGTAGGATAATCGGATTTAGAGGAAATGTTTCAGGTCTTTAAAAATTTGATTCTAATGACTTATCATGAATCAAATCAGAACAAGAGCTACATTATTGGGTGAGGAAATTGCAACATACCTTTCACTAACACTACCATCACTGGCAATGATAGATGTGGCTCCATTTAAAATTATTCTACAGGATTGCTTTTGTAGCTACTGTGAATGTTGTCATTTTACTATAGTTGGTAAGTTATCAGTTGTGATAATTGTTACAAGTCTACAAGGGACATTGTACTTTATATAAAATAATTAACATTAGCCAGTAGATACAGACTAGGACAGTCCAAATTGAGATTCTGGACATCTACTATTAATTGATAGCTTTAGTCTGCACTCAGTCTCCATAATCAAAGTAACTAGTTTCAGTTTCAATCAAAGAATTTCTTTCAGGTGGGATATTGGACATCACTTAGATTCTGTGAAATAGTAGCCCAGTATGATAAGCATCTTCAGAAAGAAGTGAAAATAGATGAAACTAAATTCTGCAAGAATTGAAAGCAGATTTGTCTGAAACAAACAAGCAAAAATGTTCTGTCTAAGCACGAGATTTGGCAAGTTTTGGTTGAGTGATACAGTGAGAAGCTGAGTCAGATGGACAGAAGGTTTTAAGTTTCATTTCCATCCAGTACTCAGTTGGAAAAGTTTGGCTAAGGGTCAAGTGGTGCTAGCAGATGTTCTCCAGGTTAAGACTCCTAATCATCCCCTATTGAAATACATATGGTTTATTCATAGCATTTGGCACAGCTACAATGTTCAAATGATTGAATAGCCAATTTGCATTGTCAAGACTCAAACAAAGAATGAGCACTTGGAGGGGATGCTCCAGGAACTATCAAATATAGATGCAACTGTACTTCTGCAAGGTATCAACACCTACAAAGGAAGAGGGATCTGAGTTATCTGAAAGTAGGATTAAATCCTACCTTCTACATACTCAGATCTCTTAACACATTTAAGTTTATAGTGGACTTGTGGGCACATAATTTGCATTCATTGCTTGTGCTATGCATTGGAAGAGAATATCAATAAAAATGAACACCTCGTAGAGAACAAAAAAAAACTACTTGGCTGTCAGTAGCCATGCGTGCAAACCTCTGCATCTAATTTACTGGCACAGAGAACAACATTACTGTAGAAATGCTGCAACTATTGTGCACACCATTAATAATCACGAACACTGTAATTTCTTAGAAAAAAAAGTCCACTATTTAAGCCACTCCAAAATTTCATGATTATGCTGCCTCATTAAAGCTACTGAAATTGCAACATCATTTACAACGTTGCAAAATGACCTTGGTGGGGTGAATATACAGGAATCATTACAGGGACATGTTTTTAAAAAGTGAATAATTTCTGTGTACTCGTTACTAAATTCTGAAATATTCTTGATTAAAGCACAGTCCACACTTTTTCAAAAAATAATGTATTTTAGAATTTCAAGCTACTTCTGTATTGCTTCCGAAAGGATTTTTTGATGTTAATCACAGGTGAAACATTCATGAAATTTCTCCACTGTCAGCCATATCAGGTAATCTGTTTCTTCTTGTGGCCATGCATTTATTCAATATTTATTCCTCTTTATAACTTTTAGTAACTTGCTACCAAAAATGTTCGCTAGAGGCTGCAACAGAATAGAAATGGACACTAATGTGTGCTTAACTGTTTAATAGTGATTGATGGATTTGAAATATACAAACACAGAAAGGCATGACCTGGTGAATCCACATGGACTGCAGGAGTTGAGGTCACAACTCACTACCACTTTCTGAAGGGCAACAAGTGCTGGTTTTGTCAGGATGTGGGTGTTGTAGGCAAAGGTGACGTCAAAAATGTTTTCCCTGTTGTGGCCACCATCTATCTGCCTCCAGCCTAGTCAGGCAGTTATATCCTTAGGAACTGGCACCTTGTTCATTAGTGGTACAATGAGGCATTCTTGGTAATGAACACTTAAATCACTCACTTGGAATACATTGTGCCCTTGGTAGTGTAATACTCAAAAGGCAGGAAGAGCAAGATCCTTTGTTTTTACACAAAGGTATAATCTTGTTTAATTTTTTAAAGATGGACATCATGCTACACTGACACTACGGTTACTAATGATCACCTGATACCAGTTGACTACACTCTTTGATCACCAATAACCAGGGTAACAAAATCTTACATCTTCCTTTTGTAGTGTCACAGTCCTTGCATCATATAGGCATCCGAGCCAAGGTAACACAAAGAACTAGTAAATAACATGTCTGCCTCAGCCTCTGAACAAAGGTCACTATCAAAACCCATAATTATTTGTCTTGTTACTAGTGACTCCACAGTTATCTGCCACAAAACACTAAGTTTTACCTAAGACTTCAAAACTAGATGAGTTGCGATCTAAACTAAGCTGAAAGCTGCAGTTAGGTGGTTGAAATCACTATTTTGTTTGAATGACCTTTAATTGCAGCATTTTCCTCTTAATTTACCAGTAAGCTTACAAAATATGAGAGTAAGCAATTTAACTAAGGCATGTTTTTTTTCATGGAAAGAATCCTGTATTTTGCCCATGAATTTGAATAATTTCCTAATGTACAATTATTGCACCTCTACCATCAATTCAACTGCATCTCAGTCCCTATGAAAGGGACTTCTGGACACAGCCAATTGAAGGAAATTCCATTGGACAATGACATGCTGAACATTAACTCACCTGAACCAATTCTGATATATTGGATTTTAAGTATGAGTAATTTCTTTCCTTTCCTTTTATTTTCTTGATATGCATTGATGAGAATGTGCATTGCAAACCATTCTCCATAGATTTTGAATGGAGTTATAAACCTTTTGCTTTAAGCCGGAGATCTTTGTTGTGGGTCATTATCAATTGGATTTCAAAGCACAATTGTGAAACACATCTTTTTTAAACTTTCGAAAAAAAATGAGAAAGATTATGAAACCAAATGTAGCAAACAGGAGAGGACTAAAAAATAAATAAAATTTAATTCACCTCTCCCTCTTGACCATGACAGAACTTGGTATCTCACATGCAGATTGGATCCAATAAAAAAGCCCGACAATTTGACTAGTGTACCAAAGTGAGCAGAGTCCAAATTTAGAAACAAGACAAAATTGGTTAGTAAAAAGCAATCAATAGGAAGCAAGAGGAAAAACTCAGCGGCTGAGGTTATCTTTTAGATAAAAATGAAGTACAGCAGCAAGCTCTCTTCACCTAACATCACAGCAATAAGTTAAATAACATTGCAAAGGTGGGTGTAGAAAAGAAACAGCTAACTATCAGAACCCTAGCTTCTCAAATCCTAGGACCATTGAGATTTCAACACACCACCCTGATCCCTGGCCAACATCTGTCTTGTGCTTGTTGCAGTGCTCCAGCATAGCTCAACGCAAGCTGGATGAACATTACCTCATTTTCTGCTTGGGGACCCTGCAGCCTTCTGGACTCAATATTGAATTCAATAATTTTAAGGCATGAGCACGTTCTACCTGGTCCTTACTCCAATCCCCATACACTAGGCCTTATCAACACATGGGCTGACACCACTTACAACCCATTGGAGGCTATTAATGGATCCCATTTGCAGCTATTCATTCTCTCAGACTAACCTTTACCTATTCCTTTGTCTGCTTCTCTCTCTCTGGGCTCCATCACCACCTACCACTTACTCCTTCCCCCACCTCCCATCGTTTCTTTAGCATATATACCAACATTTTCCTAGCTACAATCAGTTCTGAATAAGGGTCACTGGACCCAAAACATTAACATCTGCTTCCTCTCCAATGACATCCTTGCTCCTGTACTCAAATCATCTTTCTATGAAAGCCAACATTCCATTTGCCTTCTTCAGTGCCTGCTGCATCTGCATGCTTACCATCAGCAATTGGTGTACAAGTACTCTCGGGTTTCATTGCACCTGCAGCATTCCCGATCTAATTGCCATTCAGATAATAATCTGCTTTCCTGCTTTTGCTACTGAATTACTACATTGTAGACAGACACATATAAAAAACTACCTCCCGAGACAGAGACCAGAGGTATTTCTGAAACTTTGGGCAGTTACACTTTAATCAATATTCAAATCAGACTGAATCAGAACCAAGAACCGATTGGAGTCTTACAACTAAATTAATAACCTTTACTGTAAAATGGCAGATTGAGCTGGAAAGGTTGAAAGAGAGAGGTAGTGAAAAACAAGCTTTCCAACAAAAGATGCTGGAGATGAAATTGAAAACTCAAGAGGCAAGCTCAAAAGCAGATCAAAACATGATAGACAGACATTAAGTAATAAGGAAATGGCTTGGTGAAGTCCCAGTTTCTGTATCCCAAAAATTGAGAACAGTCTAACGAATCTGCGAAGTAAGTAACCGGAAAGGTTATGTTCAACTACCCTGTGCTAAAGAGAATCTGATCATGCTAAAAAAAAAGACAGCCCATAAATTGACAGAAAGCCATTGGAGTTTCAGGTGAAATCCGAGTTTAATGGATTAACATGGTCAGGAATGAAAATCACCAGAAGTCAAAGGGCCAAGAGCAGGCCTATAAAGATAAAAAGAGTGAGTGCACCCTGGGAGATGGTTCAGAAAGGCTCAACCAATAGCCATGTTGTCCAAGTTTTGCAGAATGGCAGAACATTCAGAGGCCCTGCACGGGGCGCAAAAGAACACCTCGGGAATAACATGGCCCAGGAAAAGCCACCTGGATTTAAAAACATGGAGACTAGGGCAGTAAGATTGAATGGGATCAAGAGTGCTAATTTCAAATGAGATGAAGGGAGGGAGCCAAAAATTGTTTTCACAAATACACTCTTTACTAAAATAAAGTAACACCCACTGAAAACTTGCAAATTTCTTGTGAGTGTAAACTAACAATATGGACTAACTGTTTAGTTTAAACACATGCTCTTCCATGCCTCGAGTTCTATTAAAAGGAAAATCTGAAATGGTATATTATCAAGTACGTGATCTAATATGGTGCATATTGGGCAGGTGATGTAATAGTGCCTGTTTTGCTTTCCTGCCAATGTTGAAAGTTTTGCTTGATACATCAAAAAATGTAACACAAACTTGCCCACGTTTCAGAGATAAGTATGGAGAAAGTAAGAAAACACATGCAGGGTGATGGCCCCAAATGTCCGCATGGTCAATTGTCCCACTGTTGTGCCAGTCTGTGACTAGTTTTGCCTAACTGTTGGAAAGAATAGTGCTAAGAATGAAGGACTCAAATCATCTATACAATTTGGAGAGTAAAAGTTTGAGAGGTGTGATAGAGATTCAAAATAATGTGGGGCCTTAACAGGATTGATAGAGAGAAATTGTTCTAATGGCTAAATGGCCAAAAACCAGAGGAAACTGATTGGCAAAAAAAAAAACAATGCTGACCTGAGGAAATCCTTTTTATGCAGCAATTAGTTAGGACTTCAACTGCACTGCCCAAAAGCAACAGTCCACACCCCCATTTAGTATTAATGATGACAGTCCTTTACTACTTGAAACTGATTTTGGTTTTCAGGTCCCTACACAGGAAATGGGGCTCTGTATCCCACTGATTCATTAGTGGCATCTTCAACAGCATCTACCACCAACTACTGACACTTTTACAATAATCTAGTGATTTTCTGTTTCACACAGAAGCAGTGATTTATTGTGCTTTATCAGAGTGACAGCCAGCCAAAATCTGAAAAAGCAATTTCTCAGTTTTGAACACAAAAAATTGCCATCTGTGATTTTAAATAAATTATTGCGTGTGTAGAGCTCTGATACATGTAAGAGGCAGCCTGGATCCTGCAAAACAGATTATTACAAAGAAAGGAGGGTGCCATGTAACACACTACTTGGAAATAATACAGGAGCCTCCTCATTTCCTGTATGGCTGGTCCACCTATAAATTGCAATTGTTGGCACACTAATTTTAGGATTCTGAAATCTAATTGGATGTATTCCTGGAGATTTTAACACATGACCAACAGCTTCTTTCTGCATGGTCACCTTGATATATCGATTTTCACAGTGTACTGCACCCCCATGCTCAGAATTAAATATGATAGTGTTTGCAAACAGCATGGCTTAACCTTAGACAGTCACCAGGGAGGAGAGAAGGTGTTGCAGGGAACAGAGTTTGAGTTGGGAACATAAACAATGGTTTCCATCTTCCCATTATTTAGTTGGAGGTAATTTCTGTTCATTCAGAACTGGATATCAAAAAGGAAAATTTTGTGAGACAGAAGGAATTCTGAGATTTAATGGTCCAGTAAAGTTGGATATCAACAGCATAGTGGAACCTGACACTGTTCTAGATATTTTCTAATCCACCTGTTCAGAAATGCTATTAAATACCTCTGGAGCAGGTAGGTCTTGAACCTGGGCTTCATAGTTTAGGGGTAGGGACCCTACCACTGCACTACAAGAGTCTCTTGTGCACCTGTTTTAATTTTTATATCTTAATTAAAATCAGGAAGCCACCTTGTCTTTCTCTAACATTCCATCATAATATGTCCACCATCCCCTCATTTAAAAAATCCCTCTAAATTCTTTTGCATTGATGTCATTGTTTCTTTGTCAGTCCACCTAAATAGCTTCCATAACTGAATAAAAAAAATCTACACACATATTAAAAGGTAAAGAAATCAAAGAAAAAAAAAAATCAATTATAAATTATTGCTAATTCATTGTTTGTCCTTTCTTGTCTTGGTTGTTCCTTTATTTCAACTAAATTCATTTACTTCTGTTAAGTTTGGGACCATGCCTTTTTCCCTTAACATAAGACCGCAGTTAAGACAATAGCCATAATTGATAGGTTTATCATTATTGCATGTCATATGTAGTAGAACAAACTTGTATTAGTACAAAAAATGTGGATGCTGGAAATATGAACTAAAATCCAAATTTGTTGGAAATGCTCAGATCTGGCAGCATCTGTGGAGAGAGAAATACAGTTAACATTTCAGGTCCTTGACCTTCCATTAGAATTGGGAAAAGTTAGAAATGTAATAGGTTTTGAGTGAGAAAGAAGAAGAATCAATGGGAAGCTGTATAATAGGTGGGGCCAGGAAAGATTAAATGAGAAAATGTTCCATAATGCAAAGCCAAAGGAAGTGTTAATGGGAGAAGAAAAGATACAAAAAATGGATCCAGGAAGAAGTGTAAATGGTAAGATTGTACATCTTGCTGTCTGCAAACAAAGAAATGAAATGAAAAGGAAGTAAGATGAGCGTAACAAAAAAAAAACCAGGGAAGAGAAACAAAATATTACAGGAGCAGAGATTCCATTCTAAAATTATTGAATTCAGTAATGAATCCAAAGGGTTGTAAAGTATCTAATCAAGAGGATAAACCGTTCCTTGAACTTGCATCAATGTAAAATGGCACATTGCAGTACACAAAGGACGGAAAGAGTAAAACCTAGGCAGAGAATTAAAATGAAATGAAATGTCACGTTTGTGGACTGAAGGGACATGTTCCTCAAAGCAGCCAACCAGTTTGTCTCCACAACGCTGGCTCACACTAATATTCATCTTCTTGTTGTAACTGCAATTATGGAAAATTTTAAATTGTAGTTTAACATCCAGCTCACTCAATATCGAGTTGTATTGCACTACCAATTGTCATTGGTGAGAGGGAGGTATTCAGTCAATCTGCTAGCTCTTTCCTGACAAGTTCCAACAAAACCCAACAGGGAAGCAAGGCACACTCACCCTCTCCTTGTAATCTAAAAAGAAATGTCTGTTATTCCATGGTAGAATCTATTGGGGTAGACAGGAAAGTGGAATTGAAGTCACAATCTGATCAGCCATGATTATATTACATGATGGAGCAGACTTCAGGGGCCAAATGGCTTCCTACTGCTCCTAAATAATGTGTGCATATGGCATTGATAAACTTTATTCTCCAAATTCCAACATTGTCTATGGCCAGTATGAGACTAAACTAGCCCCTTCGCAAACTTAGTGTTCCTTCTGACCTTCAGATGAACTACAGAAACCCATATCCTGGTTTGTGATCATGTAACTTCCTCCTACACAGGATTGCATGTCTCCACACACCTTAGCTCTGCTGCTGCTGAAACCCTCAGGCATGTCTTTGTTAGATTGAAATTTAACCAATCCAGTGCTCTCCTGACTGCCTCCTACTTTGGATCGTAAACTTATCCAACATTCTGTTGCCCATATCCTAACTTGGATCAAGTTCCATTCAAAGACCATCCCTCTGCTCACCAGTCTAAATTGACTCCCTGTCAAAAGTGCCTTGATTTTAAAATTTGCAACCTTGTTTTCAAATCCTCCATGACCTCACCCCCCTCCCTATCTCTGTAACCTCCTCCAGCCTCACAGCTCTCCAACACACCTGCCTTCCTCCAGTTCTGGACTCTCTCGTGATTCTGATTGTAACCACACTACTAAGGTCTTCACGCCTTCAGCAGCCAAGCCCCAAGGTCTGCAATTTCCTCCCCAATATTTTCTGCCTCTGTTTCCAGCTAGAAGATACAATCCATGCCTTTGGTCAAGCTTTTAATAATCTGCTGTAATATCCATTTAGCTCACTGTCAGTATTATTTGACAGCTCTTATGCTGAGTGCATTGGGATGTTTACTTCATTCAATGTGACTTCTTGTCTTTGAAGCTCAATCATACTTCATCCAGTTTCATACTGAACACTTTATGGGCTGTTTCATGCTGACATCACAGCAGAGCTCAATGGAATAAATCTCCTGATACTTCTGCCACTAGGGGCAGGCAGACTCCATCACAATGGAGCTAAACAGTTGCTTCGAGAGAAGTCTCCACTTAATTATCATAAAGGAAACATGATTCAATGGTGTTGCTGTTGAGGTGTTTTACTACAGGCACATTATCATGCACAGCCAACTCTCCATGGGTTGAAGACAAATTATCACAACAGGATAAAAAAATTTTAAAAAGTCATTTTTAAATGAATGTTAATCTTTACTAATTATAAAAAAGTATTGAACTTGAGGATAAAGGCTGTTTAAATAACATTCAAGAATCTTCTAATCAGTTAATGAAGAGTCTATTTACTCTTCAGTTAGAATTCCTTTCCTAAAGCACACTGTCTCTCTTCCTCTTTCCCCACTTTTAAGTCATTCTTTAAATCTTTGACAAACACTTGATTGATCATCTGTCCTAATATTGCATTATTTGGGTCAGTGTCATATTCTGTCTTTATTCTGACCACTCCTGTGAAGAAGTCAAGGATTGTTTTAGTATGTTAAAGGCACTATATAATTGCAAGTTGTTACCTTATGTTACGATACCATAAGAACAAATAGTTCAGCACAGTTTAGAAACAGGACCAAAAATCTGGTCTGGAATCAACCATTCAATAGATAAACTCACTGCAAAAGTGCAGTAAATCAGGCATCATTTCAGACTTTTAAATCATGCTTCATGCAAGTGCACTAATGTGCTTTAAATGTAGAAGAGTCTTGCTTTTTATTTGCACACATGCAATCTATTATTGTTAAGCTAGTACATCAGTGAATACCTGATATCCAGCATTAGCCATCATTCCTTTATTCTACGCCAATCTATTGTTTCATCAGTCACCCTGTCGAACCAGGGACTGACTGCTAGCTGACCAGGGCTTTACAGAGGCAAGTTAGGGGGTGGAAAAATAGCCCCGTTATTTAAAAAAAAGGGCAGACAAAAATGAAGGATTACTGATTGATTAGCCTAAGATCAGTGGTAGGGAAAGTGCCAGAATCTATCATAAAGGATTTGATAACGGGGCAGTTAGAAAATACCAATAGGGTTAGATAAAGGCAAGAAGGATTCACGTTCAGCAATCCTACCAGAAATTTTTGAGGACATAACCAGTAGAACAGATAAAGGAAAACAACCGGATGTGATGTGCTTGGCTTATGATAAGGTGACATATAAGAGGTTAGTGTATAAATCAAAGCACATGGGATTAGTGGTAATATATTACCGTGGATTGAGAATTCATTAGAAGACAAGAAACAGAAGTATGTGGGTCTTTTATCAGAGTGGATGTACCACAAAGTCTAAAAATCTAGTCTAGATCAGTGCTTGGACCACAGCTCTCCAATACCAATGACTGGATGAAGGGATCAAATCTAATAATTTCAGGTTTGCTGACAATGCAAAACCAGGTGGGATTGTGAATGGTGAGGTGGACGTAAAGAGGCTTCACAGTGACTTAGATAAATTGAGTATGTGATCAAATACATAGCAAATGTAAAATAATTCCTTGTTCTGGACGCCTCAACCAGGGGAAACATCAATTCTGCAACCAGTCTGACCAGGCCTGTCAGAATTTATATAACCTAATATGATTTGGATAGGTATGAAGTTAGCCATTTTGGTGGGAAAAACAGAGTAGCCAAGTATTGTTTAAATGGTGATAGATTGGGAAATGTTGATATACAAGAGGATCTGGTGTCACACAAGTGACTGAAAGCAAACATGCACGTGCAGCAAGCAGCAAGGAAAGCAAATTGAATACTGGCCTTTACTGTGAGGAGGTTTGAGTGTAAGACCTTACTGCAGCTGGACAGGGCCTTAGTGAGACCACACCTGGAGTATGGTGTGCAGTTTAGGTCTACTTACCTAAGAAAAAAAATACTTTCCATGAAGGGAATGCAGTGAACATTCATCAAATTGATTCTGGAGATGGCAGGTTCATTGTATTAGGAGAGATTAGGCTGACTGGGCCTATATTTACTGGAGTTTAGAAGATTGAGAGGAGATCTCATTGAAACATATAAATTATGTGAGGACTGGATGCAGAATTGATGTTTCCCCTGGTTGGGGTGCCCACAACAAGGAATTTTGCAGGATATGGCGTAGTCTATTTGTGACTGAGGTGGAGAAATTTCTTTACTCAGAGGGTGGTGAACCTATGGAATTTTGTATGACAGAAGACTGCGACCAAGTCACTGAATATATTTAAGAAAGTAGCAGATATATTTATAGATACCAAAGGCATCAAGGGTCTTGCACAGAGAGGGACTATGGAGTCGAGATAGAGGATTAGCTATGACCACATTGAATAATGGAGCAATGGGCCAAATGGCCTACCCCTGCTCCTAGTTTCTATGATCATGACTGCAGTGCGCAATCAAACCACACATGGATAGCATACAAATGTCAGTCATGCTGTCACAGGAAATATCTTCAAATTGCCCAAAACTTACTTCTTAAGGCTGGATTGTACACTGGCAGAGCCCTATAGTATTGGCATGTGTTATGATTCATTGTGGTCTGCTTATTCCATGCAACTTCACCAACATGGAGATGCAACCCATGTCACCAAATACATCAGAGATAGTAGGAACTGCAGATGCTGGAGAATCTGAGATAACACGGTGTAGAGCTGGATGAACACAGGAGGCCAAGCAGCATCATAGGAGCAGGAAGGCTGACGTTTCAGGCCTAGACCCTTCTAGGCCCGAAACGTCAGCCTTCTTGCTCCTATGATGCTGCTTGGCCTGCTATGTTCAGCTCTACACCTTGTGATCACCAAATACATGCCAGTCAGCAGAGCATAGGGAAGAGAAAGAACCACTTAGTGGGGAAGGCAATCAACACACCTACTTTGGCTGGGATGTCCATTAGCACTTAATCAATGCACTGCCAATGAATGCAACCCCAATACCCCATCAGCAATCATGTCCACAACTCACCCTTCCCCACCCCCTCATCACTGGTCCAGCTTTGGACTGCACCATTTTAACCTGGAGGGTAGCAATCTGGAAGCAGTCTGATGGGCAATGGCAAGGGCATTGACAGAGTGACACTGACAGTAGAACAAATGCTACTATCCTGAGAGAGTTCAGCAGGTTTGTGTCCCAAAGAGAGTGTCATTTCCCCTGGGATGATGCCTTAGCTGTCCTAGTTATGTGTTGATGATTACTGGATTGCTGTGAAACTTTGCAAGCCCCTTTGAATGTTGACATGGGCAGCAATTGGGCACACAAATTGAGCAATAAACTAAGATTGCAGCTTCTCAGTCTGAGCATCCAATGCTCGGATTCCATGTGACTGCCCGATACCCAATTGCTTTTCCGTGCTCCTTGACTGATATATCAATGTGCATGCCTACCATACTTTTCAGTGCAGCTCCATTCAGAGTGTTCATCTGAATCTCCTGCACAAACCTGTATGACCTCACCACCTTGGGAGCTGGCACCAATGCTACTCATTCCCCCTACTTCAGCTGCAGGCCATTGATTCACTATTTGCCAGTCCAACCCAATGCTACCCTCTGAAGTATGGGCGGTGTCAAGGTCCGAGTTGTGAGAAAGATTGAGCAAACACTATCAGTCTATCGTCCCTTTGAGATGTCACACTCTTGCACCACTTCCTGGCCAAGTAGCAGTTCCTGAGTATCTGAAAGTAGTATGGCACAATGGTGGTTCTGCAGTGCAGGAAATGAACAGGTGCATGGTTACAGCATCTGCTGATTGCAAGTCTGAGGAGCGTGTGTGGGACAGGGTTGGGGGGGTGGGGGTGGCGGGGATAAGGGGGATGTGAGAAAATGAATTAGGTAGGGTGATGCCATCATCTTCAGTGGTTTCAGCTCTGCACCTAATCACAGTCCCACTTGTGACCGTTCCAACGATGGCCAGAACCATCTTCTCAATTGACAAGAGGACACGCGTCTGTTGTGGCCCGCTCTGGTTAGGTGTCACCTGGCTCTACAAAAGAGGAAAGTACGTCAGTAAGTGTGGTCCAACATGATTCTTTGTCTGATGCGTCAGTCAAGGAATAATAGCTGGCAGCACCAAGGTGAAATCTGCAGCAGTACTAACTGTGTGAGGGTCAAGTAAAGCAATGGACGTTAAGTACATGTCATAGGTGATAGTGATTGTTGATAGGTGTGCGGTACAGGGTTTCTTTCCTGTTATGCTACATTCTAGAAGTCATGCACTGTTCTCCAAACACATGCAGTCCCTGCTGTGACCAGAATTAACTTCTTCTACTTTAAGTAGTGCTGACCTTGCACAAGGTTGGGCTCCCTGCTAAGTTTTGCAATCACTCAGCAGCACATGAAGCACTGAACTGCAAAGCTATTACCAGTATCATCATCATCACCTTTCTTCTCCTACAGGGACTGGTGAAAGAGTTTGTTGGCTAGGTGAATACTCCAAGCATATGTATCAGCATTAACAGTAGCAAAACAGATGATCATGCATTTGGCTTCAAAGTTTTAAAGCGGGAATTGTATACAATCGACCAGGCTCCTACATTTAGAGGGAGTGCAGCACCATTTCACCAGACTTGCTACTATCTATATGCTCTGATGTGTGCATTCTTTAGGGGCTTTTGTGGTCTAGTGTATACAAGGGTACCCCCCTTCTGATCTAATGATAAGAGTCTTGCAGAGACAAGGCGTAGTTAATTACAGCTCTGTGGTTATTTACAGATTATCAGAATAAACTCTACCTTACTACAAAGGCCGTTGGCGATACTGAACCTTTAGGTGAGCCTCCCAACATATCCTACATTCCTCTTCCACCAAGTCCTCAAAATGTCACCATAGTAGGTGGTATTTATTGGACTCAATCAAATATTAACCCTTTTAGACTCTTCTAGGACCACACATATCAGGGTTAAATTATCATGTCAGGATGCATATATTTCTTTATGTAGGAAATTAAAAGGTAATCTGGTTGAGGTGTTTAAATGTGTGAAAAGGATACTGGTTTGGTAAATTTGAACATTGCTTCCTCTGGCAGAACAAGAGGCACAGTGGCTCAGTGGTTAGCACTGCTGTCTAACAGCACCAGGATCCCGGGTTTGATTCCATCGTTAGGATTCTATGATAAGAGACCATGATAAGAGACCATACACTTAGTACATTCACCAACAATATCAACTTTTAGTTATATAGCACCTCTCATGCAATGAAACATCCTAAGGTGCTGCAGAGGAGTTTTATGAAACTGAGGATGGAATCTTCTTTGATAGTCAAGTGTCTCATGTATTGCCTGTAAAAGCGCCAAGACACACATGCAGCCTCTTAGAAGAAAGACTTAATGGATCTTGTGCCTGTCAGGCACTTTAGTGGATGCTGCTGGGCCTTCCTCCTGAGGACATCCTGCTGTCTGGACCTCTGACTAGCTGTGCTGCAAACAGCCACAGCCTCTGACAGGGCACCGTGGCTCACAGTAGTTACTGACCTCTGATTATCTGGCAGCTTCAGGCAAGGTAGGACATTGCTGACATGAAGAAGGAGCAGTGCGTTGAAAGTTTGTGATTTCAAATAAACCTGTTGGACTATAACCTGGTGTAGTATGACTTCTGACTTTGTCCATCCTAGTCCAGCAACGGCACCTTCACATCACTGTATTGAATGCCTTTTGAAAATCTACGTATACCACATCAACAGCATTACCTTCAAAAATCTCCAGGAAGTTAGTTAAATACAATTTCCACCTTTGAAATCCACTCTGGCTCTTTCTAATCAACCCACCTATTATGCACGTGACTACTAACTATATCCTAATAACTGTTTCTAGAAACTTCGCCACCACCGACTGGTCTGCAGTTGCTTACAACAAGTCTTCTGACACCTCCCGAGAGTCCACAGAAGACTAAACAATTATGGCCAGTATCTCTGCATTCTCTACTCTCATTTTCTTTAATATCGTTTGATTCATTTAATTCAGACCCAGTGCCATATCAACTAAATATTAACAATCTATCCAACACTTCCTTCTCATCAAATTTGAACAGTTTTCTAAAATTTCTAAACCTAACACAAAAAGTAAATGATATTTCAGTAACTGGGTAAAGCAATTAAATTTATGTCATGGCTACTGGAATAGTGGGACTAGAGAGAGTCAATTCACTCCTCCAACCTCATCATAGCACAACTCATGGATGTTGACGATAAGGAATTTAGATACAGGCATATTTTCTCTTGTTCGACCTATCATTTTTATGGTGTAAAGGTTACTTGCTAATCTTACTCACAATTTTATGTGATGCTACCTCTATTGCCAGAGCAGGAGTGACAGCCACCTGTTTTTGTTCCACTAGATGAGATGCACATGACACATGTCCTCTATAAGTCAGAGTCAGTGAAAGTTTGCCACAGGTTGCCCCATCTATGTCTATGAGGGCCAGTCTTGGGCATGGGGAACAAGACAAGGTGTCAATGATTCTGGCTTAGGTGCTGAGCAGGGAGAGCCGTTTTGCCATTATCCCTGCCTCCATCTTCCCTTTCAGGGCCCACATTCACTTACCTGTTAACAAACGGCAGGGGAGCACTTGGCTGTGTTTCCACTTAGTTTCAAAGCACTACTGCAACTGACATATCAATGCAATGCAACATTGCCAAACCTAAATGGAGACTATTATGTTGTTCCTCCATCCACTTGTTGCCCTGCTGCATATAATTCTTCAGGAAGATGGCTACTCATATGCCTGAGTCTCAAGGGTCCTCATTTTCTCAGACAACTGATAGATACCCACATATCTTCCTTTGCTCTGCCACAAAGATGAGCATCTGGATCGAACTGAGCTGGCCTCAGTCCTCTCTGTGGGCCTACCCTTAGCTGTCACTTTGACAACCGCTCCTGCTTCAATGTGAAATGCCCTTCATTGTTCCACCCAATCCACTCACAATCGAAGCCCCACTAATGGGAATGTATCTGCCCTTGTGGAGGATGCACTCATCTCATGTTTCGGGGTTTCCCCAAGGTGCTGCCTTTCCTCTCAGCTTTAAGATACCTCAACCCCTGGCTCCTACTGCACCTCCAGCATTGCCCCTGCAAGAGAGATAAGACTT
Organism: Rhincodon typus; assembly: GCF_021869965.1. NCBI lineage: Eukaryota > Metazoa > Chordata > Chondrichthyes > Orectolobiformes > Rhincodontidae > Rhincodon > Rhincodon typus. Next base: position 49,755,913 of record NC_063335.1, read on the forward strand.
CAGTGAGCAAAGGACATTGGTGGCAATGGTTGCAGACACACTCAAATTTTGCTTACCATGAAATACTTTTAAGTTCAAATATAGAAGCAGCTCAGAGCCATTTTCAGCATTACAACATAAATGACTTCACCCTCCTATGCTGCACTCCCATTTCTCCTTCAGTGATTGCCTGGCCTACTACCACCCTAACTGCCATGGCTTCCTCATCCACTGGCTGCAAGCAGAATGACATAGATTTGATGCCTGTCCCGAATGTTTTGCACTCTCTCCTGCAATAAAGAAAAGTGAGGAATGTGAGCAGCAGTCTGTGTTCATCATCCATATTTGATGAAATTCATTGTGAAATAGGTGCACAAAGCTTTAGGTTCATACATAAACGAAAGATGGCAAAGAGAACCTGTGAGATTATCCTTTGTGTTTTTTCAAAGGCTTTGCCATGAATGTGATGGTCGCAGTACGTTCACCTTGCCAACCCTCAGGTGCACTGCACCCAGTTCTTGTTAACAATACCATAGCTATTGATCTTGGCAGGTTGGAGAGGGGGATGTGGGGTTGGTCGTATAAGATAGCAGAGAGTGGTGGGGGGTGGTGTCATTGGTGAGTCAGTTCAGTTTTATGACTAACAAAGAGTAAGGGAAAAAAGGAGAAGTAAGTTTAAAGCCTCCGAGTCTATTGCAGAGCTAGAGTCTTTTTGGAGGGTTTCTGAGACTGGGTCTGGACTCAAACAACCTTGATGGAGCATATTATGGGGCATGCATACCAAGAATGCTGGGTGCACTGTTATTTTACCAGACAGCCTCCTGTCACTTGTCAAGGACCATGGAAGAGTCCAGCGCCAAGTTGGCAGAGTGCTTCGTACAGAGTTTGCCCTGCGTATAGCCTCTGCTTCATCTCCCTATTGTGCTGCAGGCCCAGAGTCCCTGCACCTGTTGCAAGGCCTATTTTTGCACCTTTTAGCATTCGGTTGTGGAGAAAGTGGTAATTTTTGGCTAGAACCTGCCTGGTCCAAATGAGGTATTCTAGCATTTATTCAGCGTGTTATTTTGTGTGAAATTAGGATAGTGCTCTATTACAGTCTTCCAGTACAGAATCATACAATCACAGAATTGTTATGATGCATAAGGAGACCGTTTGGCCCATTGTGCTTTCACTGGCCCTTCAAACAAGTACTCACTGCCCCAGCAGCACCCTCTAGTGTTGAGAGAGATGAAATCCGCACATCATTACATGGAATATACAATACAGAGACAGGCCGTACAGCCTAACCAGGCCATACCAGTATTTATGCTCCACTTCAGTCTTCTCCCAACTTTTGTCCTCTAAATTCAACCTTACAACCATTCTTAACAAAAACCGAAAGTACTCTGGATGCTGGAAATCAAAAACAAAAACAGAAATTGCTAGAAAAACTCAGCAGATCTGGCAGCATCCGTGGATAGAAATCAGAGTTAATGTTTCAGGTCCAGCGACCCTTTCTTAGAACTTGGGAAGGGTCACTGGACCGAAACATTAACTCTGATTTCTCCCCACAGATGCGGCCAGATCTGCTGAGCTTTTCCAGCAATTTCAGTTTTTGTTGCAACCATTCTTCTCCCTTATATGCTTGTCTAGTTTCCCCTTAAATTCTACTTACTTTAACCAATTCCAGTGGTTGCAAATTCCACATTCTTACCACTCTTTGGATGAAGAAGATTCTTCCTAATTGGACTTCTTGATGACTACTTTATATTGGTGGCAGATTATCTCACATTGATGTCATTCCCATATTTATAAAAGAAGTGTAAAATAAAGCCCAGGGAACCATAGATCACTTAGAAAATACTGGTGCTGGGAAGATAATCAACTTTACTCAAAGAAGCAAAAAAAAAAAATCACATAAAAGCATGAATTATAATAGAGAGTTGGCATGGATTTCAAAAGGAAGGTCAAGCTTAACTAATCTTCTTGAATTATTTGAAGAAATAACAGGAAAACTAGGCAAGATTAATGCACTCAATAAATTTAGATTTTCAAAATGTTTTTAATAAGGTATCAATAATAGATTCATGATTAAGGTTATAATTAATGGAATGGGGACAAGCAACAGGGTGGATAGAAACATGACTGTGAAACAAAAATCAAAGAGTAGGGGTTATGGGTAGCAATTCAAGATTAATTAAAGGAAGGAAATGATTGGTGTTAGCACTATGTTGTTCATAATTTTCATAAACTATGAGAAAATATAATTTAAAAATTTGCAGAGGACACTAAATTGAGGGTACATTTAATACTGAGTCAGAATGTGACAAAATACAAGACATTAACATACTTATGGGTGATACTATCCAAATGGACTGTTGCCTCCTTGTACTTCTGAGCAAGATTCAGAATGGGACAGAAGACCAAAAGTATCTAGAGTGTATGTTTCAGGAGGCTGCATGTCAGAATCCATGATGAAAGGCATCGCCACTGTCATTAACAATAGGGAGAAGTAAGAAAGAATCTGTGGCCCATCTCTCAGATATATGTGGACCACAAAACTCTGTCCAAGGTCATTGCCAATTAGGTCGAATCAGTTCTGGAATTGGTAATCCACTCTGATCCACCTTTCATTGTACCCAGCAGGAAGAGCTCTGACAGTCTTCTACTTCATTGAGATATGATCAACAATGTACAAAATAGGGGCATAGAATCTGCGTCACCAAACTGTACAAAAAATAAAAGTCTTTGACAAAATATGTATGTCTACATAATAGATGTGCTCCCCAAAACAGGGTCTGAGAGCAAATCAGCAACAAGGTTCAGTTGTTGTACATAGATAGTGCAGCTTCAATCAATGCATGGGAAGCTTTCTGATCAAATCCAGAGTCAGGCAGGGCTGTTCTGGCTCTTTTATCTTGTTCTCGCGCTGCATCAATTTTGCCAAGTCTGTCAGGAAGGTTGTGAGCATAAGAGGGATATCAATCCCAGGCAGCAGAGGCACTCAAAGCATCCCCGTACGGGGATGATGTTGCTGTCTTCTGCTCCGAACCACTCATATTGTGCAGACTAATGAACACCTGTGATCAGTTCAAACTGGTCTCAGGAATCAATGCAAATTGGATCAAGTGAGGTCATGTTCTTTTGGAGTGGGCAAACTGATCCCTTGACCCCTTCACTCTCAGCTCAAGCTAACTACAGGTAGTTGGGTTTGGTTTGTAAGGGTCTGGCAAGCACTAAACCTGGATGGAACGTAAAACCATGGTAAATGAAACAAGGCATGTAGTAGCAATGCTCCCTTTCCATCATAAGGAGGAATCTAGTCATCAGCTACATGCTGCTCTCAGTATTGCTGTGCTGCCACACTGGGTCTGGTCACCTGAGGAATTATTCACTTTATCTGGAGATCAAAAGCCGATCTGTCTACAGGGACACAATACAAAACAGAACTCTGCGCTGACTGGGTTATTCCCGGGGATGGATATTAAGATGATGATTAAGATTGATGTCTCCTTCCATCACCGTACTGATAATTAAGAATAGACTGATGGGGCTGGATTGAATTTGTCCTGCTTTTTGTGGACAGGACCCACTTAGGAAATTAAACACATTGTTGTGTAGATGCCAGTGTTATAGCTGTACTGGAACAGCTTGGCTAGATATGCAGCTAGTTCTGGAGCACAAGTCTTCAGTACTATTGCAGAATGTTGTCAGGGCCCATAACCTTTGCAGTACCCAGTGTTTCCAGCTGTTTCTTGATATCATGTGGAGTGGATCAAATTGGGTGAAGACTGACATTCAGAAGGATAACACTAGATCTCTGAGAATATACTCTATCAGGAAAAGGTTGAACAAGCTGGCTTTTGTTCCTCTAAAACAGAGATGGTTATGGAGATATTTTCTGGAATGAATGGGTTGATAGGGTAAACAGAGAAAATATCCTAATGAGGGATGAAAAGTGGATGAGGGTGTTACAGAACCCTTACAGTGTGGAAACAGGCCATTCGACCCAACAAGTCTACACCGTCCCTCCAAAGAGCATCCCACCCAGACCCATTCCCCTACCCTTTCCCTGCAACCCGGCATTTCTCATGTCTAATCCACCTAATTTACACACCCCTGGACACTATGGGCAATTTAACATGGCCAATCCACGTAACCTGCACATCTTTGGACTGTGGGAGGAAACCCACGCAGACATGGGGAGTACGTGCAAACTCCACACAGACAGTTGCCCGAGGGTGGAATTGAACCCGGGTCCCTGGCGCTGTGAGGCAGCACTGCTAACCACTGAGAAACCCAGAAAAAATTTTCAGTGTGTCTGGAACACCTAATACAGTATCTAATACAGCTATTTAATTATTATTTTAACAAAATTTGGAAGACAAAGGAGAATGAACCAAGACAAGGGATAGCTCAGCATGAAGTCACAGCAGTGCCTAAGCCTCAATTTAATGACATAACTTGAGGCACAGTGAGGAGCCACAACAAGTTACTCTTCCTAGTAATGGGAAAAAATAATCTGTCGTTGTCAGACATGTGGCATGGATGTCAGTTACTAGGGATATCAGTAGCACCATGCTCCATGATTCAATGCAGGAAACATTCTAATGGCATAGCTAGGTCAGGCGATGTGGGTACAATGGTTCACCTGTATCCTGCTGTGTACATCACCCTCAATAACTTTAGTCTCGGTCCTGCCATGATAGCCAATCTGTCCCCTGCCCAACCCAATTGATCCCTGCCGTATGATCAAGATCGCTGATCCCACAACTCCATCCAAATGAACTCTGCCTGTAGTTAGGATTTCCTGAGGACTGTCCCTAAGAGCCTCTCCATTTCATCTCCTGCTGCTGGTTTTCCTGCCCAAAGTTTGCCTAGCCTTGCATTTTTTCCAGTTCCACTGGAAATGCAGAAAAATATTACAATGAGGGCCTGCCAAGAAATGCGGCAAAAGCCCTGCATCCCAGCCTTGACAGATTTCCCTCTGCATTCCTCCCTATAAATATTGAGGTCTATGTAATTCTTGTGGCAGGTATCTGAAGGCCAGAAATCTGACATACTGGAATCCAAGTTGATATAATATTATATTTCCTTCACAAAAAACTGTTCCTGACGATCCATCTCAGAAGACTAAAATTCATATCCAGTAGAAGTAAACTGAACAGTAAGCTGACCTTTGGTCTTATACAAGGACAATGGGACCATGTTTAGCACAAGGAAGCATTAAGGATATCAGAAGGGAAAACATACTTGACTCATCCTCACCAATCTGCAAATGCATCTGTCCATGACAGTATTGGTAAGAGTGACCATTGCACAGTCCCTACGGAGACGAAGTTCCACCTTTACATCGAGAATCACCTCCATCGTGTTGTGTGGCACTATCACCATGCTAACTGGGCCAAACTTTAATCAGATCTAACAACTCAGGACTGGGCATCCATGAAGCGCTGTGGACCATCAACAACAGCAGAACCATACTCTAACACAATCTGTAACCTCATGGTCCGGCATAACCACTACTCAACCATTACCATCAAGCCAGGGGATCAACCCTGGTTCAATGGAAAGTGGAGGAGTTCATGCCAAGAGCAGCATCAGGCATATCTGAAAATGAGGTGTCAATCTGGTGAAGCTACCAAACAAGATTACTTGCATGCCAAACAGGTTACGCAGCAAGTGACAGATGGAGCTAAGTGATCCCATGGCCAACAGATCAGATCTAAGCTCTGCAGTCCTGCCACATCCAGTCATGAATGACGGTTAACAATTAAACAATTCACTGGAGGAGGAAGCTCCACAAATGTCCACATCCTCATTGACAGAAGAATCCAGCCCATCAGTGCAAAAGATAACCCATAGCAAGCTTCAGGCAGCAGTGCCAAATGGATGATCCATCTTGGCCTCTTCCAGTCATTCCCAGTATCACAGATGCCAATCTTCAGCCAATTCGATTCATTCCACATGATATTAAGAAACAGTTGGGGGCACTGGAGACAAAATTCCCTGAGGCCTTATTCATCATAGCTGGCAACTTCAACCAGGCCAACCTCAAGAGGGTACTACCAAGATGCCATCAACACTTCTCCTGTCCCACCAGAAGGCTAAACATCCTTGACTATTGCTACACAACCATCAAAGATGCCTACTGCTCCATACCCTGTCCCGCAGTTTTGAAAATCAGATCACAATGCTGTGTTCCTCCTCCCAGCTTACAAGCAGAAGTTAAAATGTGAGGACCTAGCACAGAAAGTAGTACATGCTGGTCTGAGGCAGCGGAACAGCTTCTTAGGGACTGCTTGGAATTGGTGGACTGGTCCATATTCAAGAATTCAGCAGCCAACTTAGACAAGTATGCCACTACTTCATTAGCAAGTACATAGAGGACTGCGTGTCGAAGAAGTCAATCCCACCCGGAAACCATGGATGAACCGGAAAATCCATTGCCTACTGAAGATCAGGCGTACGGCATTCAAGTTGTACAACCTAGAACTTTACAGGAAAACCAGATATGACCTCTGCAAGGCTATTACAGATGCCAAAAGGCAATACTAGACAAAGTTAGGGGCCCAAACTAATCACACGGACACCCGCTGTCTGTGGCAAGGCCTACATAACAGGATACAAAATGAAGCAGAACAAATAGCGGAAAAAAACACATCCCTCCACGATGTGCTCAATACTTTTTACATTTGGTTCGAGCAGAATGCCAGTGGAACGGTATCACCTGCCCTGACAGCCTTGGATGCACCTGTTCCCTCAGTGACTGCTGCAGATTGACCTTCTTGCGAATGAACCCAAGAAAAGCAACTGGGCCAGATGGAGTCTCCAGCTGTGAACTCAGATCCTGTGCAGACCAAATGGCAGGAGTATTCGCTGACATCTTTAACCTGTCCTTGCTACAATCTGAAGTCCCCACCTGCTTCAAGACCACCACCATCTCCCGGTACTAAAGAAAACACATGCAATGTGCCTCAACAACTACTGACTGGTGGCTCTGACCTCCATAATTTTGAAGTAGTTTGAGAGATTAGTCATGGTTCACATCAACTCTGACTGCCCAGCCTGCCTCGATGCCTTGCAATTTGCCTACCGGCGCAACGGGTCCATGGCCAATGCCATTTCCCTAGCCCTACACTCATCCCTGGAACATCTGGATAACATGGATACTTACATCAGGCTTCTACTTATGGACTACAGCTTCTCTTTCAACACTATAATACCCAACTATTTTATTCTCCAAACTCCAAGACCTAGAACTCAGCTCCACCCTCTGCAACTGGGATCCTCAGCTTCCTGACTCATAGACCGCAATCAGTGAAGATAGACAACAGCATCTCCTCCACGATAATCCTCAACACCGGCACCCCATAAGAATGCGTACTCAGCCCTCTACTGTACTGCCTGTACACTCATGATTGTGTGGCCAAATTTCAATCAAATGCCATCTACAATTTCACTGATAACACCATTGTTGTAGGCCAGATATCAAACGATGATGAGACAGCATACAAGAAGGAGACAGAATGCTTGGTGTCATGGTGCAAAGATAACAATCTCTCCCTCAATATCAGTAAAACCAAAGAGGTGATCATCGACTTCCGGAAGAAAGGAGGAGGACGCGCCCCTATGTATATCAATGGAGCTGAGGTGGAGAGGGTCAAAAGCATCAAGTTCCTGGGAGTAACGATAGCCAACAATCTGGACCGCGTACTTGGATGTGACAGTCAAGAAGGCATAACAATGCCTCTTCTTCCTCAGGAGACTGAGGAAATTCAGTATGTCCATAAAGACCCTCACTAACTCTTACAGATGCAGCGCAGAAAGCATTCTATCTGGGTGCATCATGGCTTGGTACAGCAATTGCTCTGCCCAGGACCGTAACAAACTATAGCAAGTTGTGAACACAGCCTAGACCATCACACAAGCCAACCACCCATCCATTGACTCCACCTACACTTTTCGTTGCCACAAAAAGCAGCTGACATCATCAAAGACCCCTCCCACCCCAGTTATAATCTCTTCCAACCTCTCCCATCAGGCAGAAGATACAAAAGCTTAAACACACGTACACAGTTTAAGTACAGCTTCTTCCCTGTTGTTATTAAACTGCAGACTCACACTAACTCTTGATTTTACAACACCTCATGTTTAAAACTCTCAGCCTCGTTTTTGAAACTGCTACCTCTATTTATCTCTAACTTCCTTTAACTTTACACTTGTCGGATATCTGCACTCCTTCAATTCTGACTTCTTATACATTCCAGATTTTAACCACTCCACCTTGCCTCAGCTGCCTAGCCTCTGAGATCTGGGAACCCCTCTCAAGATCTCTTCCCATTTAAGACATGTTGAAAATAAATAAAATTTTGGTTCCCTGTCCTGAGTATTTGCCTATAGGGCTCAATGTATAATTTTGTCTGAAAATGTTTTTGAAGGAAGATTTGAAGGTTTTAAAATTAACTGTTTCTCTCTCCACAGATGCTGCCTGGTCTGCTGAGTACTTCCAGCATTTTCTGCCTCTCTTTCAGATTTTCACTCTCCACAATATTTTGCTTTTGTGTTACAGTCCACAGCCTGCATTTCTCGAGTGAGGATTTCCACTCAACATTTAAAACAGAAGCTCCTCAACGTGATTTATTTAGGACAGGCTTAAGATTTGTACTTTCTTTAAGTTGCAAAAATATACTTTGTTCATAACAAATTCATACATAAGTACACACAGAAAGGTTGTTATTCTGTTCTGTACAAGTTTTTGAACGAGAAAAAAACCCAAAAAAAAATTGGAACATTAAATCCCACAGAGCTACCATGCAGTTGCAAATAACAAAGGCATTTTTAACTCATTCAGGAAGAATATATTTGCATTTTGTGGCAATGAGGGGGTCTGACCCAGGAATGGACACCCCCATTATACTTTGGCAGAAAGACCTTGGGTGATGGGGCGTGGTGGGGAAAGACCAAGCTTTAATGCATGCCTCAGCACCTGGTCCTGGATCATGAAATGTGCCAGACTGCAACACCCAGTGGAGGTCCACTCTTTACACTGGAAAACCAATGAGTTTCAGGCAGACCAAAGAGTGCCTCTCATGGAGTCAATGGTTTTTTAAAACTCATTCACAGGATGTGAGTGTCACTGGCTGGGCCAGCATTTATTGCCCATCTCCCAGAGGGTTATTTAGAGTCAACCACACTGCTGTGGGTCTGGAGTCACATTTAGGGCAGACCAGGTAAGGATGGTAGTTTCCCTCCCTAAAGGTCATTAGAAATCAATGATGTCATGGTTATCATTAGACTTTTAATTCAGATTTTTTTTAAAAATGGAATTTACATTCCACCATTTGCCATGGTGGGATTTGAAACCAGGTTCCCAGGACACTCCCTGGGTCTCTGGATTAACAGTCCAGTAACAATACCACTAGGCCATCACTACCCCACCTGGCCTTCTATCACCACTCTCCCCATTGGTGATGAGTGACACTCAAGCAATACTATTTCACAGGAGCAGTGAGAAGCAATAATGGAGCTGCTGAGAAGTTGAGTCCAAAGCCAACATATTCAGAACAAAATTTGTTATCAATTTGCTCATCTGAGAATTTATTTCTTCACATTATCTGTAATTATATGTTCAGATCAGGTGCTGGTACTGGATAGTGAAGTTCTTATTTGATACCCAATTACAAGGAACAGTGTAATGCATTAGCTTGCTCATTAAGTACCAGTGCTGCATAACAAATTAGACAGTTTAATGAACTTCTATTCCAATCATGTTTGTCAGGGACCGCACATATGAGAAATGACAATTTTCTCACAGGAGCAGATACTGAAGAAGTTCATTTTGAACAACTCTCCTCATGAATCAATCCTACCAATATTTGCCAATTCATTCCTGAGAACTATACCCGAGGTTATGGGTGGGAACTTTTAAATACTTCTCGCAATCCGGAATTCAGCAACAAATTTGTAACACTTGGAGGGTGTATGGGTAGATGTTTCAGAATTCCATCTACTACAATATTAGATAGCAATGTGGTGGCCAAACCTGCCATCTCTTCCAATATTTGGCACATGTCCCACTTAATTCCACTACCTTTCTTTCCTTTTGCAGAACAGCTAAATTGAGGAGACATTTATAGAAGACAGTTCGAACTAAACATCCTCTATTTTTCATGGCACTGTTAAAGTAACACCAGGTATTATTCTAGGAATAAGGACTTCTGGATTTTTGAGAGCTAGATTTTCAAGGAACTATTAAAAGTATACTGCGTCTTTTCCATTTCTTCTGCACTACAGTTGTATGTCTGACAGTTATAATAACCACTACACTGTGTACACGTGTGCACATTTAAAACAGCTATAAGTGCCAATGTTCTTTTGCAGATGTGTTTCTAGTGCATTCTGTTTTTGTCCCAGCAATCTCTTTACTTTGTATTTGCAATTTCCAATTCACTTGTTTCTCATCACTGTTGACCCACTAGACTTTCCCTCCTGGCCCCCATGAAAATTTAAATCAGACATGGCAACCACCAATATTTCTTAACTGAAGACACAAAGCGTTGAAATTCAAGAGATTTGTTATACAGATCATGGGTTAGTATATCTTTCAAATATAAATCAATATTGACTGACATGCACTTGATGAATAACTATATTAGTTACTAATTTAATTTCAAACAGGTTTAGCCCTTTTCAAAAATGATATTGCTGCATCTGAAAGCACTTCACAAGAAGTTTTTTAAAATATCTCCAACTTCTTGACATTTTGATTTTCCACTTTTCTCCCACTGTGATCCTCTAGTCTTCCGTCTACCATAGTGTTCCAATGCAGCGCTAGGAAAACTTGAGAAACGGCACCCCATCTTTCACTCAGCATTCTAATGCCTTCTGGCCTCAATGTTGCATTCAGCGACTGTAGGTCTTCTGCCTCCATCCTGTTCTGTGTGCCTTCTTTTGTTGGCTTGTTTCTTTCTTTATCCCTTTATGATGCATTTCGTCACATCTCATTTCATCACAACTATTGTTCTTTTGCTATTCCCATCAAACCTCCCTTTGCCTCCGTCATTAATTTTATGATTGTTTAATCTCTCCTGCCCTCCATTCTACCACAGACCTCACCTTTTGTTCATCTCGTTTCCCATCCCCCTTCCACCAGCTTAAAAACACTTACTTTCAATCTTCCTTATGAAAGCTCATCGATCTGATATTAACTATTTCTTTCCACTAATGCTGCGTGATCTGCTGTGTATTTCCAGCACATTTTGCTTTTTGTTTTTGTTTCAAAATATTCTGTTGGTGATCTCTGACCACGTTAAAGACAGACTCACCCTCCCACCACAGTAGATTGACACAGCACAGGAGGCCTTTTAGCCCGTTTGTGTCTGTGCTGGCTCTTTGGCAGAGCTTTCCAGCTTGTTGCACTTCCATGCACTTTATTCATTGCCCTGGAAGTTGTGTTTCTTCAAGTATTACCATCATTACATCTGCTTCCACCACCAGTCAGAATTCAGGTTGGAAAAATTAATAAAAGGAAGTGCTTATAGGGTTGGGTTAGGAGGGACAAATTGTCTGTTTCTAGTCTCTAGAAAGTTTCTTTGTAAATCCTGCAACATGTACTTCAATTTTCATGCAAACACAACTCTCAGAAATAGCAAAATTCAAGTTTCTAAGTGGATCTGAAGCATCACAAATTTATTGTCCTATTTAAACAAAACACTTGGGAGTGAGAGCAACAATTCTGTGGCCTTCTGTAACATTGTATTAAAAGGGAAAGAAAATCTAAAGGTCAATAAGCCCCAGGACCACATGGATCTCCATATGGTCTGGCTCAGATTCCCAGTCTGATTCAAATTTAAATAAAAACAAAAAATACTCAGCAGGTCTAGCACTACCCATGGAGAGAGAAGCAAAAGGTAAACAGCTAA
>NC_063335.1:49768194-49784253 GCF_021869965.1 Rhincodon typus
TTGGCCTGCTGTGTTCATCCAGCTCTACACCTTGTTATCTCAGATTCTCCAGCATCTGCAGTTCCTACTATCTCAGCTAAATTTTAATCATCCCATTGGAGACGGATTAGGAGGTGGGGGGAGTAATAAAATGGTGGCGAAAGGCAGTGAGAAGGAAGCCTGATGTCTTTACATGGCAAGCGAATACTACCAAAGCAGCTAGGGAGGTTGCTCTGGAACACAGAAAGAAGGTACTAAGCATGTTAAACCACAATTAACTGCTTTTCAACCAAAGTTGTCTGATTTTTTTCAGCATGCATACTGAAATGATGGGACTTCAGAGCCTTGGCAGCTATAACAAGGCAGGGTCAGTGTTGGCTGCAGTTGGCAGCCATTACAAACAGTAGTAAGTATTGGCAGGGAGTGCAGAATTAGCTGGATAACAGAAATAACAATCTGGAGCAGATACTAACTATCCTAGCATTGTAGGTCAGGATTGCTGGAGTACACTCTCCAACTGGTATATTCAGAGCTAGGGAATGAGAGGCCAGAGAAGAGTTCAGCTATTTGCCATTCACTCAGCTTTGAACCTTCAGTGAGGAACAGCATCAGAAAAGAAGAAAGTTGCAAGTACAGGGAGTGTGGCATTGGCAATGAGAGGCAATAGGAATAACGAGCTTGGAAGGAAATAAGAAAAAGGAGGTTGCAGAAGGGAACACAGCCAGACTCTCATCTACAGAAAAACAACACCTAGCAGACAAGTTTTATGGTTACCTTTCTATAGATGTGGGAGGAGCATTGTCACTGATGCTTCTCCAGCAAGGGCATTGCCAAGCTGTGTGCCACAATGGTAGATGAGCTAAACCCCAAAGGTCTGTTCTGTTGAACATCAATGGGAAATTTCTACACATTCAGGATCATTTTGGGAATCCACTGGAGATCTCTGTGGCATCTATAAATTTCTGCTCATTATTGCGTCACAATGGTCACCAATGCCATATTGAAGAGAGTCTGCCAGTATGTGTGCTTTCAATTGATATGGACGGTCAAAATCACATGGCTGAGGGATTCGGGGCCGATGATGGATTCCGCTAGATGCAGAGTTTCATTATGGCCACAGTTGTTCACACGAAGATTCCCACTGACAAGACAGCAGCCTTCATCAACAGGGTGGCTTTCACATGCTCAGCATACAACGGGTCCTTGAAACTGCTATGACATCTGTATACTAAGGCAGTTTCAGGTGCTTGACTTTTTTCTACGCTAACTTTCTCCCCAGCCTCATCCCCATTGCCTTCAAGAATATAAGCTGTTAAGGGCTACACACTGAAGAGATAGCTTTACACCTGTGAGGCACCCAAACACAGGTGCACAGAACATATACAGCTGCCACAGGACTACTCAAGTTGCCACTAGCCTTCTATGATGCCTGAATAAATCTAGCAGAATCTCATATATCATGATGGAATGCAGTGATCTGCACAATCTGGTTCTACGAATGGACAACTTCTAAATAATGAGGATATCTGGCATGTGATGTCTTCTCCACCAGTAAGGGTATGGAGGGGGATTGTGAACAGGTACAATAGGATGAAGACCCTGAGAGATAGCAAGCAAGGTGCAATGAGAGATATACAAGGAGGTCTCGATACAGGCAAGTTTCACGTGAGCCTTACTTACAGTCAATCTAATAAATCTTCAGTCTCCTGAAGACCCATTTTTGTGTTGTTGAATACCCTTACCAACTTCCAAGAGTTACGAGGTTGATATTTTCCCATGCTTGCAAATGTTTTTATGTGCTCCTATTTGGTGTTTGCCTGTGTTGTCACCCGAGTAAAGGCTGTCTGCTGATCTTTCAGCTCTGTGGCTTTCAGTGATTGTGACAATCATCCTGTAGTTTCATTATGCCTGGAGAGCTTTGGCATATTGAGGTCCTCCTCCACAGATGCAAGAGCCCATTTTGTCTCCATGGCTTCATGAAGCCTTGGTGCCACAGTCAGCAGGGCTGACGAATAGCTATTAATGCAAACAGCACTCTAAAGGTGTCCCTTCGCTCTGCAGATGTCTGCTCCGCCACTCTTGCACAGTCCACTTAGCCTTCCTTGCCCATCAGTGGAGTTAGAGAACCTGGTGATAGCTCAAAGGACATTGTCCCCCTCTTTGACTTGCTGCTAGAGCTGTCACTGTTTCCCCTGGAATCAGTGTAATATCACATGCTCCTAATAAGTTTTTAAAGATGGCATCAGCATTTAGGATCTGGTACTCCCCTGCACTGTCGCAATGGTTTCCTTCTTCAGCTGCTAGCCCTGAGAATATCACGTACGACTCTGCCACCTGTGCATGCTGCATGACTGGCTTTTGATCATTTTGGGTCCGGTGACCCTTCCTCAGACTGGGTTCTGAGGAAGGGTCGCCAGATCCAAAATGTTAACTCTGAATTTTTCTTCACAGATGTTGACAGACCTACTGAGATTTTCCAGCAACTTCTGTTTTTATTCCTGATTTACAGCATCCGCAGTTCTTTCAGTTTTTACTTGGCTTTTGATCATAGCAACATATCTTACTTGAGATAAAAGGTTTTGAGCAAGTGTAAAGAGGGAGAGGGTGGAGATCTCATGCGAAAGGGTGGACATCTCAGGAGATAAAAACACAAAACATTTCATTCTGCAGGGTCAAAGGGAGTGGCAATGGAAAATATAAAGAAACAAATGACGTGTATAGGTGATGCAAATGATGATATCCAGAATAGCTGCCTTCTGAAAGCAAAGTGGAAATGCATGTGCAAGAAAAAAAGTGTCAGCTGTCCCTTGACTCGAGGATGGCGTCTCCTCAGGATGATGAATTTCTGTTGTGGATCATCATGTGACTGATTTTTAACCCAGACTTGGGTTCACGAGGTAGGACATACCACCAGGTAATGTGATCTGCAGTACAAGATTTGCTTCCCTTTCTATCCTTCTGTGCTGCCACCCTATCTCACCATTGAAACACTTAAAAATGTGTGGTAAAGCTTGATGAACAAGTTATCACTATTTTGAAAGATTTGCAAACTCTTCCAGTCATTAATATCAATTCTGCCGTGCTTTAATCAAAAGGTTGAGTGTGTCTTTGTGGTCTTTTGTCATCCCTTGGAACAGTAGTCATTTGAGAGTTGAGAGAACAGAACCTTGCAGAGTGACAACTTTCAACCATCCAGCCAAAATATCCTGTCAATTGTAATTGATCTTGCACGAAATTTTCCCAAATGCTTGTGGAGCTGGCATCAAGGCCACTAACATCTGTTTGGCTGTCCTCGCATTGGGTCAACAGAGGCATTGCTGGTGAAATTTCTCTAGCACTTTTACACAGTCACTCACATGTAGTATAGGAGTATTCTAACTACATGCTCCATACCTTAGGTGGCTTTTTGAGAGATGTGGCTGGCAAGGCATGGAAAGTGCTCAACATATTCCAGAGATGCTCCTTTCAACATATATGGGAGATAAAACACCAAACCAGGAAAGAAAGGTGAAAGGAAGAATGACAGAAGAGACAGAAGTCATAGTCCTGAAATATTTTATCTTGCCACAGATACTGCCAAAGCTTTCTGAGCATTTCCACCATGATCGTTTTTCTTTCTGGTTTCCAACATTCACGGTATTGCTACTGATTCAAATTCATATTCGCCTTGAACACAGCAGCTGTGTGACACATGGAGTAGCTGCCTGCTGCAGTCAGTGCTGCAATGATCTGAGGATTGAATATAGTTACACTTCAGTGTCTATTTGGTAGTAATGAGACCTAATTTCTGGGATCATAGTCCTTAATCCCACAGACAACTGGAGAACATACAACCATAGGCTATTTTTCCAGAGGTCCAGAAAGCTGCCTAAGATGGTGCAGATTAATGAAGGGTCTAATAGCCTATTTCTCAGGGTAGTTGGGGCCCAGACATCAGACCTGCTCTGCTCAGTTTTTCCAAATGAGGCTGCAACCTAGCCAGTTGCTGCCTTGAAATATTTATTGATTTTAACAATTTACTTGAGACAACGGGAGCTCTATCTAGCTCCAAGCACTCCTGCCAGCTGCAATCAACTCCCTTTCCCCTTCCCTGTACCATCTTTCCTCTTTTCTAGCTCCGCACTTACCTGAGAGCCTTTAACAGAAGGGCAAGTACCTGAATCTAGCAGGTGAAAGAATACCTTCTGCTGGATCTTCTTTCATGGTTTGAACTGCACAACATCTTCCTAGTAGCTGACATCTCAGCTTTCCCCTGCCCATTTAATGGCCCATCCTGGTTTCTCAGTGGAGCACTCTGCAAGAATGGGTGAGCAATATTATGATCTCTCACCTTGCCCTACTTTGCTGAGACTGTCGGAATCAGAGCCACGTGCTGAGTGTCCAAATTCAGGCCTGCCCAATACCAAGTGCCAGGTCTATCCAGTCATAATCTGGATAAAGCAGCTTTCACTTGGGAAGTTTGTTGTAGGTCTGTCAGCCTGTTAAACAACATACCTCATACATTTCCAATTCTCACACCAAATGAAGTCACACTACTATTTAAATCCAACTTCGCAATGTGAGCCCAATGCAGTGAGGAACTAACAGCTCAAGGTCTTTGCATCTAGGCTGGACTACAGCCCAGGATCCAAAGGTCAAAAGCTAATGCCTAACCCATTACACAAACCAACTCTTTGCACTTCAGAAACTCTGATGTCTCAGCAAATTCAAGTCCCAAAAATTATATTTAAAATAGGAAAGGTGGAATTCAACTCGCATTCATTTCTACATTTACATATTTTTAAAGTAAGCACATCTTCATAGTTTAACTAGGTGTCACGTTCATTAACCAGAACTCTCACTAAACAAAAGGCTATAGTTGTAAAAATTTCTCCTCCAAATCCAGCAGCTGGATCTGGGCTTTAATTCTTAGGACAAGAAACTGTTTCAAGTGAGAATGGATACTGGTCTGAAGCCTTCCCCACTGACTTCAAGAGCTGCCACCACTGATGGGGTCTCTCGTGGCTGGTAGCAGTTGCCAGATCACATTCTCCTTCCTTCCAGGGCTTTCATGGTACACAATTATCTTACTCTCGTACACAGTTGCCACAACCTTCTTGTCTCTGCTGTGCGCCTCATTTCTCCTTGCAGTATTATGTTGTAGGAGCTGCTGCTTGGGTAATGCCATACAGCAGAGAACAAATCACAACGAGAGCATCCAAAGGCATCAAGACATCATGTCCACTTGTCTTAGCCCGAGAGAAAACTCGCTTCCGAATTACTGTGAAAACTATTGAGATTTCAGAGCTCCGTCATGAATGAGGGTTCATTTTACTTAGAAAATGTCTTGCAATAAACTCACAGGAGCTGGCATGTCCTAATAAATGGTTCCATCTCTTCGGGTACTGCATCTCATTGTCAAATCTCCGACTGTCATTCCCCTGCACCATGATCTCCTGAAAGAAAACCCACCATCATTCACTGTCCTTCCATAATACTACCCCCATTTCACACTCATCTTCCTCTTGGTCTATGAATGTGTTTTTACCTTCCACAGTTGTGTCCATTTTCACACAATCCATGTTTGCATCTCTTGAATTAGTTTCTGTTGCTGCAATAGCAAAATAAATTCACTTACAACCTTGTGTGACACATACACACACACAATGGTGCATTGTTCCTCAGTGTACTTTCAGTCTTTAACACGGTTGATCACAATCTCCTCCTACAGCATATGCCCTATGTTCACAAGGTTGACCCTTGCTTGACTCAATCGTTGCCTTTACAGTTTTTCCAGGAAAACTTCTCCGTCCATCTCAGTGTAAAAATCTGGAACTCCCCAAGGATCAATTTTCAGCCCTTCCCCTTCCTTAAAACCTCCACTTTAGTAGTATGATTAACAGATATCATGGTCACATCCAAATAGACATTAATAAGCTCTACATTTCCATCACTTCTAGGAAGAGCTCAACCAATTTTGTCCTGTTAGATCGTTTGTGGGATAGTAGGCACATGAAATCCCCTCGTGGTGTTAACTAACTAGATACTACTGAGAGCTAACCTACAGGAATGCACTCAAAACTGGCAACTGGATCAGCCACCCAAAGCCAGCAGGGGTCCTTTTAATATATTTATGTCAGTTCCTGATGACATCATCAGGATCTAGTTGCAATTTTTACCCGTAGGCTTGAGTAGGAAATGATATTAATTTCCTGATGTGCCTACACAACAAGGAGCTGGATTGGGACTAGAAGGCCTACACAGGGTAAGTTTAATTTTTTAAAAGTTTCATTTTGGCTAGGCTGAGCACAATTCCATGTCTTCCCAGAAGAATCCCCAGTTGATGTACCATGTCCCTGGGCATACACCTCCAGAAGAGACCTACTTCGGGACACTTATTCTGAAAAGAGCCGTTTTTATTCGTGTTGAAATGTCAAAATTTGAAATTACTTCAAATCTACTTGATCAATTAGCTTGTGACATTCACTTGTGGATGCCCTTCCTGGAATTAGCTATAGCTGGCAGTGTTAGGTGGGACAAGTGGTTCCATCATCAGAGATTTATTTTTTAAAAATCAACTTCTGTTGTGGCCAAGGGTTGAATTGAGCTAAGTTTTATAATCAATCATTTCAAGTAAATACTAAATACAAAAAAGATAGAACACAGTAAGATAGTATACAGTCATGACTCTGACAGGAGGTATGCACTGGACATCAAGCCCCACTACTCCATGAGTATTTAGTATTTACTTGAAATGATTGATTATAAAACTTAGCTCAATTTGTTTCTTTTTACTCGTTAACTAGAACAAAAGACTTTCACCAAGCTATTCAAAATAAAGGTTTATTACAGGTAAACTTTACGCAAACTGATTGCATACTGGTTTTCAACTGAGCTATTTTGGGAATTAAGAGATATACCCTTGAATCCCAAACGCGCACACATTCATTCAGTTAGGGCAAAGCCGTGCACAACTCTGCAAAGCTATTATTCTGAATAATAAAGGCAAAAGAGAAGAAAAATAACAGGTAAAAGGACAAAACTGAGCAGACAGAAGGTGGTTTGATTTCTCACAGTTCCTTTAAATTCCTGTTGATGACATGCAATTGCAAACGGGTAGAAAATCTTCAGACTAGATTTAAGATACAGCTGAGAAACATTTAGGAGTTCTGTTATTTCAAACTTCCTCAGTTCTTTTTTAAACAAGAACCCACCAAGTGCTACATTCAGCTCCAAGCTACAATTCCTACTGACAGAGAGAGAGAGAGAGAGAGAGAGATTGTTGTCCTTGCAAACTTTCCCAGGAATTGCCTATGGATTCGAGGTGTACCTCGAAAATAAAACGCCAATTATCTCTGACCAGAGGCTGTTTCTAGGCAACAGCAACCTAGATCCATTGGGATTTTCCAGGTCTGCTTGCTCAACGATTAAAACAATAAATCTCTAGCCTTATCTCTAGTTAAAACTTTGCTGTACACTGCTTTCCAAGAAACTTTCTTTTTGGTAAACAACAAATAGACCATAGTCTCCTCGAACTTTTTGACTTTCCAGTTCCATGCAATGACATTATAAATCCTTTCTAATAAGTAATGTCCAAACATGTCCATATTCCAATTCTCAATCTGTAAACATTTACATTCTCCAATGTATTGATAATCAGATTAGGATCTTAACATAAGAACATAAGAACATAAGAACCAGGAGCAGGAATAGGCCATCTGGGCCTTCAAGCCCGCTCCACCATTCATTATAATCACGGCTGTACTTTTCGTGGCCTCAGCTCCACTTACCCACCCTCCCACTGTAACCCTTAATTCTTTACTGTTCAAAAGATTATCTATCTTAGCTTTAAAAACATTCAAAGAGGAATTCCACAGATTCACAACCCTTTGGGTGAAGATGTTCCTTCTCAATTCAGTCCTAAATCTGCTCCGCCTAATTTTGAGGCTATGCCCTTTTGTTCTAGTTTCACCCGCCAGTGGAAACATCCTCTCTGCTTCTAAGTTACCTATTCCCTTCATAATTTTATATGTTTCTATAAGATCCCCCCTCCTTCTTCTAAATTTCAATGAATATAATCCCAGTCTACTCAGTCTCTTCTCATAAACCAACACTCTCAACTCTGCAATCAACCTAATGAATCTCCACTGCACCCCTTTCAGTGCCAGTACATCCTTTCTCAAGTAAGGAGACCAAAACTGCACGCAGTACTCCAGGTGTTGCCTCACCAGCACCCTATACAGCTGTAACATAACCTCCCTGCTTTTAAACTTAATCCCTCTAGCAATGAAGAACAAAACTCCATTTGTCTTCTTAATTACCTGTCGCACCTACAAACCATCCTTCTGCAATTCATGCATAGCAGCATGCTGCAATTTTTTTTTACAGTTCAAGTGACAGTCCTTTCTACTGTTATTCCTACCAAAATGGATGACTTTGCATTTATCAACATTGTACTCCATCTGCCAGACCTTCGCCCTCTCACTTAAAACTATCTACAAGTAGTTCTCCTATAACGTGATAGTTGTGTTCTTGTGTGACCTTGCACTATAGAAAATCGCGTCACAGGGAAATCACTATACCTGTACAGCAAAGAGTTGGTGTTATCAAACAGCGTCCACTATTCATCAATCGCGTTACTGCCAATTCATGTTAATTATAGCATTATAGCAGAAATACCCGTATATCCCTCTGCAAAGTTTCGGAGTCCTCTGCACACTTTGCTCTACCACTCATCATAGTGTCATGCACAAACTGACACACTACATGTGGTTCCAAATCAATGTAAATTGTAAACAATTGCGGTCCCAACACTGATCCCTGAGACACACCACTAGTCACTGATCGGCAACCAGAAATGCACTTATTTATCCCCACTCTTTGCTTTCTGTTAGTTAACCAATCCTCTCTCCACACTAATACATTGCCTGTCACACCGTGCACCTTTACCTTATGCAGCACCTTAAGTGCCTTTTGGAAATCTAGATACACCATATCTACAGGGTCCCTGTTGTCCACCACGCTCATAATGTCTTCATAGAATTCCAGTAAATTAGTTAAACATGACCTGCCCTTCACAAACCCACATTGCGTCTGCCCAATGGGACAATTTCTATCTAGATGAATTGCTATTTCTTCTTTGATGATAGATTCAAGCATTTTCCCCATTACAGAAGTTAAGCTAACCAGCCTATAATTCCCCATCTTTTGTCTACCTCTTTTTTTTTTAAAAAACAGTGGCGTCACATTTGCTGTTTTCCAATCTGCTGGAACTGTATCAGAGTCCAGTGAATTTTGGAAAATTACGAGTGCATTGCTATTTCTCCTGCCATCTCTTTTAGTACCCTGGGATGCATTCCATCAGGGCCAGGAGACTTGTCTACCTTTAGCTCCATTAGCTTGCCCAACGCTACCTATTTCAGGATCATGATCGTGTCTAGGTCCACACCTACTTTAGTTTCCTTGTCATCAATTACTGCCATGTTATTCATGTCCTCCACTGTGAAGACTGACAACATACCTGTTCAATGCCACATCCTCTAAAGGACCAATGTTTACCTTAGCCACTCTTTCGTTTTATATATTTATAGAAACTTTTTCTGTCTGTCTTCATATTCTGAGCAAGTCTACTCATAATCTATCTAACTAACTTTTCTTTATAGCCTTTTTTGTGGCTTACTGTTGATGTTTAAAGTTTTCTCAATCTTCTAGTTTCCCACTGGTCTTTGCCACTTTGTATGCCTTATCTTTCATTTTGATAGCCCTTATTTCCTTAGAAATCCATGGACGATTACCCCTTTTTCTACAGTCTTTCCTTTTCACTCGTATATACTTTTGCTGAGCACTTTGAAAAATTGCTTTGAAAGTCCTCCACTGTTCCTCAAATGTCCTACCATAAAGTCTTTGCTTCCAGTCTATTTTAACCAACACCTCCTTCGTCCTATTGTCATCTCTTTTGTTTAAGCACAGGACCTTGGCATTCAATTTTATCTTCTCACTCTCCATCTGTATTCTAAATTCAACTATATTGTGATCACTCTTTCCAAGAGGATCCCTAACTGTGAGATCATTAATTATTTCTGTCCCATTACTCAGGACCAGATCTAGGACAGCTTAGTCCCTTTACAGTCTCCATTACATACTGTTCAAGAAAACTATTGTGGATACATTCAATGAACACCTCCTCGAGGCTGCCTTGACTGACCTGGTTCAACCAATTGACATATAGATTAAGATGCCCCATGATAACTGGCATACCATTTTTACAGGCATTAGTTATTTCTTTGTTTATTGTCTGTCCCAATGATTTTTTCTACTTAGAATTTCTAATTTCCACCCAAATAGATTCAACCTTATTCTCCAGAGAACCAATATCATCTCTCACTACCGCCCTGATGTCATCCTTAAATATCAGGACTACACCACCTCAATGACCTTCCTGTCTGTCCTCCCAAATAGTCTGGATATTTAGTTCCCTGTCATGACCATCCTGCAACCATGCCTCCTAAATCATACTCATTCATGACGATTTGTGCCATTAAACTCATCTGCCTTGTTTTGAAGCTACAAACATTCAGGTAAAGTGCCTTTAGGCTAGTTTTTGTACCTTCTTTTTGAGTGCTAACATCTCCATTAATAATATTACCTGAGTTTTCCTTCCTCTTCTTTCATAGTCTTCAAAGTAGTTAAACCCTCCTGCGTACATTAACCTGCTTTCTTTTCTATTTACCATGATACTTCCTGTCATTTTCCCCTCCCCTTCCCCCCAACTCACTAGTTTAAAGCCCTAGTGACCACCTGATTTAACCTTTTTGCTAGAACACTGGTTCCAGATCGGCTCAGGTAGAGACTGTCCCAATGGTACAGATCCCTCCTGTTCCAAAACTGATGTCAATACCCCATGAAATGCAACCCCTCTTGCCCATCCCACTCCATTAGCCACACGTTTACTTCCCTAATTTCCTTATCCCTAAGCCAACTTGCACGTGGCTCAGGTAGTAATCCAGAGATTATAATCTTCGAAGACCTGTTCCTTAATTTTGCTCCTAATGCTTTATAATCCCTGAACAGGACTCCTTCCTCACCTTGCCTATGTTGTTTGTCCCAATGTGGGCCACAAAAATTGGATCCTCGTCCTTCTGCTCCAATATTCTTTCAAGCCAGTCAGAGATGCCCCTCAACCTGGCACTGGGCAGGCAACACACCATGCAGCAGTCTCAATCCTGCTCACAAAGAATGCTATCAATCCCCCTAATTATAGAGTCCCTTTACATTAACAGGGTTCAAATTTTAGCAGTAATTAGAGTCTGTTCAATGTGTGCTTGAGATACATCTTTGGACTATTTTTAAATCTCACTGTTTCACATCTTCCTTCAGTTAGTTGTTTTCAATTCCACAGCTGGTAGCCCTATGAAATCTGTCTACAGGTAACAGGTAACGACGTTTGGCATTCATCAGCAATCTCACAAAAGAACAATAGAGGTGATCACTTCTGTTCTCAAGCGTCTCCATACTGCAATTGTGAGGCATCTGAGAAGTTGTGGTAATTAAGGCCAAGACTGATTTTGTAACCCTTTAGTGAACACTTTCAGTGGCTTTACAATGCTGCTGTGTGATTCTGGCTGACTAAACAGGTTTGCTTTTTTTTCCCCCCCCTAAAAGGAAGTAACTGTTTTAGCTAATAGTGACCAGCAGGACGGTGGAACCTTCAATATGAGCTGGACAAAAAAAAATCAGAGGAGAAGCCAAGGGTGTGGTAAGAGCTGCTGGGTGAGTTAATTTACTTTATCTAGGAGATCATTCCTGGTGCAAAGGTCAGATCAAATTGCATTTTCATAGGGATTAAGGTCTGGATTTGCCATTGGGAAGACATTTCTGAAATCAATGAGGTGAAAAATGTTTCATTTATTTCTCTGTCAGTTCAGAATGGATTTAAAACTGAGAAATTAAAAGTTAGAGTTTTGGGAGTGAATAAAAAGATGCCGCACTGTAGCAATTGTCACAGCTATGACATTGAGATTTTTTAAAATATACAATGGGCATGAAAATCTTATGTTCTTGCATAGTCTTATTTCTAATCAGTGAGTCAACGCATTTCAATGATGTAATACACCAGCCGAAAATCTGCTGCCAGATACATCACAGGACAGCCACATTTTTCTTCACTAAAACATTGGGAAATAAAGCTTGGCCCACGCTTCAAAACTTCATATTTATTCTTCCAAATCTATTCACATCTCTGGCAGCTGGCTGACGCAGAAAAACTTCTGTTCACTACCATGCTGTCCAACCTCCAATTTACTCCACCACAAAAATGCTACCGCTACCTCCACCTCTATGGCTTTGGTTCCCAACCTCAGTCTAAAATCTTCACCGTGGCTTTGTCAGCTGTAGTCCTGACTATTTCAATGTTCTGAATTACATTTCAATCTCAAACCACTGCAAACTCTTGCTCATCTGAAACCCTGACAGCCATATTTCATTTTACACCAAGTTCTACTCACCCATTGTGCCTTTGCTTGCTGACCTAAATTTCCTTCCAGTTTTCCAATACCTCCAACTTAAAGTTCTCCTTTTTATCTTTAAATCTATACCTAGCCATGCCATTCCCTTAACTTTCATAACCACTAGAACTTGCCTGAAGCTTTACACACTATACCTTTAACCATCTAGCCCCCATACTCTGGAATTTCAACAAGAACTCACATTTATACTGTAGCTACAATATAATTAAAAATCCTAGGATGTTCATGGGTCTATTATGGGATGAATTTGATATCTAGCTGCACAAGGGGATAGAAAGCCAGAAATCCAAAAGCTTGGCCAGAAGCGTGTTTGAATAACATTGAGATAACAAAGATGAATATTGCAACACCAGATAAGCTGGGGCAAGATCAAAATCAGGCAAAGATAAAGGGGTTGAAATAGGCAAACTTAGCTATAATGTAGTGTAAGAGAAATCAGGAACTCACCTGGGAGTCAAAGGTAGTACCAAAGTTGTGAAGTGTCTGGTTTAGCTGTCGACCATTTTCAGAGAGACAGATGGAGTCAGAGGCAAGGGGAGAAGAGTTAGTGACAGAAGGACTAAACACAACAACTTAATTAATATAAAAAGCTGATTCCTCCTTAAACCCCTTTGCCTCTTCTCCTTCTTTAAGATTCTCCTTAAAATCTACCTCTTTTAGTTATCTCCTTATTTATGTCACCACTCCATGTATTTCTGATAAAGGTGCAACATATAGTGATTTAGTGTTTTGCAAAACGAACAAATGGGAGATGAGGTGAAACTATTTCAAACAGCAATTAGTTACAATAAGTTTGTTCTTCAGTCTGGGAGCACGTTAACTATTTTTCTCTCTATAGATGCTGCCAGGCCTGCTGAGTTTGTCCAGCACTTTCAGATTTCCAGTACCCATATTTCTTGATTTTATGAGATTTACCAGGATGTTGCCGGGTATGGAAGGTTTGAGCTATAAAGAAAGGCAGGATAGGTTGCGGCTTTTTTCACTGGAGCGTAGGAGGTTGAGAGGCGACCTGATAGAAGTTTATAAAATAATGAGAGGTATCGATAGAGTTAATGGTACAGGTAGTTCTCCCATAACACAATAGTTGCATTCGTGTCCGACTTTATGCTATAGAAAATTGCCATTAAAAAAATCACGTTATACGGAAACCACCATAGAAAATCACTATACTTATACAGTAGAAAGTTTGTGTTATCCAAACAGCATCCACTATTCATCAATGGCATTACAGCCAATTAACATTAACAAAACACATGTTATAGCAGAAATACCTGTAGATGTCTTTTCCCTAGGATAGGGGATTTCCAGACTAGGGGACACATTTTTAAGATGAGAGGAGAGAGATTTAAAAAGAACAAGGCAAATTTTTTTTACACAGAGGGTGGTTCCCGTGTGGAATGAACTTCCTAAGCAAGTGGTGGATGCAGGTCCAATTACAACTTTTAATAAACATTTGGATAAGTACATGAATAGGAAAGGTTTGGAGAAATGTGGGCCAGGAGTTGGCAGGTAGGACTAGTGTAGTTTGGAATTAAGTTCCGCATGGACTGGTTGGCGGATGGGTCTGTTTCCGTGCTGTATGACTCTATGACAATATTAACGATTAGTGTAGTTAAGGTTTGGAAAGCTCTGTCTCCACCTCTGTGGTGGAGGCTGATCCAGCCGAGGCATTCAAGAGGATGTCAGATGTGTACTTAAACAAAAACAATATAAGGGTTGCGGGAGAACGGCAGGAGATTGGCACCAAGTCAAAACGTTGCAGACAGCCAGTACACAGACAACGGGCCAAACGGCCTAAACCCGCAACCTAAAATTTCTGCGACTCCGTGTATATACAAAAGAAACAAAATGCTTTTGCCGCCGGAACAGCAATGCCTATTGCCATTTCTTGTCTTTTCACGCAAGTTTTCGTTTGACACCCTGCCAATAGCAGATACAAAACATTTACATAGATCAACCAGAGAGACGAAATAAAAACGTTAGGACGAAGAAAAGGCTATAGAGGGTGGGGGAGGGGGGAGGAGAGGCGGGGATTACGTTCTTGACGAACTGCTGACTAAACCTGTAAATAAATCCGAGCAAACCCTTCCAAAGGGTAACACTTGGAGTCCACAGGTATAACGGCCATCTCACCTGTGTGACCTGGCTTGCCCTTCCAAGCCACCCCCCGAGGAAACCGTTAAAGGAAATGGCAGGAGGGAGGGGGGTGAAATCTCGCGAGCAACGCGGGATTACTTTCGGAAGGGCACGGGACTATTTTGTGGCAAGCGCGGAGGACGCTCGATTGTGACGTCCGACGGCCGCGCAGGCGCGAGGCGACCGTTGGAGAGTCCGGGGCGGGGACTGGACGTGGGAGGGGAGGGGCGTGCGCCGCCGGATGCGACGCGGCGGGCGAAGCTATAAATAACTGCGAGTTGAGGCGTTTGACCCTCCGATCCCCGGCTGTGTGTGTGTGTGTGTCTGTGTGCACCAGGCTCCATCCGAGCTTTCCCGTCAGCACACTTTTCTGTTCTATCTCTATACATAAATGATTTAAAAAAAAAGAAAAAAATTTAAAAAAGCGGAAAAAACTCTTACCCAAAAAAATCTAAAAAAAACCCGAAAGAAAAAAAGCTGGGTGGGGGTGAAAAAGAAAAAAAAAGACAACCCGACATCAAATCAAGTCTCAACGTCCAAGAAGAAGGAAGAAAAAGAGAGAAGAAAACAAAATCAACCGAGAAGATTAGCAACAACCTAGGAAAGGAGAAAAGAAGAAAAATACTACAAATTTAAAAAATTAAACCGACGACGCCGACAAGGGGGTGTGTGTCTGTGTGAGAAAGCGAAAGGGGAGAAATATAAAGGAATCCTCGAGGAGATCGTCAAAACAGAAAACTACCTTCAAAACCAGAGCTTCATTCGGAGCGGAGCCGGATCCCGAAGTAGACTGACTCTGCTGGGCCTCGGCCTCCTCCAGCCCTCCCTTCCGCAGGCGCCATCTCCTCCTCCTCTTCCCGGCCCCTCTCTCTGTTTCGCTCGACGCTTGAATCCTCTTCCCAGCCTTTTTTTTAAAAAAAATCTTTTTATTTCCTCCTTAAACCATCTAACCTAATTTTTTTGTCTTCCCCGAGGTTTTTTTTGGAGCGAGTGGAAGTTTTTTTTTGCTGCTGTTGTAAATCCTACCTCCCTCCCTCCTCTCTTTACCCCTTTTTAATTAAAGTGACCGAGCGTTCATTCCCTCTCCGCTGCTGCCACCATGAACCCTAGCGCCCCCAGCTATCCCATGGCCTCGCTGTACGTTGGCGACCTGCACCCGGACGTGACCGAGGCGATGCTGTACGAGAAGTTCTCTCCAGCCGGGCCTATTCTGTCGATCCGCGTGTGCCGGGACATGATCACCCGGCGCTCGCTGGGCTACGCCTATGTCAACTTCCAGCAGCCGGCCGACGGTGAGTGACCGGGTGTACTTGGGGAGGGCGAACGTTTGGTGTCGTTCCTGGGGAAGTAGGATGTTAACTGCGAGGGATACCGGGACTTGACCCGGCCTCCGGAGGCTTCACCACGTGAAACGGCCTCCAGGCCAACCCACTCTCTCAAA
>NC_063335.1:49784353-49790411 GCF_021869965.1 Rhincodon typus
CCCCCCCCCCCCCCTTCTGCCTACTCCAGAGGTGTATGTAGGTGGTTGGAAAAAATAACCGAAATGGAATTGTGTATCATCGTATTCTATCACTGAATGACGCCCACCCCCCAACAAAAAAAAACCCGGATCCTCTTTTATTTTCGAAGGGCCCTTTGACTGACGTCTCATGATAAACTTCGCTGCCGTTCCTAGTTTAACTTTGCAGTTCGACAGCCTAAACTGGTTTACTCTATGGTTTATGCAGTATGGTTTGCTGCCATCTGCGAAGAGATGGGATCCTAACCGATTCCTCTTTTCCCCACTCCCTCCCCCCACCCCACGTGCTGAGGTCAACCCAGTTGCGTTACTATGTCCCTGATTTGATATCTAGTAATCGGATCAGGAATCACAATGATTCAACCGTTCGCTGAATAAACTTGCTGAGCCATCAGCAGTATTCGATGTTAAAGGGTTGCTTCTCAGGTATGCAGTGGTATATTATGCCACTGTTGGCTTTCTGATACTGGTGTCAAAAGACTATTGGTCAAACTCACTTCACCTTGTTCGATACTACGATCTAATGTTTCAGTGCAGAATTTGAGGGAGGACTTTACTGTGTCGGGTGTCATCTCATAGGTTACTTGTGGTGGTGTTTCTTTTGAAGGAACTGTTAAACAGATCTCAGCAGTCCCATCAAGTATTTGAGACTTCATCTTTCTGTAGAAAAGAAAACATCTATTTGTTCTGAGATAACAAGGTGTATTCTAGGGTCTAGGCCCGAAACGTCAGCTTTCCTGCTCCTCTGATGCTGCTTGGCCTGCTGTGTTCATCCAGTGCTACACCTTGTTATCTCAGATTCTCCAGCATCTGCAGTTCCTACTATATCTATTTGTTCTGGCTAGCATTTACTTGAGCAGCATTATTTGCCAATTTATCTCATTGGTTCATTCTTTAAATAAATTATTGCCGTGTTTCCCTATATTACAACTGCACATCGAAAGTAGCATGAAGTGCTTTAGGATGTTGTAAAGTCATAATATAAACAAAACTTGTTGTTTGTTCCTTGAATTGTATTCTGCAACTGAATCTAATTTGCCATAAAAATAAAATTTTGGATTGGCCTAGGTAAGCCAGGGCAGTATCTTCTAAGCAAACAGGCTGGAAATTGAGAAAATTACTCTTCTAACTTGTAAATATTGGGGGGTAAAGTATTGTCTTTACACTTAGTACCATAATCTATTGTGCTTGTGCTTTGAGCTGCTAAATGGGCGAGCTGCTAAATGGACATGCTGCAAGCAAACATTTTGTGTTGGGTTGAAGCTAAATGCCATTTCATATGCCAGATAAGTTGTATATTAGCTGCCTCTGTGAATAAATTGAACAGCTCGACGGTACCTCTCCACACATTCCTGATGGAGTCTCTGCGTTAGTTGATCTGATAAGTGTACCCTTGCCTTGGGAGGGAATGGTACGAAACACAAGTATTTACCATGTCCCTGGTAATCTAATCAAGAATCTCAATGTTTCAGCTGCTTGCTGAGCCATTAGCAGGAATTTGACATCATAAGATTGTTCCTGAGTTACAAGTGCACTGTGTGGTATTGGTGTCAGCTTAATCTACAGCATAAAACATGTATGTTTATGGAATGAAGTTAGAGTAGGCAATGACAGTGGAGGGGGGAGCAATTGGTAACTGGATGCTAACAAGCACAAACTCATCTTGCTAAAGATTACCTGTACCCAGCTACTGTATATCTATACAGATGGTTTCCACAATTAGCAGAAAATTGACAATCTTGGGAAGAAAGAATGCGTGTAGAAGCTGAATCTGTAACCAATGTGGCTTACTGCATTGTGGGAAGGAAACTGAAGAAAAAAGCTTTTGGCCAATCATATTTTTCTGAATTAAATCTGAACTAGGCAAGTATCGGCAAATTTTGAATTCAATTTGTGTTCTTGTATCTTGGAAAGAGATCAGAGTGATGCATTGAAAATGTCTTTGGCAGCTTCATTTTATGAAATTAGTTTTGGGAGTGTAGAAAGCAAACCCTGTAGATATGATTTCATTGTCCAAAATTATTGGTGTGGGCTAAATTTGCAATAATGGCATGAACCATGACTGGAGGAGGGAAGGCAGGTGGTAACTGAGTGCTGGCAACCACAGAAACTCATTACTATGCTGAAGATTGC
The DNA here is from genome assembly GCF_021869965.1 of Rhincodon typus. Classification (NCBI taxonomy): domain Eukaryota; kingdom Metazoa; phylum Chordata; class Chondrichthyes; order Orectolobiformes; family Rhincodontidae; genus Rhincodon; species Rhincodon typus. Next base: position 49,786,526 of record NC_063335.1, read on the forward strand.
GTGGACCTAGCTATTGGACAGCTACACAGATGCAGTGTTTGCTTGACTTTGACTGCGCATGCTTGAGGTTGAGTCTGTTTCAAAGCTGCTGAATTTAAGGGGTAATGCTGAAAACAGTACTTTCCAAAAAAGGATGAAACCTGATGATCATTTGGAAAGGAAAAAAATTAAGGCATGCACAATATTTCTTAAAACCATTTTGTACTGCAGTGTAATAAGGCTTAGTCCTGACATCTAAATTGCGCTATTTCAAAGTCTTTACTTTTCCTCAGCTGAGCAGTCCCTCCTTTCCACCAGTGGGTCCCTTGCTATGTTTCCTGCTGCTTTTGTCCTTCCTCTTCTTTTTCCAACCGAGTTGCCATTGACCTTGACCATGCACTGATTACAGTCCATCCATTTTTGTCATCCCCCAACACGATGTTACCTAAACCACATACTCCCTCCAGCCACACCTGGTCCCTTGTTTCTGCTCTGGCACCCTGATCTCCTCAGCCACCACCAGTGGCTCTTCCTTTTCCAATCCTTGTGCACAAGATATAGCACCTGCCCTGTTGCCTTCTTCCTTGCCCTTGTCCATAGCATTTAGCACCTACTGGTGAAACAAAGATTTACTTTATACTTATGGTTTTATATACTGTATTCACAGCTCACAATACAATCTCCTTTATTAAACAGATTGGGTGGCCACTTTCTGGACCATCTCCATTAAGCATGTAGATGTGCCTTTAGCTTCCAGTTGCCTATTATTTTTTGTTTGCTGCATTTCTATACTGACCACTTTGCCCTCAGCTGCTGGCACTTGTCTGATGAAACTTGCGTAAACTTCCCTATTTGTTTGAATGGTGGCTATTGGCAATTGTCCTATTGTTGCATTGTTCCTTCCTGTTGATTCATCTTTCGATCCTTTAAGTGGCCCTTTTGCCCTGGAGTGTTATCTCTTTTGTCAATTAATCAGTCCTGCTTTTTCTATCCTATCATAGACCTTACTTTTTGTTCTTTTCCCCTCCTCAGCACCCCTTTCCCTGCTTATGCAGTTAGAATCTGCTGTAATTTACTTTTTCCAATTCTGGTGAAAAGGTCTATGACCTGAAAGGTCAACTTTGTTTTTGTCTCCACAGATGTTGTCTGATTAGCTGAGTACTTCTAGCATATCTTGATTTTATTATGTTGAATTGGTTTCAGAAGTGTGACACATGAGCTCAATTATCTTTACTCGTAAATTACATATGAGCAATCTATAACATACTGAAAGTTAACAGTGGATTCCTGTATTTGCTTTTTTATTCAAACGTGCAGTGTGGGTGTCACTGGTTAGGCCATTGTCGATTGCCCATCCCTAATTCTCCTGGACAACGTGGAGTAATATGCATCCTTTTAAATGCTGCATTTCTTGTGGTGTAGGGGTAGCCACAGTGCTGTTTGGAAGGGAATTGTAAGATTTTGAGCCTAATAAAGTTTGCAGAAATTTACTAAATCTTATTAATATGAAGATGGCTAATATAAATCACTTAAATAAAATTATGATGAAAAACAACATTCAGCATCAATAAAAGAACATATTCCTGGACTGGATCAAAAGAAAATCAAAATCAGACGTTAGAGAGTACTGCAGTGTGCATAGTCATAACCTTCTTTGGTACAATGCATTGTTCTTATCATATTGTAGGAGCAATTGTTAAGAGTACAGAAATAAGAACAGGAGTAATCTACACATTTGGGAGTTAATTGCTTGGAGAGTTGAACTGTGGAAATGAGGTGGGTGGATGTCTTCAAATTAGTTGTAATGTGCCTTTTTAAAACTAAGATCTAGGAATAGATCTGAATAACTTGAAAGAAAAATAGAATGTCGGTGTAATCAATAATTTAAATTAATGCAATTAAAATGCTCCAATGAAGAAAAGAAATTGAGCAACTTCTAATAAGGAGCATTTAGAGATTCATTGAAATGTAGAAGTTCTTAGTTCTATTAATTCTTTAGCTTGAGTTTTGTAGTGCAGGTTCAACTAAAGATGGGCTTCCAAGTTGAGTTCAATTTCATTGTTCCTGTCATCGTAAGCAAAATTGATGAAAGGGTTGTAGCTGCCAATTTTAAAATTTTCTGTAAAGGCCTTTAAAGAAATGTGATTGGTTGAGCAGTGTCCCCTCCAAACAGTGAATAAAATTTTGCACTTGCCAATGACATATTTCCACATCCATGTTCCCTGTCATTATTCCAAAAAACCCAACAGCAACTTCTGGAGTTCACACATTGACATTTGGCATGTGATGTCAGCAAGCAGAATAATTGGCTGATCACACTGAAAAGTATGTAAAGAATAAACCAGGAAGGTGGGATGCATTTGTGGAAATGATTTCCATACACATGGAAATCCAGAAGGTGTTGTCAGTGATTCTGTGCTGCTCGGGATTGTAGTGCCTGAAGATTGCTATTAATTAGAAAGCACTGAACTGTGAGAATGTTCACTTTACACTTTAGCCTTGTTGTGAAAATTATTGTTTTGAATTGTGCTATGTTGAAAGAGGTGCTACTGTGTTTTTTTACAGTATATTAAACTCATAATTACTGGTATGCTGCTTCACTATGCCTGAAAGCTTCATTCTAAATTTGTGGAATGTCAAATTCCTTATGACGCATTTGCTATTTCAGTTTGTACCTTAATCTTAAATGTAAATCCCAATTATTTAGTTTGCTGTCTTTCTAAAATGAGATCAAAAAATGAAGAATCATAAGGCCATTCACTTCCTGGTTTACACTGTCGTATGCTTCACTGTGATTAGCTGATTGCTCTGCTTGCTGACATCACATGCTGGATGCCTGGAGATCCCCTTGACTTGACACCAGATCCAATGACAGAAAAGGGAAAACCCATGTTGTGTTGTATCTTTGTGGGCAGTTTTCTTTGAGATCAATGACTACTGTCATTGTTGACAAATCTGACATGTCTGTGAAAGTTGAAAATTTATATTTAGGTGACATACATAACTATTTAGTTAAAGTGTATATTGAGGGTAAATGATGTACCAAAAGAGACAGCCATATGGAATTATTCAGAGGTTGAAAATCTATTAAATGTGAATTGAATTGGCTAGGTACTTGTGACACTGATGATATTAATTCATGGGTACTCACTAATTGTCTATTGTTTATGATTATTATAGTGCATATAATGTGTTATACTTTTTACCTGTTATTTTCCCTTTAAGGTCCGAGAATTTACTTTTGTATCCAGATTTCAAACATCTCTAACAACATATGAATATGGAAAATTCTTAATTTGATTAAACTGATGCCCTGAAATGTGAGCTCCTTTAGATGCTTGACTGGATTTTTTTTGTTTGCAGGTTTTAAAAATAACCCTCGGGCAATTTGTTAATGTAAACAAATATTACGCGCTAAGTTTCTTTTTTTACCATCTTCCCTCAGCTGAGCGTGCTTTGGATACAATGAACTTTGATGTCATCAAAGGCAAGCCTGTTCGTATCATGTGGTCTCAACGTGACCCATCTTTGCGGAAATCTGGAGTTGGCAACATTTTCATTAAGAACTTGGACAAATCAATTGACAATAAAGCTTTATATGACACTTTTTCAGCTTTTGGAAACATACTTTCTTGCAAGGTGAGAATTAGTTGGACCTCAGTTATCATTCTGTCAAATACCTTTCAATTCTCAAGTTTACCCTGCCATATTTTTTGAGAAGAGTGGCTTCAGCAACAATGAAAATCTGCCTGAACTTGAAATTCAGTTGGTTATTGTTTGTCACCTTCTAAATCTAGTTAAATCTAAATAAAAACAGAAAGAACTGTAGATGCTGGAAATCAGAAATAAACACAGAAATTGCTGGAAAAGCTCAGCAGGTCTCAGACCGTTCTGAAGAACGGTCACT
>NC_063335.1:49790421-49842946 GCF_021869965.1 Rhincodon typus
GATTTCTTTAGGGTCGCTGGATCTGTAATGTTAACGCTGATTTCTTTCCACCAATGCTGCCAGACCTGCTGAGCTTTTCCAGCAATTTCTGTTTTGTTGCTAGTTAAATCTAAATTTTGTTCTATTCCTGTTAAACACTAGTAGCCATTTTTCTTATTCTAGATTTCAGCCATTGTGAACGTTCTAGTGTTCAGTTTGATCTGTATTGATTCCCTTAATCTTACTTCCTGAGTTGTCTTTTGTAACTAAACAATGCCATGCTCTTCATCCTGCCAGATGATTTAAGCTGGATCCTATCCTTTTGCACCACTTCTAATACTTCAATGTTGAACAGAATATTCCAGATATTCCACTGTGACAGTGCCAGAAACAGACTTTCTCAGATACAGGAATTTGATACAACTCTAAATTTTGTTACATTTCCTAACTTTGGCTGTAAATTCTTCTAGCCTGGAGCTGCAACATCAACAAATTTTACAGTACTTAATGCACATTAAGAGAGGGATGAAATTGTTTACTTCAGGAGTGACCCACATAACTCAAATTTCAAATGAACTCGCATGTATTTAAGGCCAGGTCTAATTTACGTTAAAGTAAGACTTCCCTTTATTATCTAAACATAATTCTGAAATAAATATTTGAGTGTCAAATTCTCAGTCACGTTGTTGTCAGCTCATCCAAAGCTATGTTGTTTTGCTCCTTCCAACTTTACAAATTTAAACTAATGCCATCAATTTAAAATTCTCATTGCAGTGTTCAAATTCATTCGTGACTTGGCGTGCACCTCCTTCTTTCTTAAACATATCCTGCACTACTTCAGAATACTCTGATTCTGTTCTCTCATGTATCGTTCCTCCTTTCAGCCCATCATTAGCAACTGTCATCATCTACCCTCTGACTCCAAGCTTCCTTCCCCCTACTCTTGACTTCCCTTTTTAAAAACCCACCCCACCCAAACTTCAGATCAGCTCCCCCTACTAATTACTGCATAGGATCATTGTGTCTCTTGGTTTGATTTGCATCTCTGCCATGTTCCATTGTACACTCTTCTATGTTGAAAGTAATGTAAAAATATAAATTGCTACATTTTATCAAAAGTAAAATCAGTATAGAAAATGTAGTTTGATATGGAAAACATAATATTTATTGTGTTAAATAAAATCGAATTGTGCATTGTTAACCAAGGACTTTATTCCCACCAGGTGGTTTGTGATGAAAATGGGTCTAAAGGCTATGGATTTGTTCATTTTGAAACCCACGAAGCAGCAGAACGAGCCATTGAAAAAATGAATGGCATGCTACTTAACGATCGTAAAGTGTACGTATATGGATTTTAAATATCTGGATCTTGACTATATTTTTGTTTTAAAAATAAGGCTTTTTACTGCAGGATATAGAAATCAGTGCCGAAGAATGTTAAATATTAGGAGGCTTTCTACCACAAGATTTACGTACTGTAGAAAAATGCTAATTAAACATTTAACTTTGCTTTGAGTTTCTACAGAGTGACTTGTCAGAAGTCTGATTTTTAACTGAGCAAATAGGTGGCTGACCAGAACGCATAGCTGGTTATGAGGTGGCTCATTTAGCTTCAATATTTCTGGGCTATCAAGAGACAACATTCACCAGAGCTCATTCACCTGGCTGCTTTCCAGTAGCCTCATTAAAGTGAATGTTTGGGTGTCAGGTAGGGAAATAATTGCATTGTCTGTAATTATCCCACTTTTGAACAACTGCCACCTATCCAGATTAAAGGATGAAAAATTCTTGCTTAAGTGGCATCTTTCTGTTAGAAAACATGCCAGAGGCTGTACACGTTGTAGAGCCTCTGCCGACGTATGCGAGAGTCCTGCTGTTAGGGAGGAATAAGAATTAAAAATACTGGTAAATAATTTTAACATTCATTCTATAGTTTTGTAGGTCGTTTTAAATCCCGCAAAGAGCGTGAAGCTGAGCTTGGAGCCAAAGCAAAAGAATTCACAAATGTTTACATCAAGAACTTTGGGGAAGATATGGATGACGAGAGGTTGAAAGAAATCTTCAACAAATTTGGTGAGTTTCATTTCATCCTTGTGTCTGTTTATTTGATAGGTTTGCAAATCACTGCAAGTATCAGATTTTGGATCAAAGAAAGGATTGATTTTTGCTTTCTCCCTGACCCAGTTGTTTTGTCTGAAAATTGTTACATTTCCTTATTTATTGCAATTATCATTGCTGTATCTGCTTTAAATACTTAGTATGGTCATTTTTGCCTTGAACTTTAGAATTCCTGAAATTTGCACATGCTGGAATAGTTACGGTTGTACTAATTGTTTGCCTGAGATGACCATGGATTTTGTCTGACATGTTATAGTTCAGTAACTTTCACAATAATTATGTATAAAAATTCACTCCCCTCATTTATATTTTGAGATATTCAGGTTGTTAATTCTAACCTGTTGGTATTGTGAAACAACACTAAAGCTCATTCAGATCGCACCCTTTCAACAAATATGACTTAGTTGCCTGTTTTTAAGATTAACAAGGTGAAGAAATATTATAAAAATGGCATGTAAATGAATTTTCATTCTACTTTCACCTGTCATTATGCACACTAAGCTCCTTGATTATTAATTGTCTACAGGAAGATATTTTGATCCATAGCTATAAAACACTGTGTGAGATCGTTTGTATTTTCATATTCCTTTGTGTAACTGCTTTCATTTCACAAAAATGTAGCTTTATTAGTTAACTATTTTCCAATGTGTCTGGTCTTCTCCCTGTATGTTTGACACACTTGAGGGGCAGAATTGACCAAGTAAATACAGTGTTAGATAATTTAAGGAGGCTTTTAAATTTGTGCCGCATTGATTCGAATAACAAAGTCTATGACAAGTTCATAAACCACCTTGTGCAATCTTTTTATAGGCGCATTCCTGAGTGTAAAAGTCATGACTGATGACAGTGGAAGGTCCAAAGGCTTTGGCTTTGTCAGTTTTGAGAAGCATGAAGATGCACAAAAAGTAAGCTCTATAAAGTCAAGTGATAAATCTCTAAAGGTACTTTACTGAAATTGGATTTGTACATAATTTTCAGTTGAGAGTTTAGTATGTATCTAGTACCTAGACCTTCCAGCCTTTGCAGTAGATCATTAGCTGAAAGAATCATTGTAGATGCAGCAAATTATTTTGGTCATCAGTTTGTACATTAACTGAAATTATGCTGGACGTTCGTTCCAAATATTAACGTGTGGATTGTGTTTATTAGGCTGTCGATGAGATGAATGGCAAAGAAATTAACGGGAGGCAGGTTTATGTTGGCCGTGCCCAGAAAAAAGTTGAGAGACAGACAGAGCTGAAGCGTAAATTTGAACAGATGAAACAGGACCGGATCACAAGGTACCAGGTAAGTAGCAGAGTTGCTGGTGTTTGTAAACTCACTGACCTCCGGCAAGCCAGGTTATATCTCTGAAAATGGGTGCCAGATGTATCTGCTTTTGGATTGGACTGATTGAAAGTCACTTCTGGTAATAACTTTACAATTCACAAAGTGGCTACTGGAATTAGATTTCATTGTTTGTAATAAAACAAAAATAAATGATTCATTATGCATAACTTAACCTGATCTTGAAGGAAAATCTTGACTTGATATAATTCGGTCTAGACTGTCCTCATAAGGGGGAGGGTGCACACATAGTTTTCAATAATTGATAAGCCCGAAGTTAACACTGAAATTAGTCATCCTTGTTTTTCCGTTAACCTGAATGTTTAGGCGTTCAATTGCTGTTTTTCATCTACCTGGTGTTCCTTGGCAACACAAAACACATTTTAATGTTCCACATGGACACTGATTGTTTAATAATGACCTTTAGTGTTGATAGTAGCCCACATATTGTTTGTTTATTTTTCAGAGGGGAAGAAATAAGTTTCTGTTGCTTGGAATTGGCTGATAATTCTGTATGGCAGTAAAAGTAGTCCCATTTTCAGGATTACTTTATTGAGCATCTTTGTTCATTTATGCATACTTTGTGGACTTCTGGCAAGGCCCATTATGTGTTACACATTCTTAGTTGCCCAGGCAAAGGCAGTCTGGTTGAGTTTCAGGATTTCAACCCAGAAACAGTGAAGGTGTAGTTAGGATGGCATCTGACTTGAAGGTGGTAGATTATTCGGTTCTCTTAAATCGATTAGATGTGGGTTTGGTCAATGCTGTTGGAGGATGTGCTGCATGCCGCTTTATAGATAATACAGCCACGGTCAATCCGTGATGGGTGGGTTGCTGAACAAGCAGATTACTTTGCCGTGGATGTTAGTTTTTTAAGTGGTGCTAATGGCATGTGACTTGTCCCTCGTAGACAAGACTGTGCTGGAGATGATTGGGATCCCTCTCCCTTTGTGCTAGGTATGACTCCATCAAATGGAGATATTTTCTCCATATTGACTTTAATTTTACTAGATGATTACACTCAGTCGAAAACTGGCTTGATGTCAAGGACAGTCACTTTTCGCATCTTTTAGCTCTTCATAGCCTTGGAGCAAGCATGAACCAGTCAGGTCCGGAAATGTGGAACTCTCGCTGAGCTCTGAGCAGATTATTGATGAATGAGTCCTACTTGGTAGCATGGTCACCAACACCTTGCAGGCACTTTGATTGTGAAAAGGCCCATGTGGCACAATTTTTGTTTGTGGACAGAAGGTAACTGGGCAGTTTTCTATTTTGGTGAGATGACAGCAGCTGTATTAATGGAGGTCTGGCTTATTCTGGACCCTAGATCTTCAGCCATTGCTACCTCTAGTGCTTTCAGCTGCATTTGAAAGTTAATTGAGTTTCTGAAATAGTATTTTACATGGTGTAGACGTTGGTAAAGGCTGAGACAGATCATTGTCCTGAGGGATGGCAATGGTTTCAAGTGTTTCAGCCTTGGACTGCACCATTGTTGATAATGTTGATGTTTAAGGAAATACCATTTTTTTTGTTGTATGTTGGTTGCATATAGCGTAACTTCAACTTGTGGGGTTGCGTAGCTGTATATGTAGTATATAAGATACTGCTTCTGCTGTTTATTATGCAAATGCTGTCATTCAAGGTTTCCTTAGACCTGTTAATCATCCAAAGGGTAAATTAAGACCAGAAAGTAACAGCTAATCTGGAAAATGCTGTGCTTCTGGTGGTTATTCCAGTATACTTGTGATTAAATATGATTTAATTTCAACTATTTTTCCATTATTAGGGGGTTAACCTCTACGTCAAAAATCTGGATGATGGTATTGATGATGAGCGTCTGCGCAAAGAATTTTCACCATTTGGCACAATTACCAGTGCTAAGGTATTTGTCTACTTTGTTTTCATTTTCATAATGTCTATTATAAGAGGAACGGTTTAAGCCAGTGTGTTGTAGAGATATATTGGTGGTGGATAACTTTAAAAATTATTTTGTGTTTTGCTTTAACCTCCGAGCACGTCCTAAATATGTAGATGGTGTGGTTTCCATTAAGAATCTATCCATGAGGTAGACATTATAGAAAGGAAGCTTAAAGGAAACATTTGCGAGAATTAATCCATTTTGAATATTGTCTGGACAACTGTTCTGATGTTTTCAGATGATTTGATTTAATGAATGGAATAATTAGTAATCAGAATGGCATAATCTCAATGTTATCTGTAGGTGATGATGGAGCATGGTCGTAGCAAAGGCTTTGGATTTGTTTGTTTCTCCTCACCAGAGGAGGCTACCAAGGCTGTAACGGAGATGAACGGCCGAATCGTGAGCACAAAGCCCTTGTACGTTGCTCTGGCTCAGCGCAAAGAAGAACGGCAAGCTCATTTGACAAACCAGTACATGCAGAGAATGGCGAGTGTCAGAGCTGTACCAAACCCTGTAATCAATCCTTATCAGCCAGCTCCACCCTCTGGCTATTTCATGGCGGCTATCCCTCAGGTAAGTGTATACTGTATACCAGCTGAAGAGCTGGTGGTGAAATGGAAATTTTTTATTGGTAGAAAATAGTGTTATTAGCATATCAAAAATGAACGTATGCAACTAACATCTGCTTTTTAAAAATATGCTTGATAATAACCAAACCATTTGTTCACAAAGGCACAGAATCGTGCTGCATACTACCCAGCAAGCCAGCTTGCACAACTTCGACCAACCCCTCGATGGGCTGCTCAAAGTGTCAGACCCCAACGTAAGTATATCAGCAAAATGGTGATTTTAATGGACTGTTTTAATCATGAGAACATTTGTGGCATGATTATGGCTTAATTCAGGTTTTTAACATTTCTGTGGAATTACTTTTGTCTTTGCCAGCATTCCAGAACATGCCTGGTGGTATGCGTCCAACAGGTCCTCGACCACCAGCACTCAGCTCCATGAGACCAACTTCTGCTCAGGTGCCACGTGTCATGAGCACTCAACGTGTTGGTGAGTTGACTGTATTTTAAACACTTTTTGCTCTGTAGAATTTGAGAGGCACATGTTTGTCTCAAGTTGATGTGTAGTTCTATGTGGCTGCAACAATTTCTGTTGCGACTTCACTGTATCTTGGAAGCTTGGCAGGAGTCAATGCTCTCCCTGGTGGTCCAGATGATTGATGGAGAGCTGCTGGCCTCTGGCTAACAGGTCTTGAAGGGTGTGACCTGTGACATTCTGATCCTTGATCCTAGGGAAGGTGTAGCTCTGCCAGTTGTTTGGTTGCCACTTGAAGGGGAGGTTGTGGCATAGTGAAGATGTCGCTAAACTTGCAATCCAGACCTCCAAACCACTGTTCTAGGGACATGAATCCCACCATAGCCTATCATGAAATTTCAATTCAGTAGAAATTTGGAATAATGGAAAGTTGGCTTCATGGTGACCATGTAACCATTGTTGATTTTTCTTTTGTAAAAACCCATCTCATGCCCTTTAGAGAGGGTAATCTGCCCTCCTCACCCTGTCTGATCTGGTGAACATATGGTTCTAGACCCAAAGCAAACTGACTCTTAACTACCCCCTGAAATGTCCTAGCAAGCCACTCCATTTAAGTACAATGAGGGGTGGGCAACAAATGATTGCCTAGCTAGTGACACCCCACTTCCTTTAAACATGTTTTTAAAAATGAAATCATGGACCTTCCCAAAAAGAGGCGATAAATTGCTTTTGCTGGTCGGAAAGCTGGCAGTCAGGACCCCTGTTGCCTCTTAACTACTGTCCTGTTACCTTCATTACTTGCTAAGGTCTATATTAGGTGGGCTGGTAACTCATCTGTGTCTCCTTAAAAGAAGCAGAAAAAATTGTTTCCTCCCTTTTTAAAATTTGTGAAGAGACAGAGATTGGCTATGGCTGCTTGTCTTTCCAAAATTGGTAGTAGATGGTTGCCAGTAAGAAAAACACATTTATTGTCTTCAGCCTCAAACTCAAGTAGGTATTTAGAAGTTTGTGTGTTGTACTGTAGGCAAGCTACAGCTGTCTTCAAACAAATAGCAATTTATTCTGTTGCATTAATCAGCCTTGCGTTGAATTTGTAAAAAGTGGAAATCTAAAATACATAGCAGCCTTTAAATTTAGCTTCGATTGTGGTTTCATAAAACCTTTTCCCACCAGTGCCATTTTGAGGCTTGGAACATATCATGACCCCTTGGTTTGGAGGGCTGGGTAGGAGGAGGAGAAGACCAATCAGAGCAGGCTAAGTCATTGCTACCTTGAAGCTAGCAACCCCAGAGTCTTAGCTCATGATTCCACTTTGTGGTGTAGAAATGTTAAACCACTCCACTGTTTTGAAAAGTACTCAAAGCTGTGATCAGTTTTATCACTATTACTCAAAATGGAATCCATCTGCGTTTAGGACCTTGCACTTATTGTCTTGGGAATTTAAGGTGGTGATGTTTATCTCCCATATTTCCATTGAAAAATAGTATCACTTAGTTGTGCACATAGTTTTATCTATCATTTGCCAATCTTGTCCTGATTTATGACTGTCTGATAAGGAAGAAGCTGTCATGGATTCTAGCCCGTCTCAAATGCTAGGCTAATATTTTGGTACATTGCTTAGTTATGGTGTTTCATTGAGTTGGAGCAGTAATTGCATTTTTGAAATGCTTTGGACAGCCAGCCTCAGTTGTGAAAATTTAAGTCAAAATTGTATGCAAGGGATTCCCATTTGTCTGAGATAAACAAAGACGAGTCAGGTACTGGGCTGCATGTCTCAGGATGATTACATTTCTCTCTCGTGGGTGGTACTATGCCTGTTGGTCTAAGTATTCTTCGAAGTGAAGACAACTAATTCAGTGGGCTGTTAAATAAAGTTATCCAAAAATTAGTATAAGTTTTTTTTTAGTACTTGGTATCAAGACCTGTCCATTTGAGTTGCCACAATATCTGTACTGTTAGCTGAATGGAATGCCATTAATTTTCCATGGTTGATTGTTGTCTCCAATTCTTGTGTGAAACTCAATTAGCCTGTCAATATTTCCTTTAATTATTTCGTGGTAGCTCAGATAATTACAGACAAAAGACTTTGAGAATTTTGGACTTTTGGGAGTGTTTTATCTTTATTATTTTGTAAGCCAACACAGCAACACAGACAATGGGACCGCGCCCTGGTGCTACTGCTCCCGGTGTCCGTTCATTTACACAGTACAAATATGCTGCAGGAGTACGTAATCCTCAACAGCATCTAAATGCTCAGCCTCCAGTTGCTATGCAACAGGTATGTATACTATGTTCTTGCTCCCAAGTTTTACTGCTGCAATATCTTGTAAATTAAGCTATCCAAGCTTATGCAACACATGATCACTACACAAATGAAGTCTAATTGGAAAGCTATTGTACTTCAGGACTGCCCTGACAGCCATTACCTGTTTCATGTAGATGAACCTAATACATTCTAGTGTATATCCACTCAAGTATCAGTCTTGGTTAGTGGTATTAGTTCCATGAATCAGAAGGTTGTGTGTTAATGCTTTGCTGCACAGACATGGCAGCTTTTCCTAGATTGACAACTATGGAAGTGGTCTTCTAAGGACTTTTTGGATATTTAATGAATCTGGATAAAATAGGTTGCCAGTTTAAAGCTTCTACGCACTTGTTTCAAATAGTGTAAAGTTATCTAGGTTAGCTCAATGTTGGCATCTGATTGTTAATTTATTCCATTCATTTAATGGCTTTAGTAGTCACTGCTATTTGTGCTGTTTTTGAGCTGTTCTCCCAGTTTAAGTATATTCTGGTAACAACAAACCTCTATAATCGAGCCTTTCTGATTGCTATCAGCAACCCCTTACTGGCCACAAAGCATGCAAATAATGAAAACCCACATGCTGGAGATCAGTGGCTCACGCAGCACCCGTGGAGGGGAGAGCAAGCTAACAGAAAGAATCATCCAAACTCGACATTAGCTTGCGCTCTCTCCATGGATGCTGCCTGACCTGCTGTGATCTCCAGCATCTGCAGTAATTTGCTCCTAAGTGCAAATAATGAACTGGTGTTGTGATGTGGGTGGTGATTAAAGGGCAGTTTGGATCTCAGAATTTGCTTTTTCTGAAATATTGTAATCATCTGATGAAAATGACATAACTTAAAAACTTCACAGGATAAATGTTCTCCCTTTTCAGCCTGCCGTTCACGTACAAGGCCAAGAACCCCTGACTGCTTCCATGTTGGCTGCTGCCCCTCCCCAAGAACAGAAGCAGATGCTAGGTAAGAATCCAATTAAAGTTAACAAAGATAGTGATAAAAGGGAATTGTTTTTTCTGTATAATGGCAAGCAAGACTTATGCAAGGCAGAGATGACCGCTGCACCTTATCATGTGTATTAATTCTAATAGAATGGTAAATTATAGTTAAACCAGTGGCATTCAAGAAAATGAGAAATAGAAGACCACGTGGCCCATTAGGCCTGCCCTGCCATCCGTACGATCACGACTGATTTCGGGCTTCATTCAACTCCACTTTCTTGCCTGCACCCCACATCTATCAATTCAGAGTCTATAGTGATTTAAATATAGTCAGTGGTGACACATCACAGCTCTGGGGTAGCTATTCAAAATTAGTTTTTGGGTGAAGATAATCAACTCCCTGTCCTGAGATTGTGCCCATGTTCTAGATTTTCCAGGAAACAAAAACCCATCAACTACCCTATCAGGCCCTTGCAGAAATTTGAATGCTTCAGTGAGATCGCCTGTTGTTCTTTTAAATTTCAGAGAATACATAGACTTGATTTCCTCAGTCTCTCATCACAGAATAACCCTTATCCCAGTCGGAGTGATAATGTGGGCATAGTGCCACAGGACTTTCTTAGGCTGTGAAAACATTGAAGTGGTTAAGGAAGTTTTGTACAACATGTATCCATTCTGTATGTGACCTTTTGGAATATTTGATGCTGACACAAATTACTAAAGAGGAAAGATTTCAGTTTCCCACTAATATTCAGCTTTATTGCAATCAAGCAGAATAAGTCTGGAGTCTGGGTGATTGGAATATCAATGATATTTGAGGAGGTATATTTCTAGAAGTTCAGGTTATTATAAAGATGTTTAACATGCAGCTAGTTTTTGCATTGTTGCTCAGTTATTCAGTGAAATATTTCCTTGCAGGTGAGCGACTTTTCCCCTTGATTCAGAATATGCATCCAAGTTTGGCAGGTAAAATCACTGGAATGCTTCTTGAGATAGACAACTCTGAATTGCTTCATATGTTGGAGTCACCAGAGTCTCTGCGCTCCAAGGTAAATCTGTGATGCCTTTGTTTATATAGAAAATAAAATGTAATTGTTATGTATATTTGCCATTTCTGCAGTTATGTGGCTGCAATTTCATACGATGCAATGATTGTTTTGACTTTTCTAATTCAGGTTGATGAAGCTGTTGCTGTACTGCAGGCCCATCAGGCAAAAGAGGCTGCTCAGAAAGTAGTTGTGCCAAATGCTGCAGGTGTTTAAATTTTTCAGGTGAGCACTGATGGAGGATATACTTTCACAAAAACTGTAACTATGATCTTTGAGCACCATATGTTGTTCCAGATTTTTAATTTCATTCCATCTTAAAATCTGGCCGCTTACAGTCCATGTTCATTTGATTTAATGCTGGGTCAAGTTGGAGATGGAACATGGTGCCAGGTTCTTTTATATGTAACTGCAACTAAGTTGTCCAAGTTTATTTAATCATTGAAGTGTAATTGAACCAAAATAGTTGAGAAATTCCCCAATCACTGATGTGGGCACTAATGCTGGGAAGCTGATAACCTGAGTTACTTTTACTGTAGTTTTTAGCATGTTTTGATTCAAGTCTTGGCTTCATTTTCCTTTAGTGTAAAATTATCAAAATCTGTTTATTTCTCTGCAGCGCTGTGCCCCTTTGTTTACTGGAAATTTTACAGACCTGTTATGAAATATACACTAGATTAAAATGTTTACATGAAATTAAGTTGAAACAATGAATATACATAATATTTCTACTTTTATTTTTCCTGTAGGAGGAGGACCTTGAAGCTTGCATTTATTGAAGAAAAAAATTTAAACATTGGAAAAAGCTAAAAAATTTTAAAACATCGCAAAACAAAAAAATTTATACAAAAAAAGAAAGGAAACCTCTAAGCTGATGAAACAAAGTCACTGCCAGGTCTGGCATAAGTGATGCTAGTCCTAGACTTAAGGGAAAATACCAAAAAAAATTGTAAAATGAAAAGTTTTCTAGGCCGGGGTAGGTGTTTTATGCACAGAAATGTTGTTTGCATTCCTTTCTTTAAAGTTTTGTAATCCATTACTGTGGAAATGCTCAGCAGATCCACACTGTTTTTAGTTAGCAGTGTGTTTTGATGGTTGAGCATTAGAAACTGAAACGGAACGTTTGGATTATAGAATGCTTGCTTTAATAAAAATGCTGAATAATGATGTGTGTGGATTCTTGTTTAAGGTTGCGCTTGAGTTAAGTTCTTTTAGTAGTAAGTGTTCTAAAATCTTTGATTATAGTTGAGTGAATAAAAAAATTTCCTTGGTTGAATAGAATCCCATGTTCAATTGAGTTTAGGACACCCCAAGTTCTACAACCATACTAGCTACTCATTGATATTTGCTTTTGGAATATGCACTTTCATTGGTACCTTCAATGAAGAATGACAGAGAATCCAAAGTCATGACTGGTATTTTCTATAGAAATTGGAAAACAGCAGTAGTTACTCCTCTGTCACTCTTGCTGTCAGTCTATAAAATAAAATTATTGGAGTACAGCCCCATTCAAATATGATTATCAAAAGGATGCATCAACCAGCTTTGTTGTAAATAGAGTAGAATTCTAAATTTCAGTAGTAGATACAATGCACCAGAGGGGAAAAAAGTTAAATTAAATTACCAGCAGCCCTGAAAGTCTAAGCATTTATTTTTCCTTTGAGTATTTCCACGTTATGGTCAGCTTTATGATAGTTCCCTCCACCGTTTAGAATTGTTACAGGTGTTCTGCATGTTGCACAATTAAAAATGGCCAGTATTTAATGCTAAATTCTTGAATAGATCTCTGGAAAGTCCTTGAACAGTCTAGATCTTTTTACATTCTATGGAATGTGGTGGAATTCCAGATTACTTTGGTGTTATTTTATGCTGACAAATTGTTTTGAGTAGTTTCCTGGCCTTTGTATCTCTATTTTGGTAGTATAACCCAAGACGTAGATCTGTATTCAAGTGACATGTTGTCAGTAATATGTAGTGATTTCTGCATCAGTAATCAAGGTATAGAGAGCCAAGAAATTGAAATCCTAGATTTTGAATTTGTACATCTTTCATTGGTAGGATGCAAATATTAGATCTTTGATCCCACCAGTTTGTGGTGTTAAAGGGAGATGTTCCTGTTTTGGTTTTCTGGAAGAGGTGCATTACACTATAGTGGAGCTGGAAAAAGCAGTCCTGGAAAGCTACTCAGAAAATGTCACTGCTTCCTGTGTAGCCATATCATGTGCTAAACAGACAGGATTTTGGGACAGCTGGACATTCTGTTTGCGACCAGTCTTTCATGGTCATAGAGAATTGACCTAATTTGCTAATGTGAAAGGGAGAAATTAAGCTGGTCCAGTTGGTGCTATTTTGCTTGGCATTATCGTACCAAATATTTACATGGTAAACAAAACTATTAAGGTTAAAATGGGTAAATCAAAATATAAAGATACTTATTAAGTTTGCGAGGGATACAGTCAACTTTATTTTTGGCAAATATTAGAATGTGACTGATGCGGCCCCCTTTCAATGCATCCAATACAATAACGAATTGGGGAAAATGGCCAACTTCATAAACAGCGACCTTGTGTTGATTGTCACAGTAGATGGTCTTAAAATAAAATGCAAGGACAACTAAAGCCTACTCTTGATTTAATACCAGTGATAGAAAAAGACTAGAGAGCTGTTTTTAAAAAAAAAAAACACTCTTTAAATAAAGGAGGTAGAGAGAAGACTGGAAATTAAAGACAAGTTAGCCTGGCATTGGTAGCAGAGAAAGTGCTAAAATCTATTATAAAACATTTAATAGCAGGGCGCATGGTAAACGGTGACAGGATTGGACAGAATCAGCATGGATTTACAAAAGAGAAATTGTGCTTGACAGTTTTGTTTCTGGAGTTTTGCTAGTGGAGCCAGTGTCTGTGGTTTACTTGAACTTTCAGAATGCTTTCAGTAAGGTTCGAATAACTGATTAGCGTGTGAAATTGAAACATTGAATTGGGATAGTGTACTGATATGGTTAGAGAATGGGTTGACAGACAAGAAACAGTAGGAATAAACAATGACATTTCCAAATGACAGCCAGCAAGGTTCAGTGCTTGGACCCCAACACACTCAATATATTATTGATCTATATATGAGGGAACTAAATCTCCCAAGTTTGCAGATGACAGTTGGGTGGGAGGGTGAGCTGTGAGGAGTACGCAGAGATGCTTGTGTGATTTGACAAGTTGAGTGGACGAATGCTTGGCAGATGAAGTATAATGTGGATAAGTGTGAGATTATCTGCTCTGGTAGCAAACACCAGCAGATAGTGGAGATGTTAGTGGTGATCTTTCTGGAATCGCTTGAGTCAGGGAGGGTCCCAGAGGCATGGAAAATCGCTAATGTGACACCCCTGTTTAAAAAAAGGATTAAGGCAGAAGACTGAAAATTACAGGCTGATTAGCCTAACCTTGGTCATGGGTAAGATTTTAGAGTCCATTGTGAAGGATGAGATTTCTGAATACTTGAAAGTGGTAAAATAGGGCAAAGTATGGCTTCATTATAGGGAGGTCATGCCTGACAAATCTGTTAGAATTATTTGAGGTAATAACGAGCAGGTTAGACCAAGAAGAGCCAATGAATGATATCCACTTGGACCTCAAAAACGCCTTTGACAAGCTGCCGCACAGGAGGCTGCTGAGTAAGATAAGGGCCTATGGTGTTAGAGGCAAGGTACTAGCATGGATAGAAGATTGGCTGTCTGGCAGAAAGCAGAGAGTGGGGTTAAAAGGGTCTTTGGTAAAAAGAATAGAGGTATGGAGTATTTTCTAAATGGGGAGAAAATTCAGAAGTCTGAAGTGCAAAGAGACTTGGGAGTTCTAGTCCAGGATTCTCTCAAGGTAAACTTGCAGGTTGAGTCAGTGGTTAGGAAGGTAAATAAAACTTTGGCATTTATTTTGAGAGGACTTGAATATAGAAAGTACGGATGTACTTCTGAGGGTCTAAAAGGCTCCAGTCAGGCCACATTTGGAGTATTGTGCACAGTTTTGGGCCTCATCTCAGGAAAGATGTACTGTCCCTCGAGTGGGTTCAGAGGAGGTTCATAAGAATGGTCCTAGGAATGAAAAGCTTAACATGTGAAGAATGTTTGAGGACTCTGGGTCTATACTTGATGGAGTTTAGAAGGATATGGGGGGAATCTAATTGAAACTTACAGAATACTGAATGGCCTGGACAGAGTGGATGTTCAATGTTGGAAAAATGTTTCCAGGACTAGGACCCAAGGGCACAGCCTTAAAGTAAAGGGAAGACCTTTTGGACCAGAGATAAGGAGAAACCACTTTAGCCAGAGAGTGGTGAATCTATGGAATTCACTGCCACAGAAGGCTGTGGAGGCCAGGTCATTGAGTATACTTAAGATGGAGATAGGTTCTTGATTGTCAAGGGGAGAAAGCAGTTGAATGGGGTTGAGAAACTTAGCGATGATTGAATGGTAGAGCAGACTCGATGGTCTGAATGGCCTAACTTCTGCTCCAATGTCTTATGGTCTTATGATTATTTTAATGGTGACAGATTGTGAAAGGGGGTGGTGCAGCGAGACCTGGGTGTCTTTGTACACCAGTTGCTGAAAGTAAGTATGCAGATGCAGCAGAAGGTGACGAAAGCAAACAGCAAGAGGATTTCAGTACAGGAAGGGATGTCTTGCTGCAGTTGTATGGGGCCTTGGTGAGGCATACCTGAAATATTGAGCAGTTTTAGTCTCCTTATCGAAGGAAGGATGTTTTGGCTATGGAGGGAGTGCAACTAAGATTTACTAGATGGATTCCTGGGATGGCAGGATTAAGGTATGGAGAGAGACTGGATCCGACTATATTCACTGGCATATCGTAGAATTTGGGGAGATCTGATGGAAATCTGTAAAATTCCAACAGGACTAGACAGGGCAAATGCAGAAAAGATGTTCCTGATAACTGGGCAGTCCGGAACCAGAGGTCACATTTTAAGGACTAAGAATTCAAGAGAATGGTGAACGTCTAAAATTCTGTATTACAGAAGGTGGTTGAGGCCAATACATTGAATGATTTCAAGAAGGAATTAGATATAAGTTCTTAGGGCCAAAGGGATCAAAGGATATGGGGAGAAAGTGGCTGCAGTATACAGAGTGGGATGATCAGCCATGATCACAATGAATGGCAGAGCAGGCTCAAAGGGCTGAATAGCCTATTCCTGTTCCTTTTTTCTATGTTTTTATGTTTCCCTGGATGCAGTGGCTGCCACCCAAGCATATTAAATAAAGTGTTGAAGTTCTTTTAATATTCCAAAAACCAATTAAAGATTTATCTGCTTGGAAAACTGCCAGTGGAACTCCATTATGTATTTGGTCTTAAACTAGGAATTATAAGCCTATTGCTCTAATGGAAAAAGTACTAAAATTGTTAGTAGTACTGATTTGAGGATTTGAAGTTACGCGTAACCTAGTTTGATGTTTTGGAGGATTTATCTAATGTTAACACTTAAGACTTTCCACAACTTCCCACCTACATTTAAAGATGACAGCATAGTATCAAAGTAACCTACTGGCCTAGAAAAGTTGTTAGAATGCATGAAACTAATGTGACTTATTCTGCTAATTTGGATATATCACGTCATATCACCCAGCAATTCAGCCTACTGCTTTTCAATATACTGTGACTTGGATTAAGGGGTTTGCTAATAAGTATGGTCCCATTGATCTTAATTTGTATAGTCTGCCTTGAAACAAGCAGTATTCATGCTCTAGTTAATTTATATAGCTCAAAGAGGTGCCCTTTGCCTCAAAGCTCCTTTTGACTGTCAAGCTTAACCTCTAATAATTTGGTGCCAAAATGGATTCAGGTTGTTGCTCTGCATTGTCTCCAAAATATCTTCCAATGTTTTACTCAACTTCGCTGAGCAGACACCTGTTCTGATTCATTTAACTTATTCATTTAAAATGTCCCAATATTTTTTCTTAACGATTAAAACAGTGAAGGATGCTATTCGTTTGCAGTGTTCAAGCTGACTCTGAGGAAGCAGTTCACATAGTTTAACTCTGCCACCTTTTCCATGTATCCTTCCATATTTTTTCAGATTATCCAGTTGCCCCTTGAATGACTCAATTGAACCTACTGCCACAACACACTGAAGCATGGCATTCTGGATCTCAAACACTTGCTGAGTGAAACAGTTTAACTGCTGGAGTCAGAGACAATACAGTGTGGAGCTGGAGGAACACAGCAGGCCAGGCATCTTTTGCCTTTTTTTTCTTTAAAGCTGTGCTCTCATTCTTGATCTTACTGCCAATGGAAACAATCTTTGTTTATGCTGTCTCGACCTTTCAATTTTGAATACCTCCCAACCAAGGGAAGGTGATGACCTAGTGGCATTTTCGCTGGACTATTAATCTAGAGACCAAGGTTCAAATCCTACCATGGCAGATGGTGGAATTTGAATTCAATAAAAATCTGGAATTAAGAGTCTAATGATAACCATGAATCAATTTTTAAGAAAAGAAAATCTGGTTCACTAATGTCCTTACAGGGAAGGAAACTACCATCCTTGAATACGATCTTCTCTCCACCTATTCCCAGGGAAAAATCCCAACTCCTCCAGTCTATTTAACTGAAATTGCTCATCGCTGAAAGTTGGATCTTTTCTGCACCCTCCCTAAATGCTTTCATATTCTTCCTAAAGTGGTATGCTCAGAATTGGATGCAATATTCCAGTGCTCTATACAAGTTTAACTGTGTTGCTTTTAATACGCTCCTTTTAATAAAAGCTTCAAACAGGGTTTTCCAAAGAGAAGTGTCAAGATCCCAAGTGGGGGTTGTAAGCTGCTAAAAAGTTGTGCAGTTTTCACAGAGTTGTATCAGCTGTACCCCTGCTCTCTCTCAGTCCTCCCTGCAACCCACACACAACTCTTGCATTCAGAGGAATCAACAATTTTCAAGGGTGGAAATGGAATTACTGTGGAAGCAAGTTTGGGAAGCGCAGGCCCAGCACTCTCAACATGTCCTGCCATATTCAATGATTTATACTCCTTGGTTCCTCTGTCCCCAGAACCTATGAGCCTTTCAGTTTCTTAGTTTGCAAATTTTGAAATTATGCTTTGTACACCATGGGATAGATCAGGAAGAACAAAGAAAACTTAAGTATAAAATCTTCCTTCAGTCTGAAAAAAACATCCATTAGCCAGTACTCTCTTTTTTCCTCTTGACCACTCAGCAATTTTGTGTTACTGTTGTTATTTTATCTTTTATTTTATGAACTCTTAACTTTTCTCACAGGTTTGTTATGCGGCACTTTGTTAAATGCCTTTACAAATCCATATACACCACAAACAATACCATTATTCCCACCAACCCTCTCATCTTTTCAAAACCGATGTCAGTTAAATGCAATTTTGGATAGGCTGGGACTTTTATCCCCTGGACCATTTGGGGTGACCTTATACAGGTTTATAAAATCATGAGGAGCACAGATGAGTCAACATCCTAGGTCTTTTTCGAAGGTTAGGGGAGTCCAAAATGAGAGGGCATAGGTTTAAGGTGAAAGGGGAAAAATTTAAAAAGGACCTGAGGGGTACCTTTTTCACAGAGGGTGGTGCGTGTATGGAATGGTAGAGGCAGGTACAATTACCATATTTAAAAGTATTTGGACAGGTACATGAATAGGAAAGGGATATGGGTCAAATGCAGGGAAATAGGACTAAGTCAGTTTAGGATACCTGGTCAGCATGGATGAGTTAGACTGATGGGTCTGTTTCCGTACTGTATGACTCTATAATTTTGAAATTTCCTTGTTATGTTTTTCTAAGGAACTTAGTTCAGGACAAAACTATCATTTTTAGATGTTTCCGCACCGTCCACCGCAGTTAAAATAACTGGCCTGTCATTTCTGAGCCTTTTACACCCTTGTTATAAAAATGGTGCAAAGTTTGCAATTTTTCAGACCTTGTTTGGTACCATCCTGCAGTCTAATGAAAGTTGAAAATAATGAGCAGAGCTTTGAATTTGTGCTCACTACCCTCAGGTATCTGGTTCCAATATCTTATTAATTTTTAACTTTAAGTGTTTGCAACTTTTTTTCATTTTGTATAAGTGTTTTGACTAGTAAGCAATACTCTCCATTTATAGTGTTCGATTTCTTTCATGGATTTACGTAAGAAACAGCCTTACATAAATGCTACTATATTCTTGTTACTAGTACAATAACTTACATACAGAAAATGTGCTCCTCTGTAAGAGAGCAATTAATCTATATGTAATTGGTTGGAAAACTGCATGCAATGTGGACATCAATATCAAAGTATAATAATTTTTAAACTCTTTGGGCATGTTAAAATCAATGTTCCAAGTAAATGTACATTAAATTTATGTTAAAAATCTAAGTACAGCTTTTTAAAACTATATTCTCTGGGTTCACCTAACTTTAATCTTCTGTTGCTCCTTAAAGTTCTGGAGCAGGTTTTTCCACACAATGGAAGTCCTCCAATACCTTGACAAGTTGGCCTTTTTGTGAGCTTTGAGATCAGTGGTAACTAGTATAAAACACAACAGGACTGAGACAAATTACACACACACACACACACACACGACAATTTTTAAAGACAATGCTATGACTAACATGGCCCAATTCAATCCTCTGGACTAGAGAATTGTAACAGGGATACATTAGAATCGGATATATTTTTTAAATGTCTTGAGATGCATTTTCAGGTATAACTTTTGTCATACGTATAAATTTCAATGCTATAATTCTAAAAGAAAGCCAGTCACTTTCTGTGATTTCCGGGGCGCCAATCGACCAGGAGTTGCTGTTTTCACCTATTTTTCCTAATCAACCTGTTCAGAGATGTTATTACACACCCCTGGAGCTGGTGGAACTTGAACCCAGGTCTCTTGGTCCAGGGGCAGGGACACTACCACTGCACCCTAAGAACCCCCATCTAATTTACGAGGATAGTTTTAGAAACAATTGGTCTCAACTGGCCTCAGGAATGTGCAGCAATTAGACATTATGTTTACAGAACTGTGCACTAACATGGATTATGCAATTCACAATGACCTGATTGGTGGAATGCTGCTATAATTATAAAGACTATCCTTCAACTTGCAGCAAGTACTGCTATTTATTCATTTATCAGCACTACATTTACAATATCAATACTGCCAGTATTAAAACAGCTCTGCTGTCAAGTTAATAGTTGTGTATTTTAGCAGACCATGTGTCAACGTCATTAAAACTATTCTACATTATAACTCATATCTGTGCCCATTCAAGCACTTATAAGAAGGATCAGTTGATAATAAATCAGGAAAAGAATGAACTACCTCCAGTTCCTAACTGTAAAGATACTTGAACTTTTAATGGTAGAGACTTCAGCAATTTAAATGTTCAGCTTTAGAATAGACAGTCACTTAACACTGGCCAAAAATTAATGATAATTTACATTAATGCTGATTGTAGGGTTTCTGGTTATTAGGTCTTTAAGTGCTGTATGTACACTGGGAAGAAACGGCTTTTTTTATACTCACTTGTATTTCATTTTACCTGGTATTTCTGAAACTGAGATAGTTAAATTACTGCAGTTTTTCCTGTAAGGCAGAGCTCTTATCATTTGTTTGCATTCAAAGACTGGTGTTTTGCCACTCCCTTTAGAATTGCATAAGACACTATTAATCATTAACAAACAGTTTTTGGCTGGGTACTGTTGACTGGGTTACAAAGAAATGAGGTTTAATACAGTACAGCTGCTTTAAAATTAATTCAATTGTGAGAAAAAATACTTTAAAAGTAGGGGGCCTGTAAAAATTCTGTTCACTATTTGCATGTGAAACAACTAGATATGAAACTTTGGAAACCAATACAATAGCATCCCAAAAATAAATACAAAATGCCACAAATATTTAATAGACAAGGCAGCATCTGCAGCAAAAACAAGTTAATGTGTCAGGGAAGTGTACCTTTCATCAAAACTGTCATAAATTAACAGTGTAACAGATTTTAAGCAAGTATGGAGCAGCGCTGGGGTATGAAAGAGGAAGATAAGTGACATAGTGGAAGTCACTTGTCTCATCACCATCTCCTATTGCCTTCCCCCATTGTATTTAATCACCCTTGCCTTCCAGCCAATCACAAACTTTCTCCTTTGTTCTTCACTTGCCTCCATCCTTTCCATGCTATTGCACTTGTTTAAAACTCTTGACATACTTATTTCCAGTTCTGACAGAAGGTCATCAATCTAAAGTGTTAACTGTTTCTTGTGTCTCTCCAGAAATTCTGTCAAAACTGTGGACTACTTCCTGATATTTCAGATAATAGGCAGCCTCAGTATTTTAATTCTGTAATGATGAGACAGTTCTCAATCCAGATAGATAGAACAGCCTGCTTGCCATCCACCTCCAGGACCTCATCCATCAAATTTCATTGGCTACCCGGTTTAGGGGTTTAAACTGTGTTCTGACAAACACATTTACTAATAAGTGGTGGGAACTGGACCAATGTTGTTCTTGTGACGTTTGAGTGAAACCAAAGTCCACCCCACTATACACGACTCCACGCTGCTATTTGAGAAAGAACAGACAATTGTCCTAATTAACATTTTCCCTTCAGCAGCACTACTAAAATTGGTGATTCATTTTATTTGGGGAATTGCAAATTGTTTGCACCATTAGTCTAGATAACAGCAGAACATAACAACAACTAACAAAACGGGCTTAATATCAGAAGACAACACCAAAGATAGAAATGGGCAGAGACAACAATAAACTCAAGATGAAGCCTACGGTCTGGATATATTCTTATTTAGTTCTCTGTCTGAAGCCAAGTCTAACCCATGATCCACCATGAGCACATGAAGCAGATCCCAAATCCAATCTAGGGATCAGAGCCCACACTTTCCAGCCAACGTCTGGATATATTCTTATTTAGGTCTCTGTCTGAAGCCAGGTCTAATCCACAATCCACTATGAGCATGCGACGCAGATCCCAAATCCAATCTAGGGATCAGAGCCCACACTTTCCAGCCAATTGAGCCAACCACATCACTATCACCCTGGAAATCCAAGTTGTTGTGGCAAAGCTAAACTGCTACATGTATGTTATAGACTGGAGCCATGGATAAAAATGGTAGAGATTCCAATTTCTTTCTATAACATTACTGACCAGGAATCTCTCTTATACTTAGCACCTGTATTAGTCTGTGTTGAAAGGATGATACTCAATAAAAAAAGTTGATACTCAATCTGTTTAGCCATATGAATGTACCTTCCTTTGCCACTGGATGCATTGTATCCATGCATGTTAACATTTTAGAGAACAGATAGCAGAGAAACTATTACAAGTACAAAGCAATTCTTCTGTAAAGGGAATAGTACCAGAGGACTGGCAGATCGCTAATATTACGCCTAATTTACAAAGAGAAATAGAACAAATCCAGGAACCTATTAAACAGTTTAATTTCAGGGTTAGGAAAGATAATGAAATCTTTATTGTAATGAAAGATACTCAATTGACATGAATGGCTTGGATCCAGAAATTGGAACTGCAGACATTTTGTGGATGATACTAAATTGAGAGCATTCAGAAATGCAATGGAATAAAGGTGACAGATGACAGGAAGACATTGGAAGGCTTGCCAGTGTGTAACCAGCAAATAAATTTTAACCTAGACAATGGTATGATCATGCATTTTGGCAGGAAGAATAAGGAGACCACTTATTGTACAGAGAATAAAAATCTGAATGGGTTGGAAGAGCAAAAGGGATTGAAAGGGAATAGACACATAATCACTAAAAGTAGAATGCAGCTTAATAAGAAGGTTAAAAACAAAAAACAAACCATGCACCAGCGTTCTCAGTATTGAAAAACAGTGATGTTATGCTAAATTGATTTGGACTTTAGTTAAGCCAAGCAGAATACTGGCTACAGTTCTGATCTTGATATTATAAGATAGATGTGGCATTGTACTGCAACAACTCAACGAGATGGTAAAACAGGCTCAGCGGGTTAAATTGTTGGCTCTCGTTCTGATGGGAAATACATGGCAAAAATACCATGCAAGGACTGTGAGAAACATTACATAGGCCAAACTGGAAGAAAACTGGCAATAAGGATACATGAACACCAACTAGCCAAGAGACACGACCAATTCTCACTGGTCTCAATACACATGGACAAAGACTAATTCGACGGGGACAACACACCCATAATAGCACAAGCCAAACAGAGACGTGTCAGGGAATTCCTGGTGGTCTGGCATTCCATCCAGAACTCCGTCAACAAACACACTGAACTGGACCCTGTGTACAAACCACTGAAAAACGGAACCAGAAGTAATACCAACCACCCCAGCAAACCGAGGCATATAAATGACCAGCAGGATGGAACACCAACACTTCACTGGAGGAGCACTGACAATGTTACCTAGCAGGGTAACGAAACGTCTACAATCAAACACTCCGGCTCGGTGAGCAAGTCTGCAACCTCATCCACGACCAGAGCTACAAATCTTCTCAAAAACTTTAAGTTCTATTGCACAAATTACAGAGGCTAGTAAAACATAGAACACAGAACAGTACAGCACACTACAGGCCCTTCAGCCCACGATGTTGTGCCGACCTATTATCCTACTAAGATCAAACTACCCTGCATACCCTACATTTTACTATCCTTCATGTGCCTATCCAAGAGTCGCTTAGAAGTCTCTAAAGTATCTGACTTCACTACCACTGCCAGCAGTACATTCCACACATCCATCACTCTCTGTGTAAAGATCCTACCTCTGACATCTCCCCTATACCTTCTTCCAATCACCTTAAAATTATGCCCCCTCATAATAGTCATTTCTGCCCTGTGAAAAAGTCTCTGGCTATCCACTCGATCTATGCCTCTCGTCATCTTGTACACCTCTATCAAGTCACCTCTCATCCTTCTTCGCTCCAATGAAAAAAGCCCTAGCTCCCTCAACCTTTCCTCATAAGATCTGCCCTCCAGTCCAGGCAGCATCCTGGTAAATCTCCTCTGCACCCTGTCGAAAGCTTCCACATCCATCCTATAATGAGGCAACCAGAACTGAATACAATATTTCGAGTGTGGTCTAACCAGGGTTTTATAGAGCTGCAGCATAACCTCACAGCTCTTAAACTCAATTCCCCTGCCAATGAAAGCCAACACACCATTCGCCTTCCTTACAACCCTATCAACTTGGGTAGCAACTTTGAGGAATCTATGGACATGGATCCCAAGATCCCTCTGTTCCTCCACACTGCCAAGAATCCTGCCATTAACCCTGTATTCTGCATTCAAATTCAACCTTCCAAAATGAATCACATTTTTCTGGATTGAATTCCATCTACCACTTCTTTGCCCAGCTCTGCATCCTGTCAATGTCCCATTGCAACCTACAACAGCACTCCACACTGTCCACAACTCCACCAACCTTCGTGTCATCGGCAAACGTACTAACCCACCCTTCCACTTCCTCATCCAAGTCGTTTATAAAGATCACAAGGAAGAGAGGTCCCAGAACAGATCCCTGCAGAACACCACTGGTCACCGAGCTCCAGGCTGAATACTTTCCATCTGCTACCACCCTCTGTCTTCTATTGGACAGCCAGTTTTGTATCCAGTCAGCCAAATTTCCCTGAATCCCATGCCTCCCTACTTTCTGAATGAGCCTACCATGGGGAAACTTATCAAATGCCTTGCTAAAATCCATATACACCACATCCACTGCTCTTCCTTCATCAATGTGTTTTGTCACATCCTCAAAGAATTCAATAAGGCTTGTGAGGCATGACCTGCCCCTCACAAAGCCATGCTGACTATTTCTAATCAAACTGTGCTTTTCCAAATAATCATAAGACTGATTGGTCTGTAATTCCCAGGAATATCCCTATTCCCTTTCTTGAACAAAGGAATGACATTTGCCACCCTCCAATCTTCTGGTACTACTCCAGTGGACAGTGAGGATGCAAAGATCATTGCCAAAGGGGCAGCAATCTCTTCCCTTGCCTCCCATAGCAACCTTGGGTATATGCCATCTGGCCCAGGGGACTTATCTATCCTCATGTTTTTTCAAAATTTCTAGCACATCCTTCTTCCTAACATCAACCTGTTTGAGCATATCTGCCTATTTTATGCTTCCTCACAAACGTCAAGGTCCCTCTCACTGGTGAATACTGAAGCAAAGTATTCATTGAGGACCTCCCCTAACTCCTCTGACTCTGCGCACAAGTTCCCTCCACTATCCCTGATTGGTCCTATCCTCAATCTGGCCATCCTCTTGTTCCTCACATTAGCAGAGAATGCCTCGGGGTTTTCCTTGATCCTACCTGCCAATGTTTTTTCATACCCCCTTCTAGCTCTCCTAAGTCCATTCTTCAGTTCCTTCCTGGCTACCTTGTAGACCTCTAGAGCCCTGTCCGATCCTTGCATCCTCAATCTTAAGTAAGCTTCCTTCTTCCTCTTGACTAGATGTTCCACATTCTTGTCATCCAAGGTTCCTTCACCTTACCATCCTTTCCTTGCTTCAGTGGGACAAACCTATCCAGTACTTGTAGCAACTGCTCCCTAAACAACCTCCACATTTCTGTCATGCATTTCCCTGAGAATATCTGATCCCAATTTATGCTCCGCAGTTCTTGCCTAATAGCATTGTAATTCCCCCTCCCCCAATTAAATACTTTCCTAAAGCCTCTCCTATCCCTCTCCATGACTATAGTAAAGGTCAGGGAGTTGTGATTACTATCACTGAAATGCTCTCCCACCGAGAGATCTGACACCTGGCCTGGTTTGTTGCCTAGCACCAAATCCAATATGGCCTCCCCTCTCGTCGGCCTAGCTTGACAATTGTGGAGATAGGGGATAAATAACTGTATGGATAGCAAATTTGTCTGTGAAGAAAGGAAAGTGGAGAATAGGGGTGAAGAAATGTTATTTAGGTTGGAGATGCATGCATCAGTGCTAGGACATATGCTTCACATTAATTATTTGGTCTTAGGAAAAAAATAATACACTCAAAATTTATGGATGAATATCAAACCAGAGGGACTAACAAAAGGAAGAATGCAAAATCAGACAGCAAGACTTCATTAAACTTGAAGACCAAACAAAAGGAAGCAAATGAACTTCAACAATAAATGTTAGGTGATGCCCTTTGGTCAATGAAACCTTAGGAGATAAGAAACTGAATGTATGGAAGGCTGTAAAAGATGAAGGGATACTGGTGAACAAGTCAGCAGAGCAATTCAAAATGCTGACAAAGCACTGGGATTTATTTTTAGAATTTCAGAAGTCAAAAGCAGTGAATTTATATTAACATGTATAGGATCCTGGTGAGCCTGCTGTTTGAGTACACTGCACAATTCAGGTTATCATAATATTGAAAAGATGTAGAAGCACCAGAGTGGTTGCACATGGTTTGGACAGGGCCAAGGAACCTGCCAACCTCAGTGAAGGGGTATTCTCAACTGAGGAAAATGAAAACTCAGATGTGGAAGGTAACAACCTTAGAATGGATATTAGGAGAATAAAATAATCACCCATTATAACCTGCATTTATATTGCACCTTTAACAACAAAATATTCACAGCACGTCTTGAACACTTCAACACAAAATTTAACACAGTAGATAATGATGTGGAGGTGCCGGTGTTGGACTGGAGTGGACAAGGTCAAAAATCACAGGACACCAGGTTATAATCCAACAGGTTTATTTGAATTCACAAGCTTTTAGAGTCTCGCTCCTTCTTCAGGTGTCAGTGAGAGAGGTGGTATCAGGCACAGAATTTATAAGCAAAAGATCAAAGGGTTATAGAACTGATGCAAATGTCCTGAACAAACATAAGATGGCTGTTAAATCTTTAATCAGTTAGAAAGGATTAATATGCAAATTCCAGAATTTCTTTCAAGTCACTGCCCCGAGATAACTAAAGGTTTTAACAGTTCCCTCAGTGTACCAGAGGTGACATCGCAGTCATATTGCATTTTAGGTAAGAGGTCTAATTTAGAATCCGGCTGTGTATCGACTTGGAGTCAGTCTGGTTTTATTTCCAAAGTAGCAATTTATAAAATGCCACATTGACTGTCTACAAATTGTGTGCTTTTTGAACAACATAGAATGTATCTGCAATTACAAATCTGCAAATGCAAATTCACCCCATGGATTTGTGTGTGTGTGTGTGTGTGTGTGTGTGTGTGTGCGCGCGCACGCATGTGTGTGTGAGGGAAGGGGAGGGGTTGTAGAGAGAGAGAGAGAATGTACGTGTGAGGGAGGGAAGAGAGACAGTGTGTGTGGGAGGGGGATAGAGAGAGAGAGTGGGGCGTGCGTGTGAGGGGGAGGGAGAGAGAATGTGTGTGTGTGAGGGGGTGGGAGAGAGAGAGTGTGAGAGGGGGAGACAGAGAGAGAGAGTGTGTGAGGGAGAGAGTGTGTGTGAGAGAATGTGTGCGTGTGCATGCTTGAGAGAGAGAGAGAGAAAGAAGGTGTGAGTGTGAGTATGTGTGTTTGTGTGAGAGTATATAGCATGGTGGGGTCACTCCGTAGTGTGACATGAACCCAAGATCCCGGTGAGGCCGTCCTCATGAGTACTGAACTTGGCTATCAGCCTCTGCTCGGCGACTCTGCGTTGCTGTGTGTCCCGAAGTCTGCCTTGGAGGACCCTTCTGCCCTAAACATATTAAAAATCTATCCCCTACGGACAAGCCCTATGCATACACAGGATCTGTTCAGATGAGGAGGAACACAATGGACACCTGAAGGATGCCCTCATAAGAATGGGATACAATGTTCAACTCATCAATCACTAGTTCTGACATGCCACAGCGAAAAACTGTAATGACCTTCCCAAAAGACAGACTAGGGATATGACTGATAGGGTACCCTTCATCATCCAGTACTTCCCAGGAGTGGAGAAACTATGCCATGTTCTTTGCAGCCTTCAACACATTATCAATGGCAATGAGCACCTCGCCACAATCTTCCCGACATCTCCACATCTCGCCTTCAAACAACCGCCAAACTTTAAACAGACCGTTGTTCGCAGCAAACTACCCAGCCTTCAGAACAACATCCACCACAACACTATACAACCCAGTCATGGTAACCTCTGCAAGACATTTCATCAACATGGATACTACCATCACATGTAGGAATGCCACCCACCACGTGCACAGCTGATACTCATGTGACTTGGCCAACGTTGTCTATCTCATACGCTGCAGGCAAGGATACCCTGAGGCATGGTATATTGGTGAAACCATGCAGACACTACGACAACAGATGAATGGACACCATGCAATAATCACCAAACAGGAATGTTCCCTCCAAGTTGGGGAACACTTCAGCGGTCAAGGACATTCAGCCTCAGATCTTAAGGTAGACATCCAAGGTAGACTTCGGGATAAACAACAATGCGGAGTCGCCGAGCAGAGGCTGATTGGCAAGTTCGGTACCCATGAGGTCAGCTTCAATCGGGACCTTGGATTAATGTCGCACTACAAGTGACCCCACCACACTATACACTCACACACAGACATACTCACACACAACACACGCACATTCTCTCCCCCCCTCTCTCTCTCACACACACACGTCTATGAGGTCTTTAGTACAAGAGAGGACACAAGCAGGAGAGTTTTGGATGATCTTAAGTTTACAGAGAGAAAAAGAAATGTCAGAAGCTGGCTAGGACTATGAGAATAGTCAAGTCTAGAGATGACAAAGGCATCGATGAGTGTTTAAGCAGCAGATGAACTGAAGCGGGAGTAGAGGCAGGGTAATGTCAGAGATGAACAACGAGCAGCTTGAGGATTTGTAGAAAAATCAAGATAACCATGAGAGTTGGTTAGATTAAAGTAGACATTGGTGAACAATCTATTCCAAGAAATGGAGATAAGAATCCAGGAAGTATGTCACAAATGGATCATATTTTGTTGCCTTTTTTTGTTGTTTGCAATTCAACTATTTGGTGCCCTCTGGTGGTCTACAAAAAATGGTTTACCTTTAACAAATTAGATTGGAAGATTGTGAAATTAACGGTACGAGGAGTGAAAAAAAATACTTGCAGTTATTTACAATTTCTCAGGTCCAGCAGACATATCGAGGCACTTTAAAGTCAATTAAGCACTTCTGAATTGTCGTGACTGTTAAAAATGTAGGAAAACAAGCAGCCAATTAGGATGCAGCAATGTGATAATGTCTAGATAGGACTGTTTTGCAATATTCTCTGTGGATAAACACTGGCCGTAACACCAGGGATAACTCCCTTGCTCTTCTTTGAAACAGTGCCATGGGATCTGCTACTCCACCAAAGCATGCACAAACAGACCCAGTTTAACCTCTCATCTGAAAGAAAACACTTCCAATGGTGCAGTACTTCTCAGCACTGCACTGGGGCAGCAGCCTTTATTTTTGCGCTCAAGGTCTAGAATGGGACTTGAAGCCAGTAAGCATATTATGACTCAGAGGTGAAAGTGTGATGAGCAATGACCAGCTAATGCTGCTGATAGAGAAAGAGATGCAGAGAAGAACAAAGAACAATACGGCACAGGAACAAGCCCTTCAGCCCACCAAGCATGCGCCGATTCATATGCCTTATTTAGACCCGCTACTTATTGTCCATACATAGTTTCTATTCCTCTGTTCACCTCCCGTTCATGTGTCTGTCAAGACGTCTTAAATGTTGCTAATATGCCTGCTTTACCACCACTAGTGGCTATGCGTTCCGTGAAACATTCTCCCCATATTTCTGACCTAAACTTTTCCCCTCTCACCTTGTACCTGTGCCTTCTTGTAGTTGACCTCTCCACACTGGGAAAAAGTCTCTGACTATCCACCCTGTCTATGCCTCTCATTATTTTGCTGACCTGTGCCAGGTGGCCCCTCAGCCTCCATCTTTCCAGTGAAAACAATCCGAGTTGATCCAACCCTCCCGGCCAGGCAACATCCTGGTAAACCCTCTCTGCATCCTCTCCAAAGCATCCATGATCTTCTGGTAGTATGACGACCAGAACTGCATGCAATGTTCCAAATACAGCCTAACTAAAGTATACGGCTGTAACAACTTTTATATTTGATGCCCCAGCTGATGAAGGGAAGTGTGCTGTATGCCTTCTTGACCACCTTATCCACTTGTGTTGCCACTTTCAGGGATCTGTGGACCTGTACGCCAAGATTCCTCTGAATGCCAATGCTCCTAAGGGTTCTGCCATTTATTGTATAATTCACACCTGAATTTGATCTTCCAAAATGCATCACCTTGTATTTCATAGAATCATCACAGAATCCCTCCAGTGTAGAAACAGGCCATTCAGCCCAACACATCCACACCAACTTTCCGAAGAGCATCCCACCCAGACACACCCCCCTAAACTATCCCTGTAACCCTGTATTTCCCATGGCTAATCCACTTAACCCACACAGCCCTAGACACTATGGGCAATTTAGCACGGCCAATCCACCTAACCTGCACATCTTTGGACTGTGGGAGGAAACCAGAGCACCTGGAGGAAACCCACATAGACAGAGGGAAAATGTGCAAACTCCACACAGACAATCACCTGAGGCTAGAACTGAACCCAGGTCCCTGGTGCTGTGAGGCAGCATTATCCAGATTGAACTCTATCTGCTACTTCTCTGCCCCAATCTGAAAGCTACCTATATCCCGCTGTATCCTTTGACAATCCTCCTCACTATCTGCAACTCCACCAATTTTGGTGTCATCTGCAAACTTACTAATCAGACCACCTATTTTATACTTTAGCAGAAAGACCTTAGATGGTGGTCTTTCCCCACTGCGCCTTGGTGGTAGCTGCCCCAAGCTTTAGTGCAACCCTCAGCATGTAGCCCTGGAATTTGGAAAATGCCAGTCTGCAACACTCGGTCAAGGTCAACTCTTTATGCTGGAAGACTAACAAGTTTTGGGCACACCATAGAACATCTTACACCAAGTTGCAGTCAATGTTTGTTTCAGTTTGCATCCCACAGAACAGACCGTACCGCATGAATCCTGCATCACAGAACTGCTCAGGATGAACCTCAAAAAAAACCCCACTGCATCTCTCTCCAGACCTTCTTTACAAAAGCTCATTCCAGAAAGAGACGTGTGACAGTCCCTACCCCACCCTGCCAAGGCAACTTTGAGGGCAGTATGCAGTGGGGCAGAGTCCAGGCAGCACATGAATGACTCACAGGTAGTGCCCTTCTCACCACCAGCCAAGCAGTGTCTTGGTACTTGTTCAAAAGTTCTGGCAATGAGGTATCCTGCCAAATGACATTGATAGTTTGCTCAGGGAACTACACATCAGAATCAGTGATGCTGACTGCCTATCACAGGGTCCTCACTTCACCCAATCCTCTCTTAAAAGTATACTGGCATACTAACTGTGAGACATAACAACAGTTCTTGCTCCTTTTCAATCATTAGCTGTTGGCAATCACTCTCTCCTTCATGGATGTTGAAGGACTTTGGTAGGGAGTGAGTCCATACATGTGGTTTATTTGGGGGCAAGGAGAGAAGTGGAATTGTGTTCATGGGAACTGCAGGATTTGCACCATAGGATGTGAACCTGGATAAAGTTGGATTCATAACATGTTTCATTTTGATTCCATCATATCAATGAGAGCAGAGTGCGTTGTCCCCATTGATTCAGGTACAAAAGTATTTCTGCGATTCCACAGAAGTCCTTTCTGAATTTCATTTGGATCGGGTTTGTTATTTGGATACCATTCAGCTTGGTTAACACAACTTCAGGATCAAACTTGAATGAGGAAACCACTGAGTAGGCATTTTTCTGTGCACTGCAAATGAGGAGTTCTGCTATCTGCAATCAGCTGTCTTTCAGCAGAGATGTTAATGTGAAAGATCCCATGGCACTTGTCAAAAAAGAATAGCAAAGCTCTCTTGGTGTCCTCATTAATATCCATTCCTCAACATACATGAAATGGGTGATCTGCCATTTATTTAGTTGCCATTTGTTGGGACTCGATTATAGTCCAAAGTTTGCTTTCCACTAGACTGACCCAATCTGCTCTTTTTCCTGTTGTTGTAATTTAGAGTCATGTTTTTTTGGATTCGTCTTTTCCATACTATTATGCATTTCGTGTGCTAGAGTACTATCTTATGTAACAGATAAGATCTTTCCAAGAGCATAAAGTTCTTTTAGTATTAGCTCAGACCATTGACATTAGAGTCCAACTGTGGGGTCTTCCCTGCAGGCTCCAGTATTTGCATATTTAGGTGACATGAACTGGATTAATCTTTAAGATATAGTTGACTAAAACGAAATGATATTATAAAATTTTATTGTGAGTGATGCAGGAAGATGTGTTGTTTAAATTAGCTACTCCAAACATAGTACAATATAATAACATCAATGCACTGCTGCCCTGTCAGAGTTTTGGTAGGTCACCATGATTGTCTCCACTAAAAATTCTAAGTTTCAACTACACTGAAAAGATGACGTCCACACACAAGCGGTGAAACAATCCTAAAACGGCTGTCTCTAAAGCACACAGGTGGCAGTGGAAGATTCTTTTCCCCTTTCTTCTAGAATTTTAGTCTCTGATCATTCAAACTATCCCCAAATGCTTTGTAGATAATCTGAATTTGCATTTGCTGGAGCAGACAACTTTTTGTTTGGAATGCAGTCTTTGGCATGCAGCTATGCTGTCCTTTGAGAGCTGCTTTTAAAACAAGAATTCAAGCATAATTTCTAAATTATTGAAATGGCTACAAATTACCTTGTTGACCCTCCTGACCATTGCAATAATCTACTTGGTTTCTTGCTTGTACAGTTCTATATAAGGATGTTGTGCTTGGAGGCAGGACTAGGATCACCCACCATTAGGTTTCAGCTCTAAACCTTTGGAAAAATATTACATCTCACAGACTGACATGTGAAGTGTGGCCCAAGGGACCAGTGACAGCCTGCTCCCAGGTTTGTATCCGCCTATCACCGCAAAGACATTGGAGTTTACTCAATCCCTGTTTGTCTCCGGGCTAGAGGGAGGTACTTCCCTGACTATTTCTGTTCCTTGAGAAATCAAATGGTGGGAGGAATGAGCTGGTTTCATTCGTCGGAAAGTGACACTCTACTCATGGTGTTGTAGGCGCGCTGACGCAGAGTTGGTTTAGCAGTTTCTGCCGAGTCAGGGAGCAAACAGGAACCTCCAGGGCCAGAGCCTCACAGCAGGCTCAGAGACTCTTCACTGTCAGTGCCGCAACACTGGCTGATTAATGTCTCAATGCTGCAAGGGACCTCTCGTCAGGCAACTTAATGAGAAATCTGCACTAAGTTTGTCGCGTTTACTCACGAGGAAACATTTCAACTCCTATCCGACCTTTCCCCATTGACATAAAGCGATTCCTGGAACCCAAGTGTTGAAAGAGAATTTGAATTAGAATCCGTCTATAATCGTCTTTCAACTTCAATCGAAAAAGCCAGTAAATATGTTGTAGTGTAAATTGCTCGCTTATGCCGCATGCATGAGCGCAAAACATTTATTTTTAAATCAACGTTGAGACAAACTAATGGTTGGCATCAATGAAATAGGATAGAGCCAATTACAAGATCACAGGATTGTTATAGCGCCGAAGGAATGTGGAGGGGAATGATAAGTAGGTTTGTGGATGAAACAAAGATTGGCCAGATGGTTGACAGTGAGGAGAAAAGTGTCAGCTTATAAGAGGATATAAACCAATTGGTCTAATGGGCAGATCAGTGGCAGATGGAATTTAACCTTGGCTCTGGTCGTACCACCACTAAATAAAAACCAAAAGAACTGCGGATGCTATAGATCAGGAACAAAAACAGAAGTTGCTGGAAAAGCTTAGCAGGTCTGGCAGCATTTGTGAAGAGAAAGTCAGAGTTAACGTTTCGGGTCCAGTGACCCTTCCTCCAGCAACTTCTGTTTTTGTTTCTACCACCACTCTGTCTCCTAACACGACGCTAATTTTAGATTCATCTTGCCAAGTTACCCTGGATCCCATGAGCTTTTATCTTCATTATCAGTTCCCTGTATGGGACCTTGTCAAAAGCCTTGTTGAAATCCATATAAACTACATTTTTCATAGCTGTGTAACAAGCTGCCCAACCCTCATCCAAACATTTGGTCACCTCCTCAAAAAATTCCACCAGATTTGTTAGTCATGACCTTCCTCTGACAAAGCCTTGCTGTCTCTGATCAAACCTTGCCTCTCTAAATGGAGATTATTTCTTTCCTTCACTATTTCCTCAATAGTTTCCCTGCCACTGATGCAAGACTCACTAATCCATAGTCCCTGGTCTATCAGTACCACACTTGTGGCCAATTGTTGTTCTGCAGCAGCGCTCCCCTTCCAGAATATTTGTTATGCAACATTTTGTTGTGAAAAATGTGTGCTTAGTGAAGAGGGTCCCTCCACCTTCAGGAACCTTCTCTTTTCTACCTGCAATGGCAGCACCACTTCCTATTGGTACTCCAGCAAGGGAGTCTGCCTTGATTGGGTGGCCAGCATGCCCTCTGACCACTGATTGGACACTTCTTTTGAAATCATAGGAGCAAATTACTGTAAATGCTGGAATCTGTACTGAAAACAAAAATTGCTGGAGATCACAGTGGGTCAGGCAGCATCTATAGAGAGAGAGCAACCTAATGTTTGGAGTATAGATGGCTCCTACTCAGAGCTGAGCTCTGATGAAGAGTCGTCCAGACTCAAAACATTAGCTTGCTGTCTCTCCACTGATCCTGCCTGACCTGCTGTGATTTCCAGCATATATTGTTTCCTTTGGAATCATGCTGCACTGAACTTTGGAAGTGTTGGCTTTTGGATCACATATTAAGCCAAGGATTAGCTCACCCTCTACAGTGGATGATTTTGAAGGAGCGTAGGGGATTGATGATCCCTGGTGGCCTGGTTAACAATTATACCTCAATCAAAATCACAAACTGGTCATCTGATGATTATCACATTCCTGTTTATGGGAACTTACCATATACAAATTGATTGTCACAGTTTCAACATCATATCTATGACTTCACATTGGCTGTAAAGCCTTCTGGACATCTGATAGCCATCAGCTTCAAAGCCAATAAGTGAATGCAAATCTTTCTTTGACATGGAATAATCTTTTTAATAAATTTACATTTCAATCTGCTTTAAATATGATTTAGGGGTTTACAAACATACAAATTAGGAGCAGGAGTACCTGATCTACTTGATCCTGCTCCACCATTTTATAAAATCATAGCTGATTGGATTACTTCATCTACCCCTTATAACCTTTCACCTCCACCCCCAAAGAGCCTATCTACCTCTGCTTTGAAAATATAAAAAGGGCTCTGGCTCTAAAGTGAGACATTATATAGTGGCAGATATCAATCCTCATTGCACATCACTCGTTACAACTTGCCAACAAGAAAACGACTGATTTTTGTCTACTTTCTTCATTCTTATAGTCAACGAGTCTTCTCTCCATCCCGATGTGTTACTCCTAGCACCATGAGTTTCTATTTTCCACAATAAGTTTTAACGTGGGACTCAACAAATATCTGCTGGAAATCTAAGCCCACCGGGTCCTTTTTATTCATAATATGCTACT
The DNA here is from genome assembly GCF_021869965.1 of Rhincodon typus. Classification (NCBI taxonomy): domain Eukaryota; kingdom Metazoa; phylum Chordata; class Chondrichthyes; order Orectolobiformes; family Rhincodontidae; genus Rhincodon; species Rhincodon typus. The sequence goes on from NC_063335.1 coordinate 49,825,662, forward strand.
TGCTTAAAGAACTCAAATTAGTCAAACATGGTTTCCTTTTCACATGGCCAAAGAAAACAGGTACACTTTTGTTATTTTTTGCTTGTTGTTGGTGGTCTCTTCAATGGGCAATTTGGTAAGCATCATTTCTCAATTATACAGACAGCCCTCCTCCCACTTGGCCGGTTGTCGGATGGTCAGTAGTTAACATGAAACCAGAAACGATTTGTTTGTGTTTGTTTTTTTAAAACCTAGTTTCTTCCCCCTCAGGGAGAGAAGCGGCTGCTGTTTGGTGTAAAGTTGCAAAACGTTGGAACTGGAGCCGCCCACATAGCGTCTGGAAAATGCTCAGGTATTTGCACTATTAAATTCCTTAACTAATTTCATCTTCCGAACCAGAAATCTCCGCCTCTGCCACCGCCCAAGATCTCGCTGGAGGCTGAGAAGGAGAGGCTTGTAGATCTTGATATAAAGAGACGTGTGTCGTCAGTTCAGTTGTTTGTGGGATAGTCCTTGGGTTGAACGCTAGAATGCAATTCACCATCGCCCAGACTGAGAATGGGAGTGACTCTCTGGGAGTACGCTATGTGGTAAATGGCTTGTCACTTTATAAAATACTGCGGTTTTTTCTTCCAGTTTTATTTCTTACTGAAATGTTGAATCATTGAAAGTGTCTTTCTTTGCCAGATTTACGGCATTCACCTGGAGGGATTCCTCTTCTGTAAACTCAGGTACAGCCAGTTGCATAAATGGAATGAAAAGGTAAGTGATTGTGTGTCTGAAGTAGAGGTAGGTGAGGTGTGAGTTAACTCGTCCGAGCGTGTATTCAGACCAATTCATTGTTTTCTTCCTGAATTGAACCTGAGGTTCTTTTAATTGGTCTTCAATGACTAAGTGGCCCAATGATTGCACCTACTTGTAAACACTAATGATGACCCATTTCACCATAGAGCTGGCCCCAGATCTTGAAACTTTAAAGAGCTTTCAAAATGTACAACAAAATAAAATCTTCAGAAATGGTGCACTATTATCATGTTGCCATGTCTCAAGAACATGACTACCCTTTCTTTGTTCTTGGTCTTAGTATTTGTATGAAGACCTTTATTGATGAAACTAAAAAACAAATGACTCCTTGCTTCGGTCTTGGCTCCTGAGAACAGAAGAAATAAGGGTAGGACGTATGGCCCTTATGTCTGCTCTACCATTCTGTTTGAGTATTTTCACAATACTGATTTGTAATGCAACAAAAATAAAAATGGAAATTCATTAAAACATAGGCTTCCTTTCTTCAATAACCTCCTAATAGGAAATGTATAGGGTTCAGTTAGCTCAGTTGGCTGAATGCCTGTGATGCAGAGTAATCCCAGGCTATTGGCTACAATTCCCACACTGGTTGAGGTTACCATGAAGGACTCTCCTTTTCAATCTCTCCCCTTGCCTGAGGTGTGGTGACCCTCAGGTTAAACCACCATCAATCATCTCTAATGAGAGAGCAGCCTTATCGTCTAGTAAGACAATGGTGACCTTACTTCTAATAGGAAACAGCAAAATGATATTTTTATAATGACAAATTTACAAAAATTTATGTGCACCTTATTATCTAATACTAGTGTCCTCCAATGAGCATACAAGTAAACAAATTCTTTAAAAGTACTCTGTGCCTTTTTGAATCATAAAATTAATTGTATAGTCAAACCATCTTCATATAATCTTATGTGAAAGAAAATCTAGAAAGCAACAATCTGTTGATTCAGTGATGGAGACATCAATCTACCTATTTTGTGCTTATTAGTTGGAAATCATGATGTTTCAACTTTCAGTTTGCTTTATCAAATGCACAAGACTAAAAGAAACCCACCTGCACAAGAACAACATTCTCACCAGAATAAAATTCACAAAAGAAGAGAACAATAACTGACTACCCTCCATAGTCATAATGGTGGAATGCAAGAGCAATAGGGAGTTCCAGACTAGCGTATACAGAAAGATCACACATCCAGACCAGATACTTAATTACACCAGCAACCACCCCAACACCCGTAAACAGAGCTGCTTTAGGAAGCTATTCAAACAAGCCACAACACACTGCAGCAACCTGCAATTGAGCAAAGCAGAACAGGAGCACTTATATGGAGTTTTTAAAAAGGAATGGATACCCAAAATTCAGCATCTCCTATTACCTCCATGACAGACCACAACAAGAAGACACAAGACGGCCAGACAAACTCGTTACCCTACTGTATATCAGAGATGACCACAAGACTACTCTAACCCCTAGGTATCGTGGTAGCCCACAAATGAACAACCACCCTGCGACAGCTACTGATGAATGTGAAAGATCCCATACCCACAACCAATGAAACTAATATAATATACAAAATACCATGTAAAGACTGAGAAACATTTACATAGGCTGAACTGGAAGAAAACTGACAAGAAGAATACATGGACACCAAATAGCCACCAAGAGAGACAACTCAATACACATGGACAAAGAAGGACACATTCGATTTGGGACAACACATCCATAAGAGCACAAGCCAAACAGATGTGCTAGGGAATTCCTGGAGGCCTGGCATTCAAACTGGAGCTCCATCAACAAACACGTTGAACCGGACCCAGATAAAAAGCACTGAAAAACAGAACCGGAAGCGATGCCTTGGTTTGCTGGGGTGGTTGACATATATATAACTAGCAGGACAGAACACCAACGCTTCACTGGAGGAGCACTGACGATGCTACCTAGCAGGGTGACAAAACGTCTGCAATCAAACACACTGGCTCGGTGAGCAAGTCTACAACCCCATCCGCAACCCAAATTGCAAATCTTCTCAAAAACTTTCTTCATCTCCAAACAGCATAACTGCGTCTTTATTTTTAAAAAAAAATGCACTGTCCCTCCAAATTCAAAGATCAGCTTGCAACATTGCTGTAATGTATGTGTTGGGTTCCTAAGAAATAAGGAACGAGTCCACGATCTTTTCAAATATCCAGCTTTATTTCAGAGATAGTAGGAACTGCAGATGCTGGAGAATCTGAGATAACGAGGTGTAGAGCTGGATGAATACAGCAGGCCAAGCAGGAAGGCTGACGTTTCGGGCCTAGACCCGAAATGTCAGCCTTCCTTCTCCTCTGATGCTGCTTGGCCTGCTGTGTTCATCCAGCTCTACACCTTGTTATCCAGCTTTATTTCTTCTTTTATGTAAATTGAGTTTGCCAATTGAGAACACTGCCACAACAGCTTTTACCATGCTCTTCGTACATTTTCTTACTCGAGCCTCCCGAAACCGCAAGTAATGGTCAATACTTTGTTAGTCTATTTCACAATATCTTTCCTTGACTTACTACAGTAAGTTCGTATAAACTATTCCTCACACCCTAACCACAAGACCTAGGTAACAGTTTGTTTGTCACATACTCCTTTTTTTGTTTCAAACTGATTCCCTTAATTTTGAGGGGCATCCGCAGGTCAGCTCTTTGCAATAGCATTTGTAACTCTAACCCTTGTTACGCTGTAGCTTAATGCCGACACAATTTTTAACGTACTCCACAGCATATGATCATTGGGATATTTGTTTTTTTAAAAAAAAACTAACTTTAAACATATTGTAATCAAATTGATGGAAAAGCTACTGACTCTAAAGGTCTCTGAAAACGTTCTACAATTAAAAACCCTCAGAAATCCCTCTACGTCAAACTGGAGGTACTCCGAAATAGCCAGGAATTTACTTTCACTTCTAGCCTATTCTGTTAAGTCGGTACTCACTAGGATACCAGTCAGAATGTTCCGTACCATGGTTTTTCTTTTCTTGTATTTTGATGGTCTTTTGTGTAACACCCATATCTTATCCTGGTATTGGCCATACTGCATTGTTTACCAATCAGATTATTTGTTTCAACTGTTTTGTAATGAAATATCTTAATTGAGTTGAAGTTCAATTATAAAGATCATATTGCCATTCCTCTCTTAAAACATGATGGCAGATACAAATAACATACCAGAACTTTTAGACCGTCAAGGGCAGAGATGAATGAGATGGCCATCACTGATGAGAAGGTGCTGGAGAAGCTGGAGGGTCTTGAAGGTGGATAAATCACCTGGACACCTCCAGAGTTCTGAAGGAGGTAGCTGAGGTGACTGCAGAGGCATTGATGGTGATTTTTTTTTTCTCAAGAATCATCTGGAGTCAGAGAGGAATCCAAAGGACTAAGTAGCTAATATAACATTCCTGTTTAAGGGAAGGAGTCAGAAGACAAGAAACTACAAGCCAGTTAGCCTGACCATAGTCATTGGTTAAAAAAATTTTAGAGTCCGCTATTAAGGATGAGATTATGCAGCGCTTGGAAGCATGGTAAAATAGGGCTGAGTCAGCATGGCTTCATCAAGAGGCAGTCATGCCTGACAAATCTGTTAGAATTCTTTTGAGCAAGTTAGACAAAGATCACATCCACTGGTTCTCCTATCTGGATTTCCAGAAGACCTTTTGACAAGGTGTCACTCAGAACACTGCTAAGATAAGAGCCCATGGTGTTGGAGGCAAGGTACTAGCACAGATAGAAGATTGGCTGACTGGCAGAAGGCAAAGAGTGGGGTAAAGGAGTACTTTTCAGGATGGCAGCTGGTGACTAGTGGAGTTCTGCAGGTGTCCCTGTTGGGACCACGACTGTTCACGTTATACATTAACCATCTGGACAAAGGAACTGAGGGCATTGTTGCTAAGTTTGCAGATGACACAAAGATAGTTGGAGGGACTAGTAGTGTTGAGGAAGCAGACTTTGGGCAAAGAAGTGGCAGATGGAATACAACGTGGGCAAGTGTGAGGTTCTGCATTTTGGTAGGAAAAAGAGATATAGACTATTTTTCTAAATGGAGAAAGGCTTCAGAAATCTGAAGCACAAAAGAACTCAGGAGTTGAATGCAGGATTCTCTTAACCTTAACGTGCAAATTTATGAATCCGAATGCAGTGTTCACATTCATTTCAAGAGGGCTAAAATACAAGAGCAGGGATTTACTGCTAAGGCTATATAAGCCTTTTGTGGGACTGCATCGGAATATTGTGAGCAGTTTTGGAACCAGTCTTTAAGGAAGGATGTGGTGGCCTTGTAGAGAGTCCAGAAGATGTTCACGAGAATAATCCTGGGAATGAAAGGCTCCTCAAATAAGGAGCAATTGAGGACTCTGAGTCTGTACATAATAGAAGAATGAGGGAAGATGTCATTGAAACTTGCAGAATATTGAAAGACCTGGATAGAATGGACATGAAGATGATGTTTACACTAATAGAAGAGACTAGGACTGAGGGCGCAGCCTCAGAGTGAAGAGACCTCCCCTTAGAACTGAGCTGGAAAGGAGTTTCTTCAGCCAGAGGGTGGTGAATCTGTAGAACTCATTGCCACAGTGGGCTGTGGAGGGGAGGGTAGGTCATTGAATGTATTCAAGATAGAGATAGATAGGTTCTTGATTAGCAAAGGGGTCAAAGGCTTTGGGGAGAAGGCAGGAGAATGGGAGTGAGAAATATGTGAGCCATGATTCAGTGGCTGAGCATACTTGATGGGCTGAATGGCCTAATTCTGCTCTTCTATCTTATGGTCTTGAGATTGAAAACTAGAGTGGAAGTGAACCATCATAAGAGAATATTGCTTTATGCACAGTGTTATATTTTGTTAGGTCTATTATATATTCAATTGAATGATAAAATAATTATAATGTGCCTCATTTGGATATTCAACATTGGCAAAACTAAAGAGCAGATCATCGACTTCAGAAAGAAGAGAGGAGAACACTTCCCCCATCTACATCAATGGAACTGAGGTTGAGAGGGTGAAGAGTATCAAGTTCCTCAGAGTGATAACTGACTATCTGTCCTGGACTTCTCGTGTAGATGCAACAGTCAAGAGGTACAATAACACCTCTTCTTCCTCAGGCGGCTCAGGAAATTTGGCCTGTCCATAAGGTCCCTCACCAACTTCTACAGATGCACCACTGAAAGCATACTGTCCAGGTGCATAATGGCCTGGTATGGCACGTGCACTGCCCAAGACCATAAGAAACTACAGAAGGTGGTGTGCACAGCCTTGACCATCATGGAAGCCAACCTTCCATCCATGGTCTCTATTGACACAGCTCACTGCTACAGAAAGGCGGCCAACATCATCAAAGACCCATTGCACCCTGGTATTGACCTCCTACAACCTCTTCCATCAGGCAGAAGATACAGAAGCCTGAACACACGCACAGGCAGGTTCAGGAACAGCTTCTTTCTGGCCATTATCAGACTGTTAACTAGACTAGTCTCAAATAATATAACCTGCAATGTGATCTGTATGCCTCTAAGTATTTTTGACTTTTTGTTCTGTACATCCTTTGTTTGCCGTGATCTGCCTGTACCGCTCATAAACAAAGTTTTTCACTGTATTTTGGTACACGTGACAATAAAATCAAAATCACATCAGATAAATTTTAAACTTAACCACAACAACCTCTCTAATATTGAGGGGGAGAAATATACTGATCATGGCTGATTAAATCTTGACCTAACTCCACATTACTGCTCATTACCTGTGATCCTCGACTTCTCTTTGGTTCAAGATCTATCTGTCTCAGCTGTGAATATACTCAATGACCCAAACTCCACAACTCCCTAGTGCAAAAATTTCCAAAAGCTCAGAAACCCATTGAGAAGAAATTCCTCCCTCCCTCCCTCCTCCCTCCTCCATGATATAGTGCCCAGTTGTACTGGATCATTCCCCCATAACAAAGAAATATTCGGTATTTACTTTGTCGAATCTGCTCAATTTTATGTCTCAGCGTTGTATTATGGGAAGGTTACATCGTCAGAGCTTCGACATGCCAAAGTAAATAGGCCTCATGTGAAGAGGAGAAGGGGAATTATCCCTGTGTTCCGATGAAAGGTCACTGGACTTGAAATGTTAACTCTATTTTTCTCTCTACAGATGTTGCCAGACCTGCTGAGTTTCTCCAGCACTTTGGTTTTGCTTCAGGTTTCCTGGATCTACAGATTTTTGGTTTTTATATCAACTATCTCCATGATCAGACTAATATTTATCTCCCTTGCAGCACCACTAAATCCGATTAGCTGATCATTTGTATAATTAATGTTTACTGGGCCCAAATTGACTGACTGCTGTATTTCAATAATGACAACTTCAAAAGGTGCTTAGAGTCATGGGACAATGCACAGACAAGTGTATGTAGAATAGTCGCCATTTCAACAGCATTTCTATCCAGTTGATTACAATAGAATAAAATTAAAGTTATCCCCTTTCACTTTTTGCAAAATTTCCTGACTGTCAGAAACATTTCATGGAAGGAGAGTCTATTTTAAGTAAGAAGTGACTGTTTGGTTCTTGTACCTGTGTTCATTCTTTGATATAAATTCAGTTGTGCTTAACTCCTTTTCCCCCAGAACTCTGCAAGCTTTTCTCCTTCAAATGTGTATCTATTTCCTATGTGCAAGTTCGTATTGAATCTGCTGCCAATAACCTTCCAAACAATGCATTCCAGATTATCATAACTTCCTCCATATATTGTATATATTTCAAAAAACTCCTAATCTTCCAACTGATACTTTTTCCAATTAATTTAGACCTGTGCTCTGGTTACAAACGACTGGCAATTAATTGTCCTTAATTGCACTAACAAAGTTTTTCCTGATTTTTCAAATGTTTCTTACTTTTCCTCCTTTATAGTTCCTTATTTTACTAGTGATAAAGTGCTCTAGATCATGCTTTTATAATTATGTAAGTTTGTTCTTTTTGGATTGATGAAAAGGAGAAAGATTGTAATTGGAGAGGGTTTTTTTAAAAAAAAGAAGAAACCAAAACACCATGTTAAAAAGAGATTTTTTTTTTTCCAGAGTAAATCCCATCGGGCAGGGGTAGAGTTTAATGAACAAATTCAATTGTGGAAAATAATTGAACTTCAAAGTGGGGTTGATATGATAATATCCCTTTGAAAGGAGCAGATATATCGTAAATTTAAAAAAAAAATGCCATGAGAATGCTAGTAACTAAATGTAAGCGTTTGATAATTAAATTATTGCCTTCTTTTCCTGAGTTACAGACTAAAATTGTGAACTGCTGTTATGTTAGTCAAGCTAGATTATCAGGTGACAATATATAAAAGAAATGTGACATCTCCACATATACATGTGTCTGAAGATAAGCAACCTGTCTGTTAACAATATTTGATATCCTGAACAGATTAACCGATTGTGGAAGGTGTTAACCTCAGCAGACTTTCTGTCAGTGATTGCTTGCTATATATTTGATGTCATGTGCAATATCTGCACTCCAATTCTGGCTTTTTTTGCTAATCCCTGATTTTGATTACACGCCTGTTAAGTATCTCCACTTATTCAACTCTGTCACTTTAAGATACTGTGCCTCTCTGACCAACATTATGGTCATCTATCCCAACATCCCCTTTTATGACTGTCAGATTTGTTTTGAGAATGGTATTGTGAAGCTGTTTGGGATATTTCACTGTACAGGTGGTTTGTTGCAGTAAATTAGAAAGTTGTGATTAGATGATCCCAAGCATGCATTTAATTGGATCTGGGGGAGGGGAACCATTTACCTCTTCAGTGGAGCCAGTTAGGGGAGATGTTTTTAAAGTATTGGTTTGTCAATTTTGCCAAATAGCAATGTTAATGAGCTTCATTTTGCAAAGTTGACTAAGGGACGAAATACATGAGATGAAAGAATCTTTTGAATTAAGCAAATGGTTTGCCCTTTACTGAAATATATATGTTTTGAGCACTTGGGGAATTTATTTGATATGACAATATAAAGGAATATTGTAGAATAGATGCTCAATGATTGAGAGACAACAAGGTGCAGAGCTGGATGAACACAGCAGGCCAAGCAGCATCATAGGAGCAGGAAGGCTGACGTTTCGGGCCTAGACCCTCCTTCAGAAAAATTTTCTGCTCCTATGATGCTGCTTGGCCTGCTGTGTTCATCCAGCTCTGCACCTTGTTGTCTCGGATTCTCCAGCATCTGCAGTTCCTACTATCCCTGCTCAATGATTGTATTGTTTGTCCTTACCTTAAATAGTACATGATGTAATCTAAAATGCAGTGTAATTCTACCTGCTGTAAATATTATTTTGGTCATGTGATGCCTGTAGCTATTTACTAGCTGGTGTGCTTGATTTGATCTCTCTTTTTTTAACCTCCCCTGCCAAACAACAAGTGATCTACCAGGCTCCAAGTGCCTAGTGAATATTCTGGGGCACTCCTATTGCGATGTTGATTTCCAAAAGTGTTATGTTTCAATAAAATGAAATAGTCCCCAAAGACTATGTATTTTTTTTATGTTTGTAACTACCTGGCATTGAAACGGGTGATGTCCTGGTAATTACAACAGACACAGTGACACTTCAAAGATCACTGTGCAGAAAGGACACACTTCCTGACCAGCCCAACATGGAGCTGGATGTTGAAACGATAACGGGAAGAAAGCCTTTTAATAACAAGGAAATATTTATAATGCATTTTCTGTTATGGTTTCAGAGAAAATTCATGAATATGTAGATTTTATCAATGTTGCAGTGACACTCCCTTTAAGCACGCAGCTGAGTTTATACAAAGGCAGTATTGTGTCCTTCCTTTAGCCAGATTGCTCACTTCTGTCATGAGGTCAGTAGCGTATGCTGAAGTATAGTTCCATGGTGGTTGATCCATCTTACCCAAGTGGTTTGTCTTCAACTGGGACTGGCTTGATGGACCCAGCTTGACATTTCCTGCTGGTCAATTTTGAGTGCTGACATTTGGCTTAGCAGATGTTAGTGGGTCAGTGACCCACAGAAAGTATCGCAGTCTGATCCTGACTGTAATGTGTTTGTCAGCTGGGATCACTGAATATTGGTCTGGTTATTATCTCTACCCCAACCCCCACTCAGCCAGGCCAGTTGTTGTACCCTGACTGGTCTTGTTGAGGAAAAGGAATTTAGCATAGCGTAAATTTGGACCTCCTTGGCCCCTCACTTATTTCTCTACCCCACTGTATTTTTCCACTGATGGGGTATAGGGAGTGATGGCAATGTTTTCCCCCTCCCCTGTCATTTTACTGTCCACCCACCACCACTTCCTGTTGTTGCACTGTAACTACAAAAATACTTTGCCCAAGTGGCCCTTCTTTATATAGAAGTTAATGAACAAATGACGTACAGGGCCAGTGTTAGGGGAGTCAGGCAATGTTCACTCTAAGCTGCATGGCTATAGCCGCAGAGAGGGTCCAGGTCCATTTAATCCAGTGATCGGCATGTGGAACATGTTACCATACACCATTTTCTGATCAAAATTAGAGGGAACGCAGCTTGCAAGCTCACGTAATCCCATTGTCATACATATGTCCTTTAGGGAAGGAAATCTACTTTCTTACCTGGTCTGGCACATGTAACTCCAGACCCACAGCAATGTGGTTGATTCTTAACTACCCTCCTGAAATGTCTGAGCAAGCCACTCAGTTCAAGAACAATTAGGGTGGCAATGCATACTTGCCCTCCCATGAAAGAAAATTATACACATACTTACAGTAGTGGATAAATATCAGATGCACTCTTTTATTCCCTCTATTAGTATGTTGCAATCAATTGTAACATTTTGATCTGTGTGACCTGGCTGTCTGAACCATAAGGTACCTGTTAAGTTTACATATCACCAGTTTTTTACAGGGCTGTGTGGTGTAAATTGACATTCTCTTCTCGCTTATTTAAAGTTTAGACCTGCAAAGTTTAATTTGCAGATCTAATACCACAAAATGAAAGGGCGGCACAGTGGCTCAGTGGTTAGCACCTCTGCCTCTGAGCGCCAGGGGCCTGGGTTCGATTCCAGCCTCGGGTGACTGTCTGTGTGGAGTTTGCACATTCTCCCTGTGTCTGCGTGGGTTTCCTCTGGGTGCTCCGGTTGCCTCCCACAGTCCAAAGATGTGCAGGCTGGGTGGATTGGCCATGCTAAATTGCCCATAGTGTTCAGGGATGTGTAGATTAGGTGGGTTATATGGGAATGGGTCTGGGAGGGATCTCTGAGGGTCGGTGTGGACTTGTTGGGCCGAAGGGCTTGTTTCCACACTAGGGATTCTATGATACTATGAAAATTACTTTAGAAGTATTCATATAAAATCATGTTTCTTGTCCAGAAATGGCTAAATTGTGATGGGAGATATCTTTTTTGTGCTCTCCTTCTCTGTCTGAGCTCTCTAACTGCATTGTTGATTGCATTCTCTGCTTCTCAATTGTGCTGATACATTGGGAGTCTGTACTTTTGGAATTAATTTGCAATTCTTGGAGAAGTGTGTACAAGAGACTGGTCAGATCCGTAGTTCTGTCATTGCTAGCTGCAATTTTAAATTGCTTGACTCTCACTGCATGAGACCATTTGTGCAGTCCACAAAAACTGCAGACAGAAATTGGGTCACTGTTGAAACAAGAAAAACAGGTGATACCTCCCTAGCCTCGGCCTTTGACCAGGCCTTTGCCAGACTGTGGGAGAACCAGTACATTCATTAAACAAACACCTTGAAAAATGAAGATGGGGCCTGGTTAGCTCAGCTGGCTAGTTGACAATGCAGAATGATGACAATAGCGCTGGTTCAATTAGCTGAAGTAACCATGAAAGACACTACTCAACCTCTCCCCTCATCTGAGGTGTGGTGACCCTCAGGTTAAACCACCAGTCATCTCCCCTTAATGAGAGAGCAACACCCATTGTCCAGTAGGACTATGGCAACTTTACCGTTTGCTTTTACTCCTCCATTTGTATCAATTTGATGAACATTTCTCCAATTGGGATTTACAATATCCAATTTGGACCAAAGCAATACAAAAAGTAATGTGAATATAAATTTATGTCAAACCACTAGATTCCATTACAAGGAAAGCCTGTTGTGCTATGAGTGGCAGATTAGAGCAGTGAAACCTGTACTTACAGTTCAGTGCAGTCTTTCACGACTGAGGTTGTCCTCAGGTGAAGTAAATGTTGTAGCTGAACTCTCATAAAAGACATTGGGATGATGGCCAGATCATTTTTTTAATGCTGTCAGTTGAGGGATCAGCCTTTAGCAAGGCACCAGGGGAGATCACTCCTCCCCTTCTCTGAAGTAGTGCGACGGGATCTTTTATACAGTGGGATCTTGATTTAACAGCTCGCATGAGATGGTATGATTGATGAGACCCTCCCTTGGTTTTCGACTGGGAATGTCAGCTTCTATTCTGTCCTCAAGGTCCTGGAGTGAGACTTGAGCCCACAATGTTCGGAATCAGAGTGAACTTGCCACAGTTGAGCCATGGTGAAATGGTTAGGTTCCACAACTTTTTGTTCAGATCAGGAACAAGAATTTCTTGTGGCCGAAAAATCAATTTTGATGTGGTTTACTTGAATGGGATGTTGCTTTTATAGAGTTTGACTTTCAAGACAATGGCTCAGATTTTGATTTTTTTGTTTTTCTCTCCATGTGTAATGATTCACAACATTAATGCAAGTCCTTTTATTTTTACATTGTCTATGTTTTTGTATACATTGGTACCTGGTTTAATGAAGTAATATTTGATTTCTTTTAGTTGAGGCGTTATTTTGGGAGCAATCTTGTGCCACGTTTTCCACCTAAGAGTTATCTCGCTCAAACTGAGTCTACAGCTGAAGAAAGAAGACTTCAGTTACAGCAGTATCTTCAGAAAGGTGAACTGAGTTTGATCTTCATTAGATCACCTAATTCACTTGTACGAGTGACCCTTAGGCTCAGATAAGTACATGATTTTTTGGAATGAGGGGGAGAAATAGCCATCATTCCAGCTTCTAATCCTGACACCCTGAAGTGTGTTGGGATGTGATTGCATGTGAATGTTGGACAAGGAGAGCATTTTATTCCTTCATTTCCCTAGTCCCAGATCTTAGTCAGATCCTCTCTTTCTCTTCATTGTTCCCTGTGAAAAATTCTCCATCGAGAAAGGAGCAGGAGAGTTTCAGCAATTTCAAAAGTCAATGAAATATTTCAATACCCTTGCTTAAATTTAAAAAAACAAAATGTCAAAATGACTCAGAAACTGAAGCCACTTTCAGGTTAGTCTTGTACCAATGGTTTTCATTGAGTGGGTGTCATATGATGAGCAACAACTCTCTCTATAATGACATCACATGAGGTAGAATCATGAAAGCCTGCACTAAGTTTCTCTATGCAACCATTCAGACTTTGCCTTATGTAACGCGTCACTATTTGGCCCTGTCCTGATGTATCCATGTTTGTAGCGCTAAGGCAGTTTCCATGCATAAGTCTGAGCTGGAACTTGTATGTCATTTGTGTTGAATAATGAGGAGGAACAGTGCAGGATTATAACATTCCATTTTCTCACTTACACGTTAGAAAAGGGTAGCTGGTTAAACCAAATTGTTTAGAGGTGATGTAATGATAATGTCACTGGATTAGTAATCCAGGCTCTCTCATGCTGAGGGGATGTGCGTACAAATCCCGTCATAGTAGCTGTGGAATTTAAATGTAACCTTAATTAACAAATTTAATTGATAAGCCTGAAATTGAAAGAAGAGCTCAGTAATGGTGTTTATGAACCTACCTTGGGTTGTTATTTATCTAAAAGAAAAACATCTTGTTCACAAACTCCTGGTCTGGCCTATATGGTCCATGGCTGTGTGATTGTCAACTGCCCTCTGAAATGACCTAGCAAATTACTCGGTTGTGACAATTGGGGTTGGACAATGTTTGATGGCCTTGGCAGTGACATCCACATCCCACAAAAGGACTTTTTAAAAAAAAATTGAAGGTACAGCATGAAACCTGGAGGAATTGGAAAAAGGATTGGACTAATGATTACAACAAGTAGGTGTTTTGGATTTAAAGCTCCTATGCTTTTTAACTTTTTTTTTAAAAAAATCCCACTATTCAGAGAAGTTATTACACACTTCTGGAACCAGTGATACCTGAACCCAAGCCTTCTGGCTCAGAAATAGAGGTGCTAACACTGCAACACGACTCCTAAATCTCCTATGCATTTTTTTATATCCAGAGGTTTTCTTGCGCAAAACTGGGTTTTTCCATCACCAAATCATCTGTGGTATTTTTCAAATAACCACCACCAGTGTTTCCAACTGATTTGATTTATAAGCAAAGCCCATTAAGGGTGTTGCAGATCACCAAAGGTGAGGGAAATGTTGGGAGAGAATGAGGAGCCAAATCAAAATGGAGTTTGTGGGGTGGGGGGGGTGCAGAACATAAAACACTGCGGTGCCTGCCTCTTTCTAAAGGTATTGAGAATATTGGTGGACACCATATGCTCTCTCAGGGTCCGGTGACACCCAGGCACAAACGTATCTGTGGAAGATGGACATACAGTTGACAGTTATGAGTCGTCCACAGCCCGCTGCCTGGACCTATTAATGGCCAGCTTAACCAGATCCAGGAGCAGATCCGTGAGGAACTTCCCTGATTTGTCCACAACCCTGTGTGCTGGATGTCCAAGGTCAGGACTGTGCGTCTGAAGCACAAGAAAAGATTATTCAAATAACAAAAAAAGGGGTTCAACTACCCACAACTAATACATACAGAATCATGGACTCCACAGTTCTGCAGAATAAACAGTCAGGCTGGGAGCCTTGTGAATCGCTGCAAACTTGTGGTTACATGGGAGTGCTGTGTGCAACAGCCTCCAGTCCAGGTTCCCAGCAGAAAGTGGATGAACTCCTGCATAGAGAATCCTCTGCTCGGGATTCCCGCTGCCCAGTGGTACAAAAGCACACCAAGGGGTATCCGGGCGGCAAATGGAGGAGTCAAACTGGATGGTGTACGGGCTGCTGCTGCACAATAAGTGCCACCGCGCCAGGTGGAAGGACACCGAGATGATTGGCATGCAGTGGCTCAAGTTGTGGAATGTGGGCTCCGGAGGCAGCTTCAGGACCTTTTTGGGGCCAATGTGAAATTCCGTCCTAGCAGGAGTGGACACAGTCTGAAAATTTAAGCATCCTCCAACTGGTGCATGATTTTGGGTACAAGCACCGCTGTTTGTAGGTGATAGATGGCATTGGCTGAAAGCTGGGTGTCCACTGCCACCCTGTTTGCCAATTCCTGCGGCAACATCCAACCCAGCCTAGCACATGCCTGACTCTGGTCATTACCATGGCCAAAGCCTTCCGTTCTTCCAGACACTCAAACCCAGGATGATGGAGTTTCGGATTTCTGAGCAGCAAGTCTATGATATCCATCCTCCCTCATCTGATGAATCAGTATTCCTCCATGTTGAGTGACAATTGGAAGAAGCACTGAGGGTGGCAAGGGTGTAAAATGTATGGTGGGTGGAGAATTTCAATGTCTGCCACCTAGAGTGGCTCAGCAGCAGCACTACTGATCAAGCTGGTCAGGTCCTCAAGGACATAACTGCTAGATTGGGTCCATGGAAAGTGGCGAGAGAAACATCAAGAGGGGAGGCAGGATGAATGGTCACTTTTTTAAAGAAGTGTGCTTGCCTCATTCTGACCAGAGGAGTGTAGACACTGACAATGCAAAATAACTCCAACCCTGCCCTTTGCAGTTGGACTGTCAGGTGAAACAAATGGCCTGGCACCAGCTTCTTTACCTCCCCCCACCCCCAACCCAGTTTTCTGTTTGAAAATATGGGGCTAACAAGATAGCCACCCCACTGAGTGTAGAGCACACCCTACCACTCCAGGGACCAAGTAGCTTTGTCTCCTAGGGCGGTGTTCTTGTTTTCTGCAGGAAGCACACTGCATACCTCCTGTCCCGGAAGACTGACCAGTTCTAGAGCCTGAGTTGTGGCTCCCTGCTGCCATTGATGATGAGTCCTGGAGTCCTGGAATTCCTCAGTTGGGATGAGGGGAAGCTTGGTGGGGCCCACTAGGAGTCCATAACCTTGCTGGAGACTGACTTTGTATTATCCCAGTGGTCATCACTGAGTCCTCGCTCTCCTCTGGGTGGTGGTCCCACAATGAGAGTGGGGATGGGGGATGTTTTGGTGCAATCAGCTGGATTCATTACCCCTGTGTTACCACCCACAGGATCAGAGGCGGAGGGATTTGGGTTATTGGGTAGCAGAGACTTTGGACTGTGTTCACCACCTGACACTAAATTGAAATGAACAGCTCCCTCCTTACTGTGCAGGTTTGCTTTTGGTTGCTGAAAGCACCTTGTCATTTTATAAAGGAATATAGTTTTGTTGTTTAGTTCTTTTTACTAAATCTCCTGTACAGGAGTCCATAATGTTGTTTTGTCAACTCTTGATTTGCTATCATGATTGTAAAGAAACAAAGCAACAGCTAAATATTCATGTTCTTGCTTTTGCAGTTGGAGAGGATCCTGTTATATCTGTCAGTGAAATATTCACCACTTTACTAAAAAATGCACAACAGGTAGGAAATAATTTCAACTTTCCTAGTCCTGAATTAACATTGCAAAATGAAAAAAAAGTGAGGAAGACACTTACTAATCGTTTAACTCTGGTGATCAGGAAACCTTTGGAAACAATTTTTCAAGATAGAATCAGTAGTCGCATGGAAAAAAAAAAATTGATTAGCAAGAGTCAGCATGGATTTTTAAAGGGGAAGTATTGTTTAATTACCTTGCTGGCACTTTTTGAAGAGTAACAGAAAGGGTTGATGAGGGTAATGCTTTTGATGTGATTATATAAAAGGCATCTGCAGAAGATATTTGATACAGACACTCAGAACAGACTTATGAGGAAACTTGTATAAAAGGGACAGTAGCAACATGGATACAAATTTGATTCAGTGATAGAAAACAGAGCAATGCTTATTGGATATTATTTGGGCTTGAGATTGGAAGTGGAGCTCCCCACGGATCGGTATGGGAACTCTTGCTTTTGCTGATATATTTTAATGATCTAGATCTTCATGCGCAGGGGACAATTTCAAGGATTGCAGATGACTCTAAATTTGGAAGAATTGTATACTGTAAGGAGAATAGTGTGGAACATCCAAATAGACATTGCCAGGACTGGGCAGAGAGGTGACAGATGAAATTCAATGCAGAGAAGCGTGAGATGATGCACTTTAGTCAGAAGAACATTGAAAGTCAAAATAAAATGGAGGTACAATTCTAAAGAGGGTGCAAGAGCAGAGGGACCTAGGTATATACACTCTCAAATTATTGAAGGTGGTGAGACAGGTGGAGAGAGCAGCGAAAAAAGCATACATTGTTCTTGAGATAGTAGGAACTGCAGATACTGGAGAATCTGAGATAACCAGGTGTAGAGCTGGATGAACACAGCAGGCCAAGCAGCATCAGAGGAGCCGGAAACCTG